>NC_067239.1:3999375-4602500 GCF_019924925.1 Ctenopharyngodon idella | reverse complement strand
TCCATCCATCGTTATATCTAACATTCCATCCATCCATCCATCCATCCATCGGTATATCTAACATTCCATCCATCCATCCATCCATCGGTATATCTAACATTCCATCCATCCATCCATCCATCGGTATATCTAACATTCCTTCCATCCATCCATCCATCCATCCATCCATTGTTATATCTAACATTCCATCCATCCATCCATCCATCCATCGGTATATCTAACATTCCATCCATCCATCCATCCATCGGTATATCTAACATTCCATCCATCCATCCTTCCATCCATCCATCCATCGGTATATCTAACATTCCATTCATTCATCCATCCATTGTTATATCTAACATTCCATCCATCCATCCATCCATACATTGTTATATCTAACATTCCATCCATTCATCCATCCATCCATCCATCCATCCATCGGTATATCTAACATTCCATCCATCCATCCATCCATCCATCGGTATATCTAACATTCCATCCATCCATCCTTCCATCCATCCATCCATCCATCGGTATATCTAACATTCCATTCATTCATCCATCCATTGTTATATCTAACATTCTATCCATCCATCCATCCATTGGTATATCTAACATTCCATCCATCCATCCATCGGTATATCTAACATTCCATCCATCCATCCATCCATCCATTGTTATATCTAACATTCCATCCATCCATCCATCCATCGATCGGTATATCTAACATTCCATCCATCCATCCATCCATCCATCCATCCATCGTTATATCTAACATTCCATCCATCCATCCATCCATCCATTGTTATATCTAGCATTCCATCTATCTATCCATCCATCCATCCATCGGTATATCTAACATTCCATCCATCCATCCATCCATCGGTATATCTAACATTCCATCCATCCATCCATCCATCCATCGGTATATCTAACATTCCATCCATCCATCCATACATCCATCCATCCATCGTTATATCTAACATTCCATCCATCCATCCATCCATCGGTATATCTAACATTCCATCCATCCATCCATACATCCATCCATCCATCGGTATATCTAACATTCCATCCATCCATCCATTGTTATATCTAACATTCCTTCCATCCATCCATCCATTGTTATATCCATCCATCCATCCATCCATCCATCCATCCATCCATCGGTATATCTAACATTCCATCCATCCATCCATCTATTATTATATATAACATTCCATCCATCCATCCATCCATCCATCCATCGGTATATCTAACATTCCATCCATCCATCCATCCCTCCATCCCTCCATCCATTGTTATATCTAACATTCCATCCATCCATCCATCCATCCATCGGTATATCTAACATTCCATCCATCCATCCATCCATTGTTATATCTAACATTCCATCCATCCATCCATCCATTGTTATATCTAACATTCCATCCATCCATCCATCGTTATATCTAACATTCCATCCATCCATCGTTATATCTAACATTCCATCCATCCATCCATCGTTATATCTAACACTCCATCCATCCATCCATCCATCCATCCATTGTTATATCTAACATTCCATCCATCCATCCATCGGTATATCTAACATTCCATCCATCCATCGTTATATCTAACATTCCATCCATCCATCCATCCATCCATCGTTATATCTAACATTCCATCCATCCATCCATCCATCGTTATATCTAACATTCCATCCATCCATCCATCCATACATTGTTATATCTAACATTCCATCCATCCATCCATTGTTATATCTAACATTCCTTCCATCCATCCATCCATCGGTATATCTAACATTCCATCCATCCATCCATTGTTATATCTAACATTCCATCCATCCATCCATACATTGTTATATCCATCCATCCATCCATCCATCCATCGGTATATCTAACATTCCATCCATCCATCATCCATCGTTATATCTAACATTCCATCTATCCATCCATCCATTGTTATATCTAACATTCCATCCATCCATCCATACATTGTTATATCTAACATTCCATCCATCCATCCATCCATCCATCAGTATATCTAACATTCCATCCATCCATCCATCCATCCATCTATCCATCCATCGGTATATCTAACATTCCATCCATCCATCCATCCATCGTTATATCTAACATTTCATCCATCCATCCATCCAACCAGCCATCCATCCATTGTTATATCTAACATTCCATCCATCCATCCAACCTTCCATCCATACATTGTTATATCTAACATTCCATCCATCCATCCATCCATCCATCCATCCATCCGTCCATCCATCCGTCCATCCATCGTTATATCTAACGTTCCTTCCATCCATCCATCCATCCATCCATCCATCCATCCGTCCATCCATCCATCCATCCATCCATTGTTATATCTAACATTCCGTCCGTCCGTCCGTCCATTGTTATATCTAACATTCCATCCATCCATCCATCCATCCATTGTTATATCTAACATTCCATCCATCCATCCATCCATACATTGTTATATCTAACATTCCATCCATCCATCCATCCATCGGTATATCTAACATTCCATCCATCCATCCATCGGTATATCTAACATTCCATCCATCCATCCATCCATCCATACATTGTTATATCTAACATTCCATCCATCCATCCATCCATCCATCGGTATATCTAACATTCCATCCATCCATCCATCCATCCATTGTTATATCTAACATTCCATCCATCCATCCATCCATCCATACATTGTTATATCTAACATTCCATCCATCCATCCATCCATCGGTATATCTAACATTCCATCCATCCATCCATCCATCGGTATATCTAACATTCCATCCATCCATCCATCCATCCATACATTGTTATATCTAACATTCCATCCATCCATCCATCCATCCATCGGTATATCTAACATTCCATCCATCCATCCATCCATCCATACATTGTTATATCTAACATTCCATCCATCCATCCATCCATCCAAATTTTTTAAAGTCAATGTCAGGGTAATACAACTGTCTTAATATCTTAATGAAGAAAAAAGTATAGAAAACCTTATTAAATATGGTAGTTACAGTAGGCAGAATATTTTGCTGTTATTTCTTGGAATTAAAAAAAAAATGCTTCACAATTTATTAATGTCTGAAACATTTGTGTCTGTTGAATTAAAGTTATGTGGAGTGACCAACATGCAGAATAAAAAACATAAAACAGGAAATCAGATCATACTGAGGATTTTTATGACAAGGCAAGGTTAATGTGGTGTGACTCCCTAAAAACTTAATGATTTTAATAATTCATGATTTTTTGTAAAAAAATACTTTTCATTTTAAAAGCTAGATGATAATAATAATAATAATAATAATAATAATAATAATTGAAAAACATTCACATGCATTTATATTTTTATTGTTTGCACCACATGACGTGGCGCTTGACATCATTATATTAAAACTTTTATATTGAAATTTTAAAAGATTTACTTGATTTTTTTTTGTCATTGACAGCATAAGGTTTGAAATGGGTTATTTTTGTGTTATTAGGTTTTGATGGATAATAACATCCTGGTATTGTGGTCTGAATGTGATTTATTTATTTGTATTTGAGCTGTTTTTTTCCTTTTAGCCAAAAATCAGAACAGTATTAGAGGATGAGGAAAAATCCAAAAGCTGGGGTCAAGGGAAGTACTGCTGCAGCACACAAACAAATGAGTAATGACCATCTGATGGGGCAGCCGCTCTCTTTGACGTCACCATTAACCAGAGTGAGATGAGGGTGAGCGAGGGGGAGGAGAAGAGAAAGACGAGGAAAAGAGGATCTCTCCTGATTTGACGTCACCATTTACCAAGGTACAGGAGAGTGTGATGGATGAGAGAGAGATGGAGGGAGCACAGGTAATAGAGGGAGAGAGAGAGAGTTGATGTGTGGCTTTGTCTGCAGTAGCAGAAGGCTGGTGAAATGGACTGTGATATTGGCTTTTAATTTTCCCTCTGCCTTCAGCAGAAAGAACAGAACAGGAGAAGGAGAGAAGCACTAGAGGAGAGCAGTAGGGAGGAGAATGAGGAAATTCGCATTGCTTTACTGAAAAATACATAATCACTGCTGTTGCACCTAGTAGTTTCAAATATTTGAATAATGAAGTCGCCTATATATGTATTTATAAAGCAATTTATAAATCAATCAGTCAAGGTGCGATCACATTTACTGTTACTTGGCAAAATTTTGCAAATGGGAATTGGAAATGGCGCGATGAACAATTTCGCCTGATGGACTTCCAGTTTTGAAATAATTTCCCTGTGCGAATTTCGCTTTGGGTACGAACTTTGACACAAGTTTGCAGTGCCGACCAATAACAAGTCTCTTTGGCAGTAACCTCTGTGTGGACGGAGCTTCATATCTTCACAAAGATCTACAATGAACGAAGCACTCATTCTGATGCCGTCTACTCAATTTTGTATAACACTTCACTTCAGTATTGTTAAATGATCTGTAAAAACGAGGCTGTTTGGAAAGCAGTTATTTAGGGTTGGTTCACTTGCCAGTCGGATGGATGTTTGGAAGTTTATTTCATTGTCGTTATTCCTATATCATTAATCATATTTTCTCACATCCAGTCCTGCTTTCTTTCACTTTCAAAACAGTAAATCTGTCCTTATCTTAAAGCTATAAAGGTGTGCTGACACAATAATCTTCAAATATAAAACATAGACCAAGTTTAATCCAGTTATGATTCATCTTAGCTGCCAAAAGGGTGTGTCTATATACAGTGCTATAAATGTAAGAAAAACAAAATCATTATTGCTGCTCTTCAATTATAATTGATGCATTACTTTAAAGGGGTCATGAACTGCGTTGTTCTGTTTTATAATGTTTTCTGGGGTGCACTTATAATGTTAGTATGCTTTTTACATCAAAAATTGTCATAAATTAGAAATAAAAGACATTTTTCCTACCCTGATTTTAGCCTTCTGATTTGAACGCTCTGTTTTAAGGGGTGTGTCTGCTGTGAGACTTCAGTGTAAACGCCCACTGCTGTGATTGGCTAACATCTTTGCATATGCAAACACCTCACCTTTCATTGACAACTCACCTTGTTGAGATCAAAATAGGTCACCTATGGGATTTGCATAGATCAAATGAGAAAGAAAAATGTTGCAACAATATGTTAATTTTTTTTGTTTGTGAAAAATTACAGTTTTGGACATATAAGGTAATAAAAAATAGATTTAAAAAACCCTCAAAGTAACTACAAATGAGCATGTAAAGCAAATATCTTTAATTATTTTGTGTGGGAGACCATATTAAAGCGGCTTAAGATAAGCTGGTTTAAGATTTTTTTCTTTAAAAGGGTTTTATGTGTTTTGAAACCATATTTTTTTCAATAAAATATGTTTTCATAGTTTGTGTTGTTCCTTGCAAAGTCATCCCAAAATGAATTCCCATTATTTCTAGGGTGTTTACAAATTTTTATACACACTCTTTATTGGATAGTGTATAGTCAGCTGGTTATTATCACAAAGTAAACCACAATTTATGACACTGATGAAGAAATGAGTCTCGTATCATCCTTGCAATAATGACTGGATGACTGTACGTCACTATATCACCTATTACATAATTACTTAACAAATAACAATACGCAAAAAAAATATTCATTTGAAATTGATATGAAAAACATGAATCTAGTCATGTAATGACTATGAAATCAGTTACCTGGGACAGTGGTCAGTTATACAACATTCATTATTCGGAATCCTGTAAAAAATAAGTAAATGGCTACAATGAAGGATCATGTGAGCCAACTGGTTACTAATGGAAACGATAAAAAAAACAATGCATTGCATTAGTGTAGTCCAGTACAGCTGACATGATTTATGAGAGTTTACTTATTTGCTAAGTGTGTGAGTGTGTATTATGTGCCCCAAGAGTATTGTATAATACACATAACCATTAAGTTATACAATAGACTGCCAGTTGTGTTTAAAATGTGTGTGTAATGCAGAACGGCACTGCAAATGTTGTCATCCAGTAATGTTTGGTTCTAGGTCACTAAACAAATAAGCAAATGCTGCATAAAAGCAATTCTGTCACAATGTGTCTGTACATGTGTGTAAAGATAGCATGGAATGCGCTAATGGAGCATGAAGTGGCATGTGACATTTAGCGATCCGGTGATTCAGACATGGAATGTTCTGTTGTAGTTGCACGCCACATATACAACCTCAGGATTTGAGTTCTTCACCTGTAATGACACAGCCAAGTCACCAGAGAGTCCAGCAAGCACTCCATTGTCATGGTAACAGCCTTGGTGCTAAAAATAGTGTGGCTTTATGGCAATCACATGGCCCTTGGGGATATCTGAGAGGTGGATGGGGTCAGTCCAGAGGGTGCTGGGGCTCCATGGCCCATTTATGACACATGGAGAGAAAATAATAATAAAAGATAGATATTAACCTTCTTTGCTTTTGCTCATGGATAAAAAAAGTAGAGTGCTGTCCACTGAGAAAATCATTGCAGTTCTCCCACGATTTTGAAAAGAAAACTAAATGAAATAACGAAATGTTAGAGGTTCTGACAAAATTTTAATTGGTGCAGTCTATTTAAAAATGTTTAATTAATTAGAATTAATTATTTAAATGGTTTGAATGATTGATTCAATAACTCACTCATAAAGACTTGTTTCTTTACTGGATGAATCAGCGTTTTGAATGAATCTCTTGAATGAATGATTCAATGACTCATTCATAAATACTTCATTTGTTTCATTACTGGATGAATTAGTTTTTGAACAAATCTCTTGAATGAGTGATTCAGTGACAAATACGTTTTTAACAGTCACTTGTTGCCACCTACTGGTGTAACGATGTAAACAATACAATCGTTATTTGAAGCGCCAAGTTACTTTCAAAAGGGGATGTGCTCTGTAAACACTGTAAACCTGAATAAGTTGGCAAAACTCAAAAAAAGTTGAGGTAATCAGTTAATTTTTAAGCTAAGAAATTCAGTAAGCAGAACTGGCTCATACATTATTTTTGTACTCATACATTTTAATTGCTCTTCATTGCTTGAAATATTTGAGTAAGCTAATTCATATATAAATAACTTAAAATATCATGTAATCCCAACTTAATTATTTTAGTAATGGAAACTTGGCTAGCTTTAACTACCTAATTCAATGAATGAAAAAAAAAAAAAAAAAAAAATTATATAACACTTAATTTTAGCATTTACTCTCCCTTTTGATTGTCATGGCAAAGCATGCTGGGAAATAGAAATCCCAGCCCAGTTTCAGTTAAATTAAAGTTTGTCTAAATTAAAAGTTCATAAAACTCAAAACAATGAAACAATTCAGATCACTTAAAATGTCAGTTTTGTGAACTCAAAATAAAAAGAAAGTTCTAAATACTCATAAAAGTTAATTTGATTTAACTAACTTAAGTTTACCCTACTCAAACCAATTAATTATTTTGAGCATTAGAGTTTACCTGAACTATCAACTTTTAACCCAGTACTTCTGTGATAATTTGAATGTTTGTAACAGAAATAATGATACTGTGTGGTTGAAAAGACTGTTTGTGAAGCTGTTTCACACCTCTACTGTTCATGATAATGGCTCTCTCTGGATCAGCAGCAGCACAAACACAGATCCTAATGTTTGCAGTGATTTTGCCAAAGGTTTAATAGACACAGGGGAATCGTCATATAGGAATAAGACTGCATGGGTGTTTAAATTGAAATCGCGATCTTTTAACGATTAATCGTGCAGCTGTAATTATCATCATTTATTATCTCTTCATATAGTCTAGAGCGGCTCTCAAAACCTTCCATTGTGGACAACAGAACAAGCCAGTTTATAAGAGTTCATAAGACTGGTTTATTCTTTTTACTACTTTAGACACCTAGAAGAAATCCGTGTTTGACCATCAGTGACTGTATTGTGTGTTTTAGGTGCACAACTTTAATGTAGGAAACTTGTCCAAGACGTAGGCTAATTGTTATTTGTCAGTTGTATGCTATGAGGGATCACAGAATGAAACAGTGACAACAAACTTAAGTGAATGAAAGGTAAAATTAAGCAATAGGCCTATGCGTTCATACATATGGCTTTATTTTAATGTTTTAGCATTACATACCATGGCATCGACTTGTTTGAAGTCGGTCATATGCACATCAACATAAAACAATGGCTATAAGCATTCATTCAAACCAATTAATTCAAACGAACCCTCCAAAAGAACAGTTTGCGGAAATGAATCAGAATTCCCATCACTATTAGCGGACAACCAAGATACGAATTACTGATTAGCTCTATTGAACTGAAAAAAGCTTTTAAAGAGGAGTTGTCTCCCTTTGATTGAACCAATTCCAACCTTTGGAATGAATTCTCGATTCCTAACACCTTGGAATCGAGGAATCGATTATCAACTCCCAGCTCTAATTTCAAAGAGTGGTATCAGGTTCTGATCATTATGGCTTTATTTGCTCTTTGTTTTAAGGCCATTAGAGTTTAGAGTCCTGCTTTAATACCTGGTACAAGTTAAACACATTGTCTTTTTGAGCGTTGTTGAGTGGATTCTTAAATACCTCTGATTGGCCATTGTGTTCACGCACTCAACAGATAAGTCTGTGATTGGCTACAATGATCAGCGCTTCAAAAACATTGTAAATAGAGCATTTCAAAGCAGGCGTCTATCAGTGGATCCCCTAATATAGCCGCTGATAGACGCCTGCTTTCAAATGCTCCCGTGTGTATATGTGTATGTCTGTGAAAAGCGTCACAGATGTCTCTTTACAACATGTTTTTGAAGCATTGATCATTGTAGACATATCTGTTGAGTGTGTGAACACAATGGCCAATCAAAGGTGTTTAAGAATTCACTCAACAGCGCTCAAAATTGTTGGTGGGAAATGCAAGTATCGTCACATTTTTAAAATTTCAGTACCGACTTGGTAACGAAGTGGGTACTTTTGACAACCCTAGAATAAACCAATACTTTTCAGTGAATTTGATAGGTGAAAGATGCTTGTTTGCATTCAAATGGTGTAGTTATAACGCCTGCCAGCAGGGGCTAACAAGGCCATGCTAACCAGCCAAACCATGACCCCTTGATCAAAACGCGTAACTCATGGAAGTAGAGTGTGACAAGAGCAGTTGAGAGTGTGTGTGAGATACTGCAGAATGTGAGTGACATGCGTAGATAGAGCAGCAGGCTCTGAAACCCATTTTACAGATAGGGCTCTTGGCACCGTCCAGTGGGATAGACGCACACTTCAAAGCATAATAAATTACAAAACGAATTATCACAACTGAGGGTAAGCCGAATACAACTGTCTTCTCCGTTTTTACTGCTCTGTCTCCATGGTCACAGTGACTGCAGTGAGAAGTGCTTTGTCAGTAGACGTGGCAGAGAGGAAGGTGATAGTAAGGTCTGCTTTAAGAGGATTCCTTCCAGTTTTCTCCCTCACTTTCTCATTTTGCTCCTACATACACTATCTATATTTTGGGGTTTGCACTAGGGTTCAGACTAACACGTTTTTTGATTGTCAATTAATCGGTTTGATTATTTTTTTGATTGTTTTGACAGTCCTCATTTTGCCTGATGTTGTCTTTCAAATGATGTTCAAATTGAAGTTTATAATAAATGCTATACATTGTGTGCAAAACATTTTGTAACATACAAGGTTTTGGGTTACACTTTATTTTACAATATGCGTACTTACAGTGTACTTACAGTGGACTTACCCAAGAAAGTACTGGTAATATAAGATAACTGCATGGGTTAAGGTTAGGTTTAGGGATAGGTTCAGGGTTAGTACCTAGTTATAATTCAGTTATTGTAATTGCTATAATAAGTACATAGTATGTACACTGCCGTTCATAATTTTGGGATCAGTAAGATTTTTAATGTTTTTAAAAGAAGTCCCCTATGCTCATCAAGGCTTTATTTATTTGATTAAAAATACAAAACAGTAATATTTTGAAATATTATTACAATTTAAAATAACTGTTTTCTATTTGAAAATTTTTTGTTTTGTTTTGGTTTGGTTTGGTTCATTTCCACCAAAAATGTACATTGTTGGCCCTTTCACTCTTCTTTTTTTTTTTTCTTACTTGTGTTTCAGATTTTCAGAGGTGAATTTTCAAAGGTGTTTTTGTTTTGTTTTGTTTTGCTTTGCTTTGCTTTGCTTTGCTTTGCTTTGCTTTGCTTTGCTTTGCTTTGCTATGCTTGGCTTTGCTTGTTTTGTTTCCACTGGAACTGTTCTTAACAAATGTTTCAGATAGAATTTTCAAAGGTGAATTTTCTTTTTTTTTTTTCTTTTTTTTTTTTTTTGGTCTTTTTTGCTTTGTCTCAACACTTGTGTTTCTGGTGTACTTTTTAATTATAATCAAATTAATTATAAGTAATAACCTAAAAGTTATTGTTTAGCAAAGAATAATTTTTATTTAAATAATTGCACTTCCTTTCTGTTGTGACCTGTATGTCTATTTGAAGTTTAATGACAATTTCTAATTGTTTGCTTTGCAAAATGGAAATTTGGAAGTTTTGATGTAAAGAGGCACAAAGTTATGACTAAAGCACTACTAAATATTTTTACATTGAACCATTAAACTTAGTTGAAGCATAATAAGCTAAATATTTTCAGAAGCCTCCGATCAGGAGTAGCAGTTGGAATAAAATAGCAGACAAACTGAACTGCATCAGTAAGCTCGTTTTACCCGACAGTCTTCAATCCTTTAGACATGTATGATGCTGCTGACATTTACACTAGCTTACATTTTGAGAAAGAGAACATTATGTGAATAATCTTACTTTGTTATTTTGTTAATAGCTCTTCAACACGAACCCAGTCTACTGTGTGCCTCTGTGTACATCGGTCCATTTTGTGCATGTCAAATGAATAATAAATGTATTTTCTTCTGTTTTTTTTTTTTGTTTTTTTTGTATCAGTATTTATTGATCTTTATTCATTTCAAATACAGTTTCTGAATGTTATTTACATATAAAAATAGCCTACCCATAATGTTATTCATGATTAAGTAATATCGTATTTAATGGAAACTTATTTTTTCTGTTAGTTAAGTGAGGCAAAAGAAGTTAGAATGAAGGATAAACTGAAATTCAAACTGAAATGGTTTGTTGCATTATTAGTTCCCACACTTTCGCTATGTAGACTTACTTGAACCTACTTTCTTTCCCCTTTCATTTGTCTTACCACAACCCCCAGAGGTCTCCTTGTATTTTACCCTCAGTCTCATTCAGGTGAGAAGTGTTTTGGTGCTCCTTTGTAACCCCTCTATCAGTGTTGACTCTCTCTCTTTCTTTCTCTCCCATCGTAGGAAATGATTGAGTGCATGTAGAATGCTGACATCAGATAACGTCCGCATTGGCAGTCCATGTGCGACTGCGTCTAGATTTGCATATCATTTGGAATTCAATAAATCCAAATGGACCCGTGCCCACACTGACAATAAAAGGGGCCATAAATATTATAATACTACTATTCCTGACTGATTGGTGTGGAGATGGCTGGCAGGTCCGATTTCACTACAAAAGGCCCTTAATTGTTTAATTGATTGTTTTTGTGCGGTTATTTATCTTATCCGCTCTGCCAGGAAGTGACATCAGTCTATTTCCTGTTTAGATGATGTTTCTGTCAGTTTGTGACCTCAATCTCTAGTGTGATAAGTTGGGGAAGGGATCAGCTTCCCACTATGAGCACAGCTTGAACTCCAAATCTATTTGTGCCAAAAAACATATTCAAACCAGATGCTGATACAGTCCTGCTACATTGAATAATAAATAAGATGCGGTAGAAGTGCCACTCAAAAATGAAACAGTCTATTTCATAAGTGTGTTTTAATTTCGCTGTGATATCGTCAAGTTCTTCCCCTCTGTTGCTTCTACTCAAGATTATTTTCATGACAGGACAGAGCGTTTTCAATTACAGCGTTCATGGCGTGCAACAGTGGGCCTGCAATCCACTAGCGTTACTTTTATTATTTGCTAACATTTCTAATTTCACACTTGTTAAATTTTCATGTAAAAGCCCTTTTAAGAGAGAAGCTTCAAGAGAGCGTTATGTCATTTCAAATCTCCGGGGGGACTGAGTCTTAGGGTCTTGGGATTTGTAATGGGGTGCGTGTCAGGGTTTGAGGGTGAAACGGGGTGCTGGCTTGGACCGGAGATAAATTGTAGCTTACTCAGACACTTAGGACACGCATACTTATTAGAGCCAAACACCGAAGGTGCATAGCCCCTGTTGTTATTGTAAGTTTTCTTTCTTCTTCTTCTTCCTCCCCAATGGGTGTCTATGGCAGCCATATCAACGGTACATAGGAAAATCATCAAAATTGGCACACTTATAGTGGTGGTGCTGAATAGTCATCTGACCAACTTTAGGGTCTCTAAGACCAACTCTATAGCGCCACCACCAGTTCAAAAATTCACTTTTCAAACAGTTATAACTTTTGAACCCTTTGATCAAGAAAAATTAATAGTACACCTGATTCCTCTCCTCATGTTAATCACATTCAACATCTTACATTAAGACTCCGCCCATTACAGTAGTGGACATTTTGTACAGTACGGTATTCTGATTTTTCGCTACTCCTCCTTCAAATTTTGACCAATTCTTCCCAAAATTGATGATCAGATGATTTTTGGACCAAGCCGCACAGAAATAGCTTTGTTCAAAAGTTGCAATCAAGATGTCGCAAACTTAATGATGTTGAGCCAAAATTGGTTCAGATGCTTTTTTCCATCAAAACAAATCTCAAAACCATTAGGCTGAATCCCAAATGGCACACTTCTATGCACTATTGGTCTTGTGGACTTACAGTGGCTGCCGCGTGCTCATGTTCGTTAAGTCCATGAGACCGTAGGGTGTCCCATTTGTCAATTTTAGGTTTCAGAAGGGTGCTCACCAGCGCCCCCTTTGCGGCCGATATGCGCCTTGATGTGCACTTCTGCCGAGCCTGCACTGGTGCGAGCTCCACGGCAGACTTCTTCCCGACAGTCAAAGCGGCGTTGTCACGAAAGTGTGGACCCGTAGGAAGACCGTGAGTGTTTAGGGTGCCATTTGAGATTCAGCCTTAATCTGAACCATGATCTGAGGGTCCATGCCAAATTTGGGAACAGCGCCACCTACAGGTCTTGAGATCTGAAAAATGTTTTTTTTTCTTATGTTTTTTTTTCAAAATGTTTTTTGTTCATAGCATTTGAACAGTTTATCAGAAAATCATGATCTTGGTGTCTATGGAATCATTGTTTCATGCCGAATCCGTAGATACTTATTTTTGGACAATGTTCAAATGTCATAGAACATTGACGTGATGTCAAAGTCCAGTTCAGTTCAGATCTCATCCAATAGTGTCAGTGCAGTCAAATCAATAATACAATTGAATATTAAGTTAAATTCTCATCTGAACTACTGAACCTCAGCTGAACCTCATGTCTTCCAAGTGGCACATACTAACTGTACTAATGTATTTTCCTCTTGGATTAGAAATGTGTTTTTTGTTCATTCTTTGTTCATTCTCATGGTTCATTCTCACCCGTACTTCTGAACCTATCTGGTTTTTATGTACATTTTGTTTTTTCCCCTTCTCTTTATGTTCTTCTGGCTCCGCACTGCTATTAGTGTACCTTCTGTGCTTGGCCCTGCATCGCTGCTGACTGCTATATTTCTTTATAATTGCTATTTTACACATTTTTCAATTGTAGTAAAGTTGGCATACTATGGAATAACACATTGGAAGTATGGGAGTTATGAAGTGACCAAAAATGTTCAATGTTTTGTTAGGACCAGTAGTGGCTACCTTCCTGCAGACTTCAATTCCAATCATGCTCCAACACACTTACCTGTTCTTTTCAAGTAATCTTGAACACCTTGATTAGGTGGTTCAAGGGTATTTGTTTAGTGTTGGAGCTAAACTCTGCAGGATGCTAGCCCTCGAGGAGCAGGGTCTAGACACACTGGGCATTCTCCTAAACGACAAAACATCCCAAAAAGTTTGAAAACTCCTGCTTTAGGCAATATTTTAAAAAACTGGCTGCTAAGCTGGAGTGGAGATCGGTTGAATTGGGTGCATTAGTTGGAGAGGAGTTTTGTCTAGCAATTTTAGGATGAGTTGTGATCTAGACTGAAAAGGAGATGAGTTCAAGGAAGAACTCATCTTAGGAAGGTATTGGGACATTATTATTCATATGGACAGTTTGATTATGATTGAACTCATAAAACTTTAAATCAATTCCCCAGTAGATGTGCTTGGGTCTGATTAATCAGATGAATGGCTTGGAGATGGTATGAGTCACCCTGTTTCAAATTAAAACACAAATAGACACTCTCACTCTCACACTTATCTAGTCTAGATCTCAATGAGCCACCAGTTCTTCCACCCATCTGAAAACATGACACACTCACTTCCTGTCTGATGAGTCGAGGCTAACGCCAGTGCCCGGTGTCTTTCCCTCATCAGGATGACAAATAGCTGTGAGATGATGATTTCACATATCTCTTTCCTGTATATAAATGCAGATTTCTGTGCCAGTGCAGTCTGTGACAGGAAAGGCAGGTCTCAGTATCACACCTTCAGCTACAGAAATGGATGTTGAGTGTAGTAGAGCTGTCATAATTATTACGTTGATAAGGAATGTCAACATTCCAGTGGGATGAAAGATGTTAGTTATTTGGCAAAAACAAACCATTATAGACTTTAAACCATATAAGAGACTTATATGAACATAAAAAAAAAAATAATACCGACCCAAATTTTTTTAACGGTATGTGTTAGGGCTGGGTAAAAAATATCGATTTCTCGATTTTAATCGATTCTCATTTTTACAAACCGATATCGATTCTCGATTCTCTACAATCCCAAGAATCGATTAGTCTAGTCTGTTTTCAGTTTATGAATGAATAGAACATTGTAGCGCTCTTCCCATCTAATAAATGGCAATAAGCTTTGTGCTTTGTTACTTTTGATATGAAACAAAGTCTCATATTTCAAATTCTGTCCATTTTATTACGAAATTCAAAAAATAACCGTTTTGACGCTGTTTGATGTGGCGTGACAGATGGCTGTAGCCTCAGAACAAGAGCGTACACGAAGCGTATATGAGACCTCCTCCGCTTTAATACCAGTTACAGCGCGAAATAAACATTAATGAATACCCAAAGGTATGTTCAAAGATACAGTACAACTTACCGAAATCCTTATTCTGTTTCATGGAATAGCTCAATCAGTGTTTCAAATGCAAAAGACGTCAATAAAACAACTTGTAAGCAATGTCACGTAACGTCACATTTACCTCAGAAACCATATTCAGTGACCATAACTCGTTAGTCAGCTATAAAACTGAACTCTAGAGAATAGCATTTTGCTAAATATGCACCATATTACACATTCGTTATAATTTATAATGTTCTTCAATATTTAATGCATGTTTAAATAAATCCGTCAAGTTTTTATAACAGCCACCATTTAAATAATGTATTTCAAAAAACGAATTGGAGTAGAAATATAATTACATAATTGTAAAGTTAGTATTTTAACTTTATTATTATAAAAACTTCCTTAACTTCCACTAATTTAAGTGTTTGTATACAAATCAGTTAATTTTAACCTTCAATATTATAGTAATGTAGAACTGATTCCCATGTATTGTTTACAGCATTAGTTGAGAGATTTTTTTTTTCCTTGAGAAAATTTGCCATGTACTGTTCCTTATATATATCCAAAATAATCGATATTGAATCGAATCGAATTTAATCGAAATTTAATTGAATTGCAAGCTTGTGAATTGAAATCGAATCGAATTTTGAAATTTGTGTCAATACCCAGCCCTAGTGTGTGTATACATTGCTTATAGAAAATCATCATACCATGTGAAAACTTTACCTTTTGTCACATTACACCCTGGAAAATAAAATAAGTCGGTAACTTTTTTGAGCGGTATGTACATATTATAACCCTTATCATCAAAGTGAAAATAACATTTTAAAACATTCTGGAGGATTATAAAAAATGAATTAGTGAAATACCTGGTTTGGTGATCAGCCCCTTAGTATATCATTATAAACTTGCTCAGGTGCAACCAACTTCAAGATCAAACTGATTACTTCAGAATAAATCTAGCTGTTTCTTGAAGATTCCACTGTTAGTAATGCATGGTACTACAAATAATTCAGCATGGTTGGGAAAGTGCTTTCAAAAGGCCTCCAGGATAAAGTTGTAGAAAGGCACAAGTTAGGAGAAGGCTACAAAAACTTTTCAAAGACTTTAGCTATCCATTTGAGTACTCTTCAGGGCATCATTAAGAACTGGAACGCATATGGTACCACCAACACATTGCCTAGATCAGGCTATTCGTCCAAACTGGATGACCGAGCCAGGAGGACATTGATCAGAGAAGCTACCAAGAGGCCAAAGGCAACTTTGAAGGACTTACAAGGCTTTATGGCTGGGACTGGTTGGTCTGTGCATGTGACAACTATCTCACAAGCTTTACACAAAGCTGACCTTTCCTGAAAAAGTGCCACACTCAGTCTCATTTACGCTATGCAAAATAAACACCTGGAAGACTCTGATGCCATCTGGAAAAAGGTGCTATGGTTGGATGAGACCAAAATTGAACTTTTTGGACTGAACTCCAAGTGCTGTGTTTGGCAAAAAGCAAACACAGCACACCACCCAAAACACACCACACCTGCTGTGAAACATGGTGATGGCAGTATTATGTTGTGGGGGTGTTTCTCTTTAGTGGTGATTGGTCAGGATTAAAGGGAAAATGGATGCTGCCATGTACATCCAAATTCTTTAGGAGAAACTGTGTCCCTTTGCTAGACAGCTAAAAATGGCTGGTCATTCAACTTCCAACAGGAAAATTATCCTGAACATACCGCCAAAAGAACAACGCAATGGCTTAAAGGGGACATCGGATGCAAAATTCACTTTTACATGGTGTTTGGACATAAATGTGTGTTGGCAGTGTGTTTACACAACCACCCTATAATGATAAAAATCCACCTAGTGCTTTTTTTTCACTTTGAAATTTGCACAGGCCCCTCCCACGACTGTTGACGGACACTGCCGTTTTAGCATAGACCCGCCCTGAGTGAGCTGTAAACAGTCCGCCATTGTTTCGACGCCGCACAGGTGTAGACAAGAAGCAACTGAGGTGTTTTGTTGTTGGATATAAGAATGAACATAGCAGTCGTCCTTTACTCGACATCTGAGCCGCTGAAGACACAGTGGATTCATTTTGTTTTTGAAGGTAATCTACCTATATGTGTTTATGTCTGCCCTTAAAAATTTTGTTTTGCTAAAAAGTTCCTGAAGGATGGATCAGTAACTGCTTGTGATACAGCTTCACCTCCTGAAGACGTGAGTAACATTATAGGTTTTTTTTATGAATATTTGCAAATCGCCTTTCCTAATAATGTGCTAGTTAGCAAGTTCCACAACGAATGTGGCTAAAGTTAAAGGCCAGTTCACACCGCACAGATAAATGCCAACAAACACATCTGTTGGAGTTTGTTGGATCAGGGCGAAGCCTCCGAAATGAGACGCAGCCACTGCAAACGTGACATCGCAGCTTGTTCATTATCAAAATAATACAGTCGAACAAACATATATGTCGTCATTTCTATTTAGAACCTTCTCACTGTAATTCATAACTGCACGTTTATAATGAACAGTGCATTAAGGTGACTGTCTTATTACAAACTGTGTACATTTTATGTAAAGATAGCACTACAATAAGGTAACACTACAATAAGGTTAGTTAATGACTAACAAGTAATTTTCACATGTATTTTAATTGTTTTTGAGCATTTATAACTGCATAAATAAGAATGGTGAGTTCAATGCAATACCTGCCAAATAGTATTTACAGCCCTCCTGAGGAAGGTAGGGGTAGGGTGAACAGTAGCTCATTATCATTTAAAGGGACATGCACCGAAACGGCTCACTGTGAACAGAGCTGTTTTTGACAAGGTAAAAAGGACATTAAGAAATTTTAATCAAAGTATGTTATAGACTTTTCATAAAGACCTTAAAGAATCATACTAACTTGTGGAAAATTGGCATCCGATGTCCCCTTTAAGGATAGGAAGGTGAATGTCCTTGAGTGGCCAAGTCAGAGCCCTGACTAAAATCCAATAGAAAATCTGTGGATGGACGTGAAGAGAGTAGTCCATTGCCGCTCACTACAGAATTTGACTGAACTTGAGCAAGGAAAAACAGGAAAATATTCCCCAATCTAGGTGTGCAAAGCTAGTACATACATATCCAAAAAGATTGTTGGCTGTAATTAAAGCAAAAGTTGTCTCTCCGAAGTACTTTTCCAGTCCTATTATTCTAATTTTTTTTTTAATTATTATTATAAATTTTCAAAACTGTTGCCTTTTTCTTTTCTTTTCTTTTTTTGTTGTCAGGCAAAATTTGTAAATAAAGCTGGAAAAGATTTTTTTTGGAAAGGGTTTTGATTTCAGGCTGTACAACAAATAAGGTAACTATTTCAAAGGGGAATGAGGATTTTCTATAGGCACTGTATATAACGGCCATTTGTAAATTTAATGTGTCTGGCTTCCAGTGTCACACACATTCACAGAAAACCGCTTACTTTCGCTTTGAAAAATAAGATGGATAGCCCTATAAAAATGACTAGTGTTGGATAGCGTTCCTCAGATAAGTTTGG
The DNA here is from genome assembly GCF_019924925.1 of Ctenopharyngodon idella. NCBI lineage: Eukaryota > Metazoa > Chordata > Actinopteri > Cypriniformes > Xenocyprididae > Ctenopharyngodon > Ctenopharyngodon idella. The sequence continues at coordinate 4,583,830 of NC_067239.1, read as the reverse complement.
AAGAATTTAATGTTGAGCTCATATTGAGACTTCTGTCGTTTGATTCCAGACTTTGGTGTCTTGGCAAATCTGAGCACAGCTTGTGCTTACAGCTCTTCTGAAACTTCAGAGGAGACATGTGAGGTTATGAGTAGTTTTTTCTCATGAAAAAAAAAAAATTAGAGAAGCAGGAGGATTAAGCAAAATGTCCATTTGATCTCCAGTTAATCACTTTGCTGTCGAGGAGAAAGAGTGAAAATATAAAACATGATTTTCTTTCTTGTAGGATATAGCTCACATGTCCTGATAGTTGTGTTTGTGTAATGTTTCAAGTCGAGTCACTGTGTTTGTTTTTTTATGATTTTATCACTTCTTGTTCACATGTATTGTTTTATACTGAGTTAATCAATCTGTATGCTTAGGACGTTATTTAGTGTGTTGAAGCTATTTGTCTCATGGGGACTGTTTGCTGGACCCCGCAGTGTAGGTGATTTCAGATTTTACTATCCCTATTGGGATATCTGATCCCCACAGTGTAGACAAATCCTGCCTCCCCACCCAACCCCACACACACACACACTCACACTCTTCCTCCCCTCTTCTTTTCACGTTCACTGTCTCCCTCTCTCTTTCTGCTGCTGCTGCATTGATTTGATACACCTTGCAGTGGTTTACCACCTCCTGCACTGCAGAGCTGTCTGGATATATTCAGGAGATTCACAAAACTCACAATACACAATGTAAACACAACCTAGTAAAACTCACATATGCAGTTAGGTCTATTATACAATCTATTTGTCTGTGAAAATTTTTTTTTTATATTTTTTAAAATTATTCACTCTTTGACTAATGAGCTCTGCATATAATATTTGTTACTATATACCTATATTTCGGATATACTGTATGTCAATGTGTTTGTATGTATGCTGTGTGCACTGCGTGTCTGTGATTCTCTCTCTTTTTTTCTCTGTGAATACAAAGAGAGCAGAATCCTCTGGTTGTGGATGTCAGTCATCTGCCAGGTGTGGAAACGTGAAACCGCAGGAGTGTATGTGAGCCTTCAGTCATGTTTTGATCCTCTACCCCCACAGTAGTCAGGCCTCGGTATATGTGATCTATGATGTGTACAGTATATTTATGTCCAAGCATCATCTGATAGCATGCTACATTCAAGAACGCTCAATCATCTTTAACTGCTAATTGTAGTAAATTAGGCATTTGAAAGCCAGAATCCCTGATGCAAAGTATTATACATGAAGTCATTTTTTTCTGTAGTTTTGAAGCCATATTGCTCATGCAGCTCGTTTATGTGAGCGCACTGTTCTCGTTTGTTCAAGAAGGGCACGTTCTTTGTACAGATCTTCAGACTGATCGTAGTGTGTTATGATTCTGCGGTTCCGCGCTGTCGGCTGCGTCAGACCTCATGTTATTCGTATTTGCTACTCTCTCTCTCTGTTCTTTTTCTTTTTTTCTTTTTTTTATCAAATAAATTCAAAACACTGAGGCTCTGTTTGCTATCTGTCTATCTTATGTAATTCAGTCAGGTCATTCGAGTGTACTATATGCTATGGAAATATTGTGTAAATTCTATGGACTAATTGGAAAGCAGTGAACCCTTGGAAATATTGCTTCACTGAGCCTGCAGTTTTTTTTTTTTTTTTTTACTGTTTTACTGTAGACTACAAAGCTGCCTGAAACCCACATACTGTGGTAAAATCAATCTGCTTTGAATGAATTGCTGTATTATTGTATTTAAAAAATCACAGCAATAGTAATAACATATGCTCAACCGTTGAAATGTTTGAGGCCGGTAATGTTTTTTAGTTATGTTTTTCTCTTATGCTCTCCAAGGCTACATATATGATCAAAAACACAGTAAAAACTAAAAAAAATGTCAAATATTATTATTGTTTAAAATAACTATTTTCAATTTTAAATGTAATTTATTCCTGTGATCAGAGCTGAATTTTCAGCATCATTACTCCAGTCTTCAGCGTCACATGATCCTTCAGGAACTTCTCTAATTGGCTTATTTGCTGCTCAAGAAACATTTCTGATTAATATCAATGTTGAAAACAGTTGTGCTGCTTAATATTTATATGCATTTCTTACAGGACTCTTGAATAAATAGATAAAAAAAAAAAACAATATATACAATATTGTGTTACTCCCTATAAAAGTAGTCTAACTAATTGCGTTATTTAGTTACTTTTTATGAAAAGTAATGTATTACGTTACTTTTGCGTTACTTTTTCACATCTGTGCTGGGCTTGCTTGTTTGTTTTTTTAATAACAAAATTTTTTTCTATTTTTGGCAAATGTTAAGGCCCTTTCACACATAAGTAAAATGAATAAGCCTCAGGCTGAAGCAAATGCAAATTCACACCTGTACAGTAGAGGGCGCAACTCAGACAAGAAAGTTCAGCACTCCTGAATAATAAAAATAAAAAATGAAATAAGTTCACGATTTCTCTCAACATGCGGACAGGTGAGCTGTCAGTCAATAAATGGGAAATCAAAGTAACTTGCATTACTTATTTGAAAAAGTAACTCAGATATTGTGTTGTAAATTTAAAATTAATGTGTTACTTTACTAGTTACCTGGAAAAAGTAATCTGATTACGTAACTCGCATTACTTGTAATGCGTTACCCACAACACTGGTTCTGACTACTTGTTATTATGTTGCTAGGTGGTAACTAGGTTGTTTTTGATAGTTGTTAGGTAGTTAGCCCCAAGTCTCTGTGATATTCTGCCCCCAAATATGACTCCTCTTAATTAGGTCCAGGGTTGCCAGGTTTTCACAACAAAACCCGCCCAGTCGCTACTGAAAACTAGCCCAAAACGAGCCCAATCGCATTTCAAGGGGGTCCCCCAGTAAAAATCGCGTTCGGTAAAGTCTGCATTTTTGGTCGGGTTCCCCTGGTAAAACTCGCATTCCAGGGGCTAAATATCATATTATTTAGGGTTGCTTCAACCCACGGACATGAAAAACAACCCGCGGCAACACTCTTAAAGTAGCCCAATTTGGCAACACTGATAAGGTCCCGTTCGCCCCAACCCACTTGCCTTTTTTCTTGCATTTTTCATCTGTGCCAAAAATATACAGTAAATAACCAGTAATAAACAATTTATTGCCAAGCAAGATACAGTAGTTTATTTACATAGGTGTAGTAACCTTTTCATTTATTTTTCTTTCTTTTAAATCAGTGCTGTCTAGAAAACAGAGAAAAGGGGCTATGCTGTTCCCTTCATCACCCATAATGCACTGGGCTCAATCTGACTTTTTGTGAGCGTTGATACAAAATGCTGATGTCCAATCTGTAGTTTTCACAAAACTGGAAGACTTTTCAGAAGACCTTTGCTGACAAATAAACAGGAATATCTGTGTGCAAAACAGAGAAAGTATAGACATTGTTCATTTACATACTACTGTAACAATACAAGTTACCCTATAATAATTCACTTGACATCCTTGACATCCTGGCACAATAAATTCAAATTTTAAACCTGGAACTTTTCATATTTTTAGTATATCTTTTAAAAACTGGCTTTTACGACTCGCAGAAAAGCCTGTGATCAACAGGAAACCGCTTCAGCCGGGTCTGTGGCTCAATTTTTTTCTCTCGTGCGCATAGATCTTCTGTTTGAGTAGCGGTAGGAGGGAAAGATGGGCTAGATCGTGTGAGAGGGGGAGAAATAGAGGGCTAGCAGGAAGAGAAGGACAGGTTATAATGACTTGAGGAAAATATAATGTAATTCTGTCTTGCAATGAAGTGTTCTGTCAGCTTCATGACAAAGGCTACATCCTTTTCTTTTCATATCCTCTCCACCCTCTCGTGCCCTCACCCCTCCTCTTCTCCAAATCTCTTTTTTCCTCTCCATTTTCTCCTCTCCTCACCCGCTCCCCTCCTCTCTTGCTCTCTCGATTGGCTTATTGAGGTTGTACAGCAGCACCTGATGGCATTTGAGATTCTCCTTTATTCTTGTTGAGCTACTTGTCAGCTTACTTTGTGTGTGTGTGTTGACTATTAAACTAGCCACTAGAGAATGACATTTACTGCAAATGAACTGTTCCTCTGACACATGTCGTTGTTTAATGAACTGGTGATATGTATTGACACAGAGGCTTAGTCCTTAGGTGGGTGTGTATGTGAGTAAAATGACACTTTATCGTGTATCTTTATGTGTGTGTGTGTCTGTATGCCGTTGAAACTGTAATTTGAGTGGGTAGGATGTGTTTGTGTTTGCATTGTAGGTATATATGCTGACAGGTTGTACCTAAATACACACAGGGCGTGATAATAGTCTTTACTGCACAGATAATGCGTCTGGCAGCAAACATACACTGTAATTGCTGAGGTGGAGGCATGGAAATTAACTTTATTTGAGTCTTTTTTTCCTTCATTTTAGGATTTTTAATTATATTTTTATCTTTTCTCAGAGGCTGCAAGTGTCTGTTCTCCACATTAAAAGATCTTTTAATGGCCATCTGTAGTAATGCAATCATCTAAACACACAAACTGTGCCAATTTTGGCAATTTTTTTTGCTTTCAAAGTGCTCCTGGCTTTGTGCTGTCTGCACTTTACATGACAGAGACTCATTATTGTTGATTAGACTGATGTGGATGTTGAACACAAGATTCATTACAATTAGGTATGCTAATGAACATGCACAGTTTCTCTTTTATGCACACGCTGGCATCCTTCAGGATTTTGTAATGTTGTCGTGACACAGGAGACAATTATTTTTGAATGCAGAACTTGTGGAGCTCTTTGTCTAGTTCATCAGTCTTTACAGTGACATGACATTCATCCACAATTCATGTTCCCATCATATGTGTTAGTAGAATATTGGTCTTAAAGGCACAGTGTGTAGAATTTTCACTGCTAGAGGTCGCCTATTTAAAACAAAGGCGTAGCTTGATGATGCCGAGTTTGAGCATGGAATCTTGGGAGATGTGGTCTTCACCTCACAGCTGGTGGAAAAGAATCAGGACGGGACTCGGGCAGAAATCATGTTCATGTATGAGATTATTAACGTTACTTTAGTATGAAGCAGAGCAGAACTGAAGCAGAGAAATGAAGCAGAGTAGAGCTGAACGAGGCCACTGGAGAGATTGTTAATGAGAGACGATCGTGACACACGGCTCAAGAGCAGCGGAACTTTTATTATGCCACAGTCGCCGCTTCCACTTCTTCCGGTCAAGTGTATATGGTAATGCAGCGCTGTTTTTTCATTTTACATACATTTGAGTGTGTTGCTGCCGAGCAAACGCTGTGAGACACTTGTTGCACACTGCAGTAAGCTAGATCGATTTTAGAATATCATATTAATAAATGCTGGATGGCTTGTGCTGATAAATGGCATGCAATTAAATACAAACATGCTGGAAAAAATGCTGTATTACTGTTACTAAAAATAAAGCTGCATCTGATTATGCTATTTTAGCTACTTGACAAAATAGTGTTTTTTTCTGAGACATGGTGCTCGCGGAAAATCAAGAAAACTAGATTTAAAGGGGACCTATTATGCACCATTTTACAAGATGTAAAATAAGTCTCTGATGTCTCCAGAGTGTGTCTGTGAAGTTTTAGCTCAAAATACCCCACAGATAATTTTTTATAGCATGTTGAAATTGCCACTTTTTGGGGTTGAGCAAAAATGCGCCGTTTCAGTGTGTGCCCTTTAAATGCAAATGAGCTGCTGCGCTCGGCCTAACAGGGCGGAGCTTCAAGAGCTGATTCTCCGGTGTCAGGATTCAGTCAGGACACACTATAATGTCAGAAACTGCGAATACATGCTGCATGGAGATAGAACAGGTATAGTTTAGTTCAATTACAGTTATAACTTATATTGTCTTCTTCCACTATATTAGTACAAGCCTGTTGTACCGGACCCCGTCCGAATGATGGCCAAAACTTTACAGATGACTTTTATAACATTTATTGTACTTCACACAAAAGATGAAGCGTCCATTTTCACTCTAGAAAATCACTGTAAGAGCTTAATAAAACACAGTGCAAGTGTGCATTAAAATATTATCTATAAACTCTCTCTCTCTTGTATTATCATCAACATACATAGCGAAGTACACAGAAACACTCGTTACAACTAACAGTAAACAAATATATAAAGACCTTATGCCTTTTCGGGTGGTGCTTAATGAACTGGTAAACTTTATATCTGTAAATCAACTCCGATGAACTGTAATAAAGTGCTCTCACCTTCATTACTGCCGTATCCAGTATCACTCTGGAGACTGTAAGCTGGATCATGAACAGTTTACTGATCTATCCTTGAGTAACAAATTTTTAGCACAACCTCTGTTTTGTATTGTCCCTTTGTATTGACATTCGTTCACAAAGCAGTCCGGTGTGAAATGATTCGCGCAGACATAAACAAATTTTGGTAGAGTTGAGGGAGCATTTTCTTCAAAAACAAAATGAATCCACCTCGTCTTCAGCGGCTCAGATTTCGGGAGTAAATTTTTTCGTGACAGAGCTATGTAATCCATCCAGCTACAGAACACCTAAAACGCTTGGGAGACATTCTCGTCAGTGCAGGAATGGCGGACTGTGTAAACTCGCTGTGAACTCGCTCAGGTCCGTCCTATGTTAAAATGGCAGTGTCTGTCAACATTAGTGGGCGGGGCCTGTGGCTAATGTGATGTCACATTGCCTGGGATCTGGAAACAGCTTGCTTATGATTTATGGGGATTGAAAAAAAAAAAGGAGTGGTTGGATTTTTATCATTATAGGGTGGTTGTGTACACACACTGCCAACACACATTTATAGCCAAACACCATGCAAAAGTGAATTTTGCATAATAGGTCCCCTTTAAACAATAAGACTAAATGTGTTGAGCTATATAACAATAATTAATTTTCTGTCTATAAATGTAACCAAACAGTTCCCTGTCTAATAAAACATGTAATATATTAAAGCATCTTTGGTGTTTTCCAAATGGAAACATTTGGGATAATGTACGTCGACAAAATATATAACACTGTTCTAGTGGTTTTTGGATATTTTAATCCAAAAATCCTACATATTGCGCCTTTAATATATAATGTTGAGCTCACACTTTTGAAAGATGGAAATCATATCAGTTAGTTTTCTGTTTCCACAATATATGTAAACCAGCCAAGCACAACTTTCTCATTCATATCCTCCAATATGATGATACATATAAACACCAGTTTGGATGCCTCTGATTCTACACTATCTACAGTACAGGATCTTAATCAAAGTTTGTTAAATTGTGCAGGGTTAGGTGTCAGGTTTAAGAAAAAGGCATCAGCGGAATGTGAAAAGGTGAATTGAATTATATTGAACTGAAATTGTGTTGGTTAACTCATTGTGATTGTTAAAGACCCCCTGTGCTTGTCTATGTGGTGTTTTTAATATGCTTTAAGACAAACCATGTGCAAATTCATATTGCTAAGTATTTTCTACTTAAAACTGCAGTGAACCAAAGACAGTCTCAAAAACACGGTTTGAAATCGCTGGTGTTTCTTACGTCACAGACTACCTTGTTAACCAATCATGTCAGCCTGCAGGTGGGTTTTAGTATGTCATTAACTATAACCGCTCTGAAGCAGGGGAGTCTCGAGAGAAGCCAGGTTATCCCGCTATATTTTTCTGTTGATATGAAAAATCGTGTACATTTAGCAATATAGCGGGTGAATTATGTGTATGATGTTTATTACGATGTTATGATGAACAATATGCCTTTTTCCACTGATGTTCTGAGTTGTTCAAAGCGTTTCTAAGGATAATGATTTTTAGAAGGCAGCTATCTGACTGAGATGGCGAACGGGAACATAGTTTGTGTAGCATTAGAAACACATTATTAGCTGTTTGATAACGTAGTCAAGCAAAAGGCTAATCATATCAATTACTGTTATTTGTTTGACGTTGTAGAGAGCGATACATAAAACGCATTACCATTCTGATATATCGACTTTGTATACGAGCCTGTATAATCCACTCTTCCACTTCTTTCTCTGAATCAATTTCTGGTTCAAACACATATGACTGAATTAAACCAGTATTTCCATTTGCCATTGTGCAGCATTTACTATAGTAAAGTTGAACAAGTGCAAACTGAGCTCTGTTCCTCAGAAAAATCCTTCAGGTCCTGCAGATTCTTTGATTTTCCAGCATCTTTTGCATATTTGAACCCTTTCCAGCAGTGACTGTATGATATTGAGATCCATCTTTTCACACTGAGGACAACTGAGGGACTCAAACACAAATATTAAAAAAGGTTCAAACATTCACTGATGCTCCAGAAGGAAACACGATGCATTTTTTTGTCTTCTGGGAAACATCTAAGTATCTTCTGTAGCTTCCAAAGGGCAGTACTAAATGAAAAAAAAAAAATCTTTAAACAAAATTAAAAAAAAAAAAACTTGCACATCGTTATCTTGCTCAAAGGTTTTCACCCCTGCTCTTAATGCATCGTGTTTCCTTCTGGAGCATCTGTGAATGTTTGAACCTTTTTTAATAGTTGTGTTTGAGTCCCTCAATTGTCCTCAGTGTGAAAATATGGATATCAAAATCATACAGTCACTGCTGGAAAGGGTTCAAATATGCAGAAGATGCTGGAAAACCAAAGAACTTGCAGGACCTGAAGGATTTTTCTGAAGAACATGTTCAGTTTAACTGTTCAGAACAAACAAGGGACTCATGAACAACCATCACAAAAACAGTCGTGGATTATCCAGGTAACCACATACAGTATTAAGAATCAAGTGTATGTAAACTTTTGAACGGGGTCATTTTTATAAATTCAGCTATTTTTTTTTGTCTTGTGGACTTTATGTAATCATCTATTATGTGAAATAGCTTATTCAGGACAGTACTAAACAAAAAATAACATGCAATTTTTATGATCCTCCTTATTTTGTTAAAACGATTAACATTTTTGCAGATTCTGCAAGGGCTATGTAAACTTTAAGCTCAACTGTACATACACAATTTACATCTGTGAGTGTGTATGGCTTTTGTGTACAATGTGCACAGAAATGTTTGTTCACTAATGGTCAAAAGTTTGGGCTTGTTAAGATTTTTTTTAATGTTTTTGAAAAAAGTTTGTTATGCTCCCCAAGGCTGCATTTTTATTTGATCAAAAATTCAATGAATACAGCAATATTGTGAAATATTATTGCAATCGATTTGAAAAAACAGTTTTCATTTGAATATATTTTAAAATGGAATGTATTCCTGTGATGCAAAGTTGAATTGTCAGCAACCATTTCTCCAATCTTAAAAAAAAAAAAAAAAAAAACTGACCCCAAACTTTTAAATGGAAGTGTATGAATAGCATGTTAAAATTTGGTGTGAATACTCACATTTTATTAAGAAATATTATGGGTATTTCTTCATTTTTTTCTTTCTCTAATTGAAATGTTTCAAGCAAAACGTGTTTGTGGAAATATGTGGAAATGTATTTTAATTGGTAATTATTTTATGTTTTTCCCTGAGTCCAGTTTCATTGTTTGTACCATTATGGCCCTTTAACAAACAAAAGCTAGTTTCTCATTTGCATCATCCTCCACGAAGTGACAATTTTTATATGAAAACAGTAGCATGAAAGTAATTAAATATTAACAAATTATTTATATATTAACAAATAATTTTATATTTAATATTAAGTTATTAACCAGCTCCAATAACTTTTAATAAAAATAATACATAAAATAAATATACAAATTTTATAGTATTTTACATTATACTTTTGGTGCCTTTTAAGCACTGATATTTGTAATATTGTAATTTTTCTTTGTTTTGCTGAAAAGGTCACACTAATGAAATGTGATATAACGATGTAGCATGATTCTAAGGCTTTTCTATGCTTTTCCCCCATCTCTTTCTAACCGGTTTGGACACATTCACAGATATTGAGGCTGACACAGAGACCACAACAATTCTGTCACCTGTGAAAAAAAAGTAGTGTTGCTTTGTAGGACACTGCAGAGCCAGACTACCCAGGAGAAACAAAGAGGTGGGGAGGTTAAACGAACAGACAGAGCTCAAATGGAAGCCATGGACACACAAGGTTACAGAGGCCTTGATATGAAACGCTAATATGCAAACACACACACACAGGAGGTGCTAAAGGTGTGATGGGGTCTGGAGCGTGGTGTGTGGTTTATTTTTAATGAGACACTTCTGTCATGTTTATTTATTCATCTCTCTGCTTAATTAATACAGCATAACACACACATGTGCTGACAAAGTATGTGTGTTAGCATGCTACCTCCATTTATAATTAGGAAGGCAATACTGTGGAGGCCAACCCTGGAAGAAAGCTCTTTATCTGAAGTATCTTTTTGAATTAAATGAAGTATTTTCCATTACAGATACTCCCAGATCATTAGCATTATCCGATATGAAATCCAAGAGAGAATTTCAAGCATATCACCTCAATTTACTTGCATCTTCTCAGAACTGTCAGGCTTAAATCAAATAATTACACATCATCCAGCCCGTGTGTGTATTTATGACTGGTGTTTGTGTGACCTCGCCATGAGGCCTCAAATCCCAGATATTCATTATCATATATATGGACTGATGGTGCGGGGAATATTCTAGAAGGCTTTCAGAAAGCTCACCTGTCCTTCCTCTTCACTTACAGTGATTAAAAAGCCATCTCTTCCCTTCTCATCTAATATTCCTCATGATTGACGGCCCACTGTCCTTTATGAGGGTGGAAATCGTGGACGTGCGTTAATGAAAATGGAGTCCGTCGGTTTGCATGATGAAACGGGCTTAATGTGAACGCTCGCTAACAAGGCCTTGTGTGTTTTAAAGGTGAAAGGCGAAGGCAGGGGGCAGGAAAAATAATAACAGTCGTATTTAGATGTTGGATTCAAGGATTAGTCATATTTGCATAAAGCTGTACGTCTGCTGGGCGAATAGTGTAAGGTTTTATGGCGTGGATGGGTAGCTAACGCTTTCTCAATGTTTCGAGGTGTTGCCTTTGGTGAAATACGGAAGTCGTTGACATGCTCTGTAGCTTTTCTTATGAATGTGATTAAATATTTTACTTGCACTGGGAGTTCTGAGTGGATTTCATTGGATTTCAAGGGCTGTTAGAGATGAGCTCCACCCAGTTCCATATTTGGACCCGTGTATGTGTGTGTGTGTGTGTGTGCGTGCGTGCGTGTGACACAAATGAAGATGAAGGCGACAAAAGAAGGGTTTTAATTTGTGCTTGAGGGGTTAGTTGGGATTTAATGGTTGAGTACGGGTTAAATCGTGTGTGTGTGTGTGCATGAACGTGGCCTAAATTAACTGAATTAATAGGTTTGGCTCCTAAAATCACTGTGACATTGGTGTGTTGATAATTATATTGAGTAAAGAGGGACATGAAGATATTTTTGACATAGTATCCATGATAAAAAAGTAAACTTTTTATAAAATTCTACTTAAAATGCAATTGTCATGTTCTTAGAAATTTACTTAATGTACTTGAAAAAAACACATTTTTTCAAGAAAAAAACTTCAGTGAAAAATGTGGTATGTGGTTTATGTGGTATAAAGTAAAAATGAATGTTTTTCTTGTACCTTGAATACATGTAAATGTACATATCTTGATCATTAATTTCAAAAATTATACGTTCAAAAATGCTCTGATATTTATGAGGTTACATTACATTTTACAAACATGTCAAAACACATTTACATTTTACATAACTTTTTCATGTCAAAAAATGGTGAAATTATTGACTATTGATGTGGGTGTTTATATATATATATATATATATAATAAATTTGATGTCTTTGACAATTTTGTCTCTATGCCCCCCAACATCCCCCCATCCCCCGCCAGAAAAAAATAAAATGAATTTTAATTCATAAATTAAAAACATGATCATTATAGAAGAGGTGTGTTCAAGTCATTGCATGTATGAATTGCTTTTTTTAATGCATTTTGAATAAATTAATAGATCCGGGTTAAAAAAGCGAGAGAATCGTGTCGTTGACCCTCATATGCATGTTGTGCATGTTCGAGTTTGTCTGGGCCCAATCCCCCATTCATCTGAATATTTGCAGACAGAGGCAGAATATGAATCATTTCTCCTCACTGCAATTAGCCTGAAATATGTAGGTCCTTAGTGTGTGTGTATGTGTGTGTGTGTTCTTTGAAAGGGTGAGGCAGGCTTAATGTAACTGAACTCATGTAAAAACATGTGGAGAAATGCACTGTAAAACATGCTGACAAGGTCAAACTAAAAATTGTATATCATTTTATAAATAAAATTGTCTTGTGTTTGAATTTAGATCATTCTTTTAAAGGGGTCATGACATGTTCTGTTCTGTTTGAACAAAAATATCTGCAAAGTTACGACGCTCACAGTTCAATGCAAAGGGAGATATTTTCTTTTACAGAAATCACTTTTTAAGGACTTCAACAAATGGCTGGTAGGGACTACAACAAGCTTCTTCCCGGGTTGGTGACATCACTAACCCCAAAATTTACATAAACCCTGCCCCCGAGAACACGCAACAAAGGGGATGAGGCTATGTTGGGCTGCTTTAGAGAAGAAGAAGAGTTGTTGTAGTAGAGTGTTGTTGACATGCATGTCATTTTACGCTGGACTGCTTCACAAACGAGGGTCAATTCAATGCTGGATTTGCACGACTGATTAACATGACGACACATGCTAGTCGATGAGTTGAATCAACTCCACAGCAACTACATAAATTTATCCACTAACCATTCAGAAACGTCCAGTTGCATTCTAGAAGTCGTAACTTCTTCCTGAGTCTCTCCATCAGTGTCGACTCCGGTTTGAACAATGTAAGGCTGAACACCGTTACTGACAATCGTCATTTTGGCTGCGTGAGATTCTCCAGTTTTGTTGTTGATGAGCAACCGAAGTGTGAGCTGTTAAAGCTCCGCCCTCTTCTGGAAAGGGGGCCGGGAGCAGCAGCTCATTTGCATTTAAAGGGACACACAAAAACGGCGTGTTTTTGCTCACACCCAAAAAGGGGCAAATTTGACAAGCTATAAGAAATGATCTGTGGGGTATTTTGAGCTGAAACTTCACACACATTCTGGAGACACCAGAGACTTATATTACATCTTGTAAAAGGGGCATTATAGGTCCTCTTTAAGGGACTGCTCCTTTAAGGCTTGTCAGTCCACGCCCGCTGTTATGATTGGCTAACGTCATTGCATAGGAAACAGTATCAACGTCCACTCGCTATTGCCTGTGAGTAGGTGTTTTGAAAACATTATCCATATGAAACAGTCATTTACAGACAAAGCATTATAAATGCTTTGTTTATAATGAGGAGGACAATTTAAGCTATGAAACTTGCAGGATGTTTTAATGGTACAGAGACCTCTTATATGTCAAGAGATCAAGGCAAATTTGATTTCTCGTGTCATGACCCCTTTAACATAACCTTGTTGGTCTGCTTTTATTGTTGAGTGGACCAAATGTAGGTATAGATGTCTCCAAGCACTCAAACCTATCAGACCACTTACTCGAAACCCAAGAAAGACAGAGAGACACATGATGGATCAATTTAACCCTCATGTTGCATTTGTAGTCTGATACCTTAACGGCTCTGAATATCTACAAAAACATACTTAAGGTCAAATCGAACCCAAACATAAGCAATGCTAATATATTGGATGCCATTTCTGGAAAGAGCATGTTTTCTTTGTGACACATCAAATCATTGGGTTAAAGGATCAATGATGCCAATCAAACTGGATTTCACTGGGTCAGAGGAAAACACTAATCTAACCAGAAAGGAAATTATAGTAATAAAGGCTTACTATAAATTGTCAATTAATTAATTAGTGTTTTAATTATTTTTATTTAGATTAAGTTTTATGAATTAAACCGCTCCGAAAACATACCTTATCACTAGAAAAAAAATTACCATTAAATGATTAAACCATTATTCATGAATGTATAATGCAATCATGTAAGATTTCTTCTTATATAGACCATTTTTGGCATAAAAGGTTCTTTAAAATTGAGTCAAGAAGCCTATGGTTCTATATAGAACCCCATTGAACTTTTTTTTTTTAATGGGGCAACTTTTTTCTCTAAGGGTGTGGACTGAAGCTTCCAAACTTCAAAAAGGATGCAAAAGTGTCATAAAAATATCATCAAAGTTGAACTTGAGAACTGGATTAATCTGATTCATGAACGAATCATTCAGAACTGGATCTGGTTTATTGAAAAGATCTGCTTTCTTAAATTGGACATCACTATTTAACTCATGAACTCTCAATGAACTCTTATGATAAAATATAAAGAAATTCAAATGACCCTGAAGAAAAGAGTCTGTAAACATCCTTTTGTTGTTATCCAACCTATATGCTGCTTACGTGACTGTGTAGACTGTCCTCCAAAAAAAAGCACCTTATTACGACCTATATTTACGTTTTAAAGTCATGCGCCCTCTAGCAGGCGTAAAAAATAATGACAGTGACGTATTACGTCTGACGTCATGAAATGACGTATGACCGTCGTTACCAATCAAAATGCGTGTTCATTTAAATGCAATGTGTGGACTTTTTACACCATTTGTCCTATTTCCATTTAGCAAAACTCTTTTTTTTTTTTTATTAACGACTACACCCACCCCACCTCTAAACCTACCCTTAGTCATTTATAGTGCATATACACTTTATGAGCACATGCGTTCCCTGGGATCGAACCCACGATCGCATGATCACATGATTGCATATTGTTATATATTGCAAAGCTCTGCCAATTGAGCTACGCGAAACCCGAAATATGACGCAGATAAAAGGAAACAATGCATTAAAATGAAAGTGTCCTGTTGTCGACAGGGGTGCAACTTTCGTAAGCGTTCCAATATGTCGTATTTCAGGGAAGTGACAAACGAACTATATAGGCGTATTGGTTAGAGAACATGTTGGACTGTATAATGCTAGAAAAACAATCTACCAAACTGCCAGTCAACAGGGATGATGTGTGTTAAAGATCCAGTGTGGGACAGTGTTGTGTTTTCCAAAGACGGTTTAGGTTCTGCCTCTGCTGTGTTTTGTTCCCTTGAGAGAAAAGGAAGTTCCCGCCTCATCTTCAGACTGAGCCAGGAAGTGGAAAAGCCCTCTGGGCTTTACAGGAAATGGGCAAAGCTGTTACCATAGCAACACAGTTCTGCCTTATTAGTGCAGAAATAAATGAATCTACAGGAAATCAGGGTGAATTCCCAAATCTACCAATTCTGGTAACATTTTTTTTTTTTTTTAAATCTCCCTGGTTTTTTTCTTTTTCTTTTTTTTAACTTTCATCTCAGTTTCAGATCTCTTTCCTTTCCCATAATGCTTTCCCCCCATCCTTGTTTTGGCTAAAATGTAGTTGTACACTTATATATACACCGGTATGTTGTAGAGGCCGATATGCTGATGGAAATCCGGCAGCGTCATGCTCTGACGAGCAGCTGCATGTTTAATAAAGTCTGTGTGATGTGTTTGTACTGCTGGGTGAACACTGATTCAGGCCTCTGTTGTTTATGTCCACACAAATCCTAAAGGATTCTGAGTGGAAAAAGGAAGAGAAAAGGAGAAACGAGAGGCTTTTGCCACTGGATGGCATCAGTCGATTTGAGTCGCTTGTTTCTTTGCTGTCTCTGGATTTAGTTCAATGAGTGAATCCTTCTTGAATGTTCTTATGGTCTGTGAATATGAGTTTGAGTTACAGATACTGCATTGATGCAGGTATTAATTGATTTATGAGGTAGTTTTAAACTTTGGAATAGCTTGTGGCAAATTTGACTGGAAGGAAGTGCTCTTATCTTTCTTTCTTGTTGAGTAGTTAATGAATTTTTTTTTGACGTTTGCTATGTCGTCTCATTTTAGAGATTGGACTTTTATTGGAAGGCATCTGCATGCGTGTATAGGTGTGTAAGACTCCCCTGTGAGCGGCAGAATGGAAACAAAGGTGAAAAAAAGAAAAGAAAACTGCAGTATTGAGTGTCAAAAGCTTCTGCAGTGTCCTGAGAGACATGTCCAAATCGCAGTGGAAAACCTCTTCACCTTACTAAGGGCAGAGTTAACATTCAGAGAAAAGAATCTCACAACCCAGACTGGATAAACCTACAGCAACATTTTTGCAAAATGATATTATGTGGGTTCTTGCATGTTTCATGACACTTTCAAAGTGAAATATCCAGTGAGTGTCTCTAAAATAACGTTCAGTTTTATCCAAAGCAGCACTTCAACGTGGCAAAGTTTTATTACATTGGTTGTTGCATGTATCACGGCGGTTCAGAAATTAAATGCCCGGTGAGTGGCAGAAAAATGTTAATGCTCTATCGCATTTTAAAGGGGTCCATTTATGCCCCTTTTTACAAGTCTCAGATGTCCCCAGAATGTATCTGTGAAGTTTCAGCTCACAGATCATTTATTATATGATGTTGTAAATGCCCATTTTTGAGTGAAAGCAAAAGCATGTGCATGTATCTTTAAATGCAAATGAGCTGCTGCTCCCCACCCCACTTTCCAGAGGAGGGCGGAGCCTGTACAGCTTGTGCCTCGAAATAATGCTCTACCAAAAACAAAACATCTGTTTGGTTTTGATTATCTCTATCGCGGTCTCGCTTACGTGACATTACAGTTTTTCATCATCATGAAAGTTAATTATCTGCTTGCGTTTTAAAGCCATATCCATCTAAACTTCTGATATATGGTTTTCTGAGCGCACACATCCGAAGCACGCACACAGAAAGCTGCCTGTCAGACGTCACGTCCTGTGAGTATTAAAGTAAGTTTTCTTTTATGTCTTATTGCATTTAAACTGTCAAATACACACAAGATTATATCAAAAACACACAAAGTTCACATAAACACGGTCAGTTACGTCTGTGAACGTAAACAGCAAATAAAGAAATCACATGTGTATATTCTGTGTATTAAAGTGACAGCAGCGTAATATACAGTACCTACTGCTGTTAATATGAACCAAACAACAAAAGAAAAATAGAAAATCACTCACTGCTCTTGATTAAATAACTTCAGTAGCTTTAATAAGAGTACATTTCTTACAATGCTGGTGTTAAATGCTCTGGCAAGGATATAAACATTGCGGACTGTGTACAGCTCACTGAGGGCGGAGTCCGTCAGCAGTCATGGGTGGGGCCTAATCAATGTGACATCACAAAAGGTAGAATCTGCAAACGACTTGTTCTGAGACACTGCTTATGATTTATGGGGATTAAAAAAAGAGGAGTGGGTGGATTTTTACCATTGTAGGGTGGTTGTGTACATATACTGCTGACACATTTATGTTTAAACACTAAGTAAAAGTGAATTTTACATAATAGGTCCCCTTTAAAACAATGCACCACCTACACGAAACCCTAAACCTAACCAAAAGTATTATTAACAACAGCAAACATGAGATTAAAACACATTTGCTGAAGCAACTGTGCCAATTTATCTTGCTTTTACCGTGACTCATGTTTCACAGGACAGAGCATTTCTAGAAAAAAATGAATGGTAGAAATCGTAACGTTTAGTATAACTGCTATAAGTACAGGTCTTGTACTTAACCACCTTTAGCTGGTGTGTTGCTGGACCAATATGGTTTTCTTACCAGCTTTAACCAGCAAATGACCATCTAATGACCTGTTTGAACAGGCTAATGAATACCAGATAGAAACCAACTAGTGGCCAGTTTAATAACCAGCATTGTCCCAATAGTAACTTTATGGTTGTAGTCTATTGCAAACTTTGTGAAATCTGCAAAAAACAGAGTTGAAAAGTATTGTTTTTTCTATCCTCATTTGTTTTTGACTTTGATTTTTGTGGTCACACAAAAAAATAAGCCTCTAAAGCCCCCAAATTTGTGGATGCTCAAATGCTTGTGTAAAACCACAGACAGAAAAAATTAAACATTCATAAAGCCAAGCACATCTGTACAAACACGCACATCTTCTGAGCTTCTTTTGCAAGTTCATCCACGCAGCAAGAGCGAGTTCAGAGATAAATTGTAATTCTGCATTGCTTTTTCTCCTCACACATCCCTTTGTTTAGCCGTCTTTATGTCTGAGTAAGCATTTGGTCCAATCATTTGTGCATATGCAAAGCCAGCATCGCTCTCATCTTCTCGCATGCCAAACTGCAAAACTTCAAAGAGCCCGTCTCAAGCCCAGTGATGCAGAATGCTGTTTCTCTCTGTCTCTGACCGGTTCTGACGGCTTCCCTATAACTTTCCCTTATCCTCAAATGCTGAACCTCCCATGCGCATTCTCTCCTCTTTCTCACACACGTTCACTTTCTCCAGTTGTGATCAAAGTGCAGGTCGGGATGTAGTTCCTCTGGAGCCTTGATCAATAGCTGTTGCACATGAAGAAAGAAAGAATGGATTGGAGGAAAAGGAGAGAGACAGAGAGCGGATGGATTTCTCTTTGTGTCCTACTTTGTATGTATTGGCATGGGCTATGTGGGTCTCCTCTAAGATTTTAGAGTCTGTTTAAAACGTTGAAGACAACGTCCATTTGTATTGCACAAGATTGTGGATGTATGGATATATTGCTGTTCCTATCGCTTTTCAGAAGTAGGCCGATTTTAGGGTGTCCTGAGCAGTGGTCGCATTAACCGAATATTTTAAAAATAAAAATGTGAATGAAAACAAACACTATTAAATGTCGCCTTGAAATTAAATTATGAAAATTAAAATGACAGGTAATAATATATTATGACAGAATTTTTACGGAAAGTCTAACCATGACAATCAAGTGGCCAGAGCCATTTTTTAGCATTGTTTAAGCATTTTGAAGAATTTATCATGAGACCATGCTTATGATTTTCATAATGATTAACATGTTTTAGTCATTTGTGCAAAATGTAGATTTAAATAAAATTAAATAAAATTACTACTATGCATAATGAGTATGATCTGATACCTTACATGGATTCTGAAATATATAGGCTAGTTTTTCAATTATATATTTTTTTTTATGTATGGTCATGTTGTGTACTTTTATGTGAAAATAAAAGTAATACTTTAGAATATAATTTCTATGATGGTATTTATGAATAAGATTTTATAATATAAAATTTTGTTCATCCACTCATTCGTATGGATACTGGAGCCGTATATATATATTTTTTCATATATATACACACATCATCTTCTGTCCCGCAATTGTAATTACTGCTGCAAAGTACATTTATTGCTTATGTTCATTAAAAAGTCTGTTTAAAAGCACCTATTATTCCAGGGTCCAAAATTAACTCTGTGCCAAATTCAAGTTAAAATGTAACCTTGCTGTGTAAACAAGTGGATTTAATGACCATTTGGCTGGCAACTTTATTAGGAACTGCAAAATAATGATTTTATTTTTATTTTTTTCAAATACCAGGCCTTGCTGTTTTTGCATAAGTGATATGACCGAATCAAATTAAAGACATACAAGTGCTCTACTAAAATGTTGCTTTGCCTTGCATGACACAAATACATTCTTGGCTCTGATTATGAGAAATACAGTGTCATGGCTAATAATAAATATTTATGAAGGTTTATTTATTTAATTTTATATTTAATTTTACAAACCCGATTCCAAAAAAGTTGGGACACTGTACAAATTGTGAATAAAAAAGGAATGCAATAATTTACAAATCTCTTAAACTTATATTTTATTCACAATAGAATATAGATAACATATCAAATGTTGAAAGTGAGACATTTTGAAATGTCATGCCAAATATTGGCTCATTTTGGATTTCATGAGAGCTACACATTCCAAAAAAGTTGGGACAGGTAGCAATAAGAGGCCGGAAAAGTTAAATGTACATATAAGGAACAGCTGGAGGACCAATCTGCAACTTATTAGGTCAATTGGCAACATGATTGGGTATAAAAAGAGCCTCTCAGAGTGGCAGTGTCTCTCAGAAGTCAAGATGGGCAGAGGATCACCAATTCCCCCAATGCTGTGGCGAAAAATAGTGGAGCAATATCAGAAAGGAGTTTCTCAGAGAAAAATTGCAAAGAGTTTGAAGTTATCATCATCTACAGTGCATAATATCATCCAAAGATTCAGAGAATCTGGAACAATCTCTGTGCGTAAGGGTCAAGGCCGGAAAACCATACTGGATGCCCGTGATCTTCGGGCCCTTAGATGACTCTGCATCACATACAGGAATGCTACTGTAATGGAAATCACAACATGGGCTCAGGAATACTTCCAGAAAACATTGTCGGTGAACACAATCCACCGTGCCATTCGCGTTGCCGGCTAAAACTCTATAGGTCAAAAAATAAGCCATATCTAAACATGATCCAGAAGTGCAGGCGTTTTTTCTGGGCCAAGGCTCATTTAAAATGGACTGTGGCAAAGTGGAAAACTGTTCTGTGGTCAGACGAATCAAAATTTGAAGTTCTTTTTGGAAAACTGGGACGCCATGTCATCCGGACTAAAGAGGACAAGGACAACCCAAGTTGTTATCAGCGCTCAGTTCAGAAGCCTGCATCTCTGATGGTATGGGGTTGCATGAGTGCGTGTGGCATGGGCAGCTTACACATCTGGAAAGGCACCATCAATGCTGAAAGGTATATCTAAGTTCTAGAACAACATATGCTCCCATCCAGACGTCGTCTCTTTCAGGAAAGACCTTGCATTTTCCAACATGACGATGCCAGACCACATACTGCATCAATTACAACATCATGGCTGCGTAGAAGAAGGATCCGGGTACTGAAATGGCCAGCCTGCAGTCCAGATCTTTCACCCATAGAAAACATTTGGCGCATCATAAAGAGGAAGATGCGACAAAGAAGACCTAAGACAGTTGAGCAACTAGAAGCCTGTATTAGACAAGAATGGGACAACATTCCTATTCCTAAACTTGAGCAACTTGTCTCCTCAGTCCCCAGACGTTTGCAGACTGTTATAAAAAGAAGAGGGGATGCCACACAGTGGTAAACATGGCCTTGTCCCAACTTTTTTGAGATGTGTTGATGCCATGAAATTTAAAATCAACTTATTTTTCCCTTAAAATGATACATTTTCTCAGTTTAAACATTTGATATGTCATCTATGTTGTATTCTGAATAAAATATTGAAATTTGAAACTTCCACATCATTGCATTCCTTTTTTATTCACAATTTGTACAGTGTCCCAACTTTTTTGGAATCGGGTTTGTATATTTATTTTATATTTCATTTTTTTTTTTTTCGACTTGGTTGCCCATCCCAAGATGGCACTAATGCCACCGTTTTATAATATTTTTTCAGACAATTGAATTCCATTTTTATATCAGTTACTATTTTAACCCACATGTAAAATAAGGGGTATGAACCAGCACAAAACATGAATACCCAGACTCGCAATGCCACTGCAATATTCACGCCTTGTTAGCGTAGCACAAAGAACCTCTCTACTGCGTCTCTCCTGCTGTAAAGCTTTATTACTGAAATGTCAAAGACACCTCCAGAACGACAGTTATTCATTATTCAGTTAGACTTTTTTAAACCTGCTGAGCTGAAAGTTGTGCTGTTTCATTTGAGTTCACTCCCTGAGAGGAAAACGCAGCAGTCCTGCTGAGTCTCTGTTCAAGTACACTCTTAAGCATGCTGAGGCCTTGACAAACACAACACGGTCCTGCACTTAATATGCTGTTTTATGGAAACCGTGGTTTGCCATTTGTGGTTTTAGCTTTGTTTCAATAAACAGGAAGCTGTCGCGGCCCAATTATATACTGCAGGACGTTACTGATGTGTGCAACCAAGCTGAACCTTAAAGTGCTGTTGTTGACTTCACGACTGAGCAAAATCCTCTTTTGAAACTTTTGTACCTTATTCAGATGTACCGTGGAATATTATGTTACAGTGATGGAATTAGAAAGGGGCTGAGATATATACCATGGTACTGTATGATAACCGTATTCGTGTACCATGGTATTTATATGATACTTCAGAGAATGCTATGGTTTTACCTTGGTAGATGTACCAAAAAAAACATGGCATTTCTATGGCTTCTATTTCCATGTTGTAATATCATTGCATTGTAACATTAAGTCCATTGAAGGCAAGCTCGACGAACCCAATTGCAGTTTATTTAACAAAAAGTGAAACCAATACAATGTAAACAGAACAAAACGATTACTTAACTTGAACTCAACTTGAACAGACTTGAACATGAATCATGAAATGAAACTCACCAACAGCGGGTTACATTGAACAAAGCTAGACAAGAGACGATCGGAACATGAGGACTTTTTATTCACAAGGACTATGAGCGAATGAGAAACATCTAAACACAATGAAACAATGAACCAATGAGAATGTGACACATAGACAATGGAACCAATCAGAACATGACACATGAGACTAGGGAAGCGCATGACAGGATCACATGATGGGATAAGGGAATCACATGACAAACAGGAAACATGACTTAAGGTTAAAAAGACAAAACATCAAACAAAATACGGAAGGCGGTCTGGCGGAAGCTAGATATTTTACTTCATAGCTTATTAAATATGCATCTTTTTTTTACACAAAAAATCGTTTTGCTTCCATCCTAATTAAGGAAATGAATCGCTGACAGTTGTAGCAGTAGGCTTTCTCAAAACATTACGCTACCAAAACCACCCATACTGCTTCTGCCTAAAACTTCTGCCTGTCCCTGTCATGTCAAATTATGCCAAACAGACTGGGAGTTTTATGAATTAGAATGAGTCAATCTGGATCAGTGAAATATGCTTAGCACGCAGAGATGCCATGTTTGATAAGTGTGCAGACTGTCTGTTAGCTCTGAGGTGCTGTGTAATTGGGGGCGTCTCTGACTAAAAACTGTCCTTGGATCACAGGAGGCACTCTGCAGTGGATTAAAACTCATAGCTATCCTGCTGTCTACCTGATTCGGAGGTAATTGATGCGAATTAGCGCTAAAGGGGCAGTAGGCTATTAATATTAGCAATAGATTTCTTGAGGGAACAGCTGCAGACTTGAGCCAGTTATGTCGCTGTCATATTGTATTTTAAATAGCTTATATACAGTAGCAGAGGATGGATAAAAAATTCTAATGTAGTTTAAAACACACACGCCAAGTTCTTAAATGTACTCTTTTTATTCATGTTAGTTTTAAATGGTTTAAAAAAAGCTTTTATTCAATTTTCAAAAAAAAAAAAAAAGATTCAATTTAATGACTCTAAAAATATCGTGGTGTAACCGTCAAGTAATAACATATTTTTCTTACACCTTGAATACGTGTGTACACATCTTGATTACTATTTTTTTCATACATAAACACATTTTATGACAAATATTATGACTAAATTATAACTTAATTTATAAATATCATTTTTGGCGGGAGTTGCACCCCTTGAACTAACCTTGTTTTGTCATAAAAAAGGTCAAATTATTCTCTCTATGGTTTGCATATTATAATAACGATAAATTTTAAGTATCTTAATTTGTTAATCACATTTAAATGTTTTTGAAATGAATTATTATGGATATAGACTACAAAGTGTATTATATTTATTATATAAATATTCAGTAACACTTTATTTTGCAGTGTCCATGTTACATATGTTACTTTAGTAATAACAGTAAATCATGCATAATTACAAGCATCTAATCTTAAACCAAACCCTAAGATTGACCTTAATTATATAAGTACATGTATTATTTAGTTCTTAAATGTATAATTATACTGTAACAAGGGCATCTTAAAATAAGTGTAACCAATTATTTTTTTTTTTTTTTTTTTTTTATGAATACCCTTAAAATGTCGGAATCACAGCTTAATGGGCTGTC
Organism: Ctenopharyngodon idella; assembly: GCF_019924925.1. Lineage (NCBI taxonomy): Eukaryota > Metazoa > Chordata > Actinopteri > Cypriniformes > Xenocyprididae > Ctenopharyngodon > Ctenopharyngodon idella. The sequence goes on along the minus strand of NC_067239.1, from coordinate 4,560,079 downwards.
CTTTGAAATATCGCATGTCATGTGACTGGAACAATAGCCAAATTTGTCCAGAAGAAATGAAGTTTGGTAGAATGCAGTATGGACATTCTCAAATATGCTCTTGTAAATTTGTGCTGTTCTTCTCTGCTTTAGATTTTGCTTCTTGTCATTCAAAGATACACACTCTGTGGCAGTGGGTTTGGATAGGATCCTGAGCCAAAACAATAGCTTCAAAACATCTGAGAGACACACACACACACGCAAACACACACGAACACTGGCTTAACTCCATAACAACGTATGGCCTAGAGTGATGGGTCAGCATGCGCGGAAAACCAGTTCAAGGACAGCGTTGGAACAGAGAGCTCGTAAACCTGCTCAGCTCTCTGTGCGCATACAGAATGTCTGTGCTGGGGTTTGAAAATAAACTAGCAAACGTGACCTTCACACTGATGAGACCAAACCTTCATGTTGTAAATGGAATTTTGCTGATGTGTTTGGTCTTCTATTTGCAAAATATTCCTAATGTGAACGGATAGAAGATCAACTTCAAGGACATGTCGCATAAATCAAACTGTAGAGAACATTTAATACTCACTCTCACACTGTAGCCAAACAGGTTTGCTAAAACCAAGGGCAGCACAATATCTTGAGTTTTTTTTTAACAGTATAATTTTTATACTATCACACAAAGGTCCACTTTATACCTGGCATTAACATGTTTTATATCCAGCTGGATTACATTTACACTTTGCATTCTAATGGTTAATGGGGGCAGTCTTGGCCTAATGGTTAGAGAATCAGACTTGTAACCCAGGTTGCGGGTTCAAGTCTCAGTACCGGAAGGGATTGTCAGTGGGGGGAGTGAATACTACGACTGAGGTGAGACCCTTGAGCAAGGCACCGAACCCCCAGTTGCTCCCAGGGCGCCGCAGCAAAAATTGGGTGCCCACTGTTCCAGGTGTGTGTTCACGGTGTGTGTGTGTTTGTTCACTGCTCACTGCTGTGTGTGTGCACTTGGAAGGGATAAATACAGAGCACAAATTCTGAGCATGGGACACCATACTTGGCTACATGTCACGTCACTTTCGTCACTTAATCCAATATGATATAATGTAGGTCCAGTCCACTAATTTCCTGTCATTTATAGAATTTAAAAATTCAAACCCAGATTTTGATTTTCAAAGATTTATTATAAAAACTGATTATTTTTTCCCCAAAATGCAATAAATCCATGACACGTTTTTTTCCAAAATGCAGTTAAAATGCATTTAATCCACTGAATCAATATAAAAGTTATTTTTCATATTGAAACTGTTGAAAATACACAAAGTAAGTTGATCCACATATATGACAGCCTCTGAACTTATCAATACTAATCTTATATACAGGCACTGGACTAAAAATACATTCAGTCATCGCTCCCAAAAGGAATTCAACGGGTCACCTTGTTAATGCTATACATTAATTATGTCTCCATTTGTCATTACCGATTAAAGAGTATCTGGCGCCATATATATTAAAATAAAAACAACACATTTGCCGAATACATTGGAATTGACTGCAACTAACCAGGGGTGTCGCTATACTGCAAACATTCAAATAGCAATCATGTTATGTTTTTTTTTTTTTTTTTTGTTCTATCAGATGTTAAGAATCAAAACTAGCAATGCCAGATTAAATAATTAATGATTCTTGGTCAAATGGCTTTTAAAAACTGTTCATGATTCAGTTTTGGGGACCGTGACAAAAGTTTGTATGTGTGTATATATATATATATATATATATATATATATATATATACATATATATACATATATATATATTGACAAAAACCTCAATCTGTGTTGGTGAATTAGATGTTACTAGGTGTAGGTATATGCTACTTGTCAGCTAAATAAAATCATCAAACCTTCTAACACAGATTGAGGTTTAAAAATGTTTAAAAAAAGATAAGCAGAATTTGCAACCAAATGTCACAGAAAACCAAACTTTTCAATGCATAAAAATGCATGCACATGAACCATGATCAAAAAACGGAAGCTTTAGCACTGTATAAATTACCTGAAACTCTCTCTGTGCAGGCATATCCACATCGCTATGATCAGATGCTTTCTTAACTGCTGTTTTCTCACCGCTGTCATTTTTGTTGTGTGTTTATTTTGTTATTGAAAGGAAAGCACACAGCACATATTTATATATTCATCTAAACATCACTCTCAGCAGTGTGGGTGGTGTCAGGATGTTCGCTAACAGTATCATTGGTCATGTATTTTAAGCTTCTTTTTATCCCTAAGCAAAGAACAAAGAACTTTGCCTTGGGTACTGTATATCAGGGACTGAAAGGATACTAATAGTGTAAAAACAGCATTTCCAAAGCACTTATATAATAGATGTATATTTTACCCTATATAAGAGCTATTCGGTTGTGATCTAATTACCAGTGCATTCTTAATTCCAGGAGTAAAAGCCTCTTCATTTTACTGTATGCTTTCAAAGGCTGCATTCTAAAGTCCTTTACATGACCTTTCACATACTACGACTCTTATTTAAAATAAGTTCTTAAAAATACTTATTTGCAATTTAAAATGTGAGAAAATGTGCTGAATTTCAAGTTCTAATATTAAAAACTCTCTAACAGCCTGCGGTCTCAGGGTTCCTGTGAAGGGAAGGTGGGATTTTCTACCGCAGAACTGCCATCTTGCTTTGTGTTGATTGCTCTTTGTTCTGCAATGTAATGCTGGATGAATTCCATTCTTAGGTGGCCCAATGGGGGCTCAGGCAGACAACAGGTCCAATCCAGTGCTATTGTCAGGCAGCTTAGCTGCCATTGTCTTTGTCATGGAGACTCTATGATGATCTCGTTCCGTTTCAATAGGAGAGCGGTGACAATCCCCAGTGCTGGGACAAACTTGTGTGTATTATGAATCTGGAGTGACATGGTGTGTGTTGTGGTGTCTTGGACTTGTGTGCATGTGTGTGTAAGAATTGCACCTCTTTTCTATATTTATCTTCAAAGTGTGTCACCTCTCATGTGAGCCCTAGCCCAGAACCTGGAGGGAGGGAAGAAGGGAGGGAGAGAGAAATATAATGAAAAGGAGGAGGGTTTAGAGATGAACCATGTTCATTGTGTTAGTTAGTATCTGGGACACTGCTATGCCACATCTCACCCGACTATTGTCTGCTTTCATATTGTACTGTGTATGTGTACATGTTCATGCTTGTATATGTGAGTGAGGTGAGTAAAATGCTAATGAAACGGTACACATGAACAAGCAACAACCAGCTGTATTAATATTCTGCTTTGTTTTTGTTTACTTCGAATCAATCCATAGGTGTGTTGGATGAAAATACATTATAAACTAGAAAAATATAAATCCCACACAGTTTGCATCATTACAAAAATATTTTAATGGGCAACATTTTGGTTAATCAACCTTCAGTTGGCTAGCTTGAGGAAGGCTGATTGACCAAAACGTTGCTCATTAAATGGATAGTTCACCCCCCCAAAATTCTGTTGTTGTTACAGACCCATAAGACTTTCATTCATCTTTGGAACACAAATGCAGATCTTTTTGATGAAATCTGAGAGCTTTCTGTCCCTCCATAGACAGATACGCAACTGACACTTTGATGCTTCAAAAACTTTATAAAGAGATTGTAAAACGAATCCATATGAATTGAGCGGTTTAGTCCAAATTTTCTGAAGTGACTTGATTGCTTTATATGATGAACAGATTGAATTTAGGCTTTTACTCACATATAAACATTCATCAACTCACACATCAGTTGTGGTAAACAGAAGCTCAAGAATGTTTGCTTGATGTGCGAGAACCAATGAGGTTCATTCTCGTGTTACGCAGCACGTTTGAGCTTCCGCAAGAACCAATGAGGTTCATTCTCGTGTTACGCAGCACGTTTGAGCTTCCGCAAGAACCAATGAGGTTCATTCTCGTGTTACGCAGCACGTTTGAGCTTCAACAAGAACCAATAAGGGTTCATTCTCGTGTGTTACGCAGCATGTTTGAGCTTCCGCAAGAACCAATGAGGTTCATTCTTGTGTGTTATGCAGCATGTTTAAGCTTCTCTAAGAGGTTTGTTGCATCAAGCAGGTTCAGTTGCGATTCTGTTTATGTTCACTGATATGTTTATATGTGAATAAAAGCATAAATTAAATCTGTTCATCATATAAAGCGATTGAGTCTTTTCCGAAAACTTAAACTAAACCACTCAATTCATAATGTAATTTTATTTTTTGGAGTGAACTATCCCTTTAAAATATTTTTATTATTTGCAGGTCTTTGGAATTTATATTTTTTCTACTTTAAATTGCTACAAGACAATTTAGACATCACAACAATAAAATGTACAATATGAACATTGGAAATTAATTTTGAGGTTGAAAAAGTATAATGTTTAAATATCCAATATTGGCAGGTATATAAATAATATTATTTACTAAATTATTATTAAAATAAATATATTCATTTTAATCAGAATTTCAGTTTCATTTCAATTCAATCATGACCAAAGCATGCAATTAGTCCTTTTTCACCAGTTCAGTTCATTTGAATTTGCACACCAGTTTCAACAGCCCAGATCAGGGGAACGCTGGGGTTGAGCTGTAAAGTGTGTGTGTGAGTATTTGTGTGTTTGGGTGAGGATTAACTGGATCCTTTGTTTTAAACCTGCCGTTTGGCCCCTATCATTCAGTCCCTGTAGTCTTTTACTCCATTAAGCTGGGCTCCACACACACATTAGTTACCAGACTGAAAAAGAGAAAGAGAGAGGGGATACTCAAAGTCCAGCCTGCGGGCCAAATCTGGCCAGCCACCACAATCCAAATGTGTTTTGATTGATTTGTATTGCTGCATATATGTGTTTGTACTAGTGGAGTTTCATTCATAAATTAATCCTTTATAAGTTTGTAACTCATTCGCTAATAATACGTACTGTTCACGATGGGGAAATGGTAGGAGTTGGATTAGCTAAACCTAACCATCCCCTTCTTAAACTCTCGACCTAATCATGATTTTACAATTCATATGTTTTTGTGTAATCCAGGTTTTATGATTTTGCCGTCTTGTTCTAATTGTCATGAGTGTGTTTACAGGATCAGTGACAGACATGTTCCTGGGTCGACATATTTTTGTTGATCCTGGACAACATTTCTGTCTGAAAATTTAGTCCTATCCATACCCCTACCCCTACCCATAATTTATCCCTAAAGTCAGAGGGAAATGATAGGTGAATAACACTGATGTAGAAGCACCTAACCCTGGTTTTAAGCCTAAACTTGACATAAACTCTAAACTTGTCCCTCAAATCTGATTGGTTGATTGGAATGTTGTTCCAGGATCAACAAAGATGTTGATCCAGGAACATGTTGCACTTGGTAAAATCAGGTTCAATGTGTTTACAGCAGCCCAAACTTTAAAAGCCTAACATCAAAAATGTACAAAGAGACAACCAAAACAAACCAAAAAGTCCATCAAAGATTCCATCAACTACTCCACAGTTCTTAGTAGGAAAGAAACCAATAACTACTGTAAAGCTGATACTAATGGTCATAATCAAACAAACAACTGGACAATTAAATGTATTTGAACATCCGCTAGCAGATGTTATGTTTTTTCCAAGATGAAGTTCTCCTCAAGGGACAAATATTACAGAATTGTCCACGTCAATGACAGAGACAAGGATTCTAGTCATGTTCCAATCCGTTGTCATTGTCATAGCGACACCGGTTTCATTGTTCCATTGTCATTGTGATAAGAACGCGCTGGTCATTGTTTCCTGTTCCCAGGATTGAAAACATCACCTGCATCGACTCATTCTATTCATGTGTGAATTCCATTCTTGCCCAAGCTGTTGCGCACCTCAGAAGGTTGCAGTGAGCGTGTGTTTGTGTGTGTGCAGCTCTGTAAAAAAGTCTAAATTACAATTGAAGATTGCTCAGTGGTGTAAATTAAAAGCCCCGAATGTCCAAATAACCATTCTGAGCTTTGGCATCTTTGTGCTTATATAGTCTAAGTGGAGCTGTTTTTCCCTCTAAATGCTCTTCAGCGTTAATGAGGGTTGAGTGTCTAGTAAAGCCCTTCCATTGCTTCACATATCACACTAGAAGACAAACAATATTAATTATACAGTCCATCCACATTTACCCAAACACTCCCACTGCATCTTACTGTATCTGTGTGAAAAATAGTCCAAGCACAGTGAGGATTCACTATCCTATATCCATCCATTCATTCATTCATTTATTTACATTGATGCTTTTGTCCAAAACAGCTTACAGTGCGTGCGAGGTATACATACAGTAGTCCCCTGTGAAACTTGCTTTATATTTTCCTAAATGCTTTTTTTCCTTTTTTTTTTTTTTTTTTTTAACATTTAAAGGTTACTGTGATTTTTTTTTTTTTTTTTTTTTAATGGCATAAAGTGTCTAATTAAACTTTAACAATTTAATATTTTTGAAATTCTTACAAAATTGTTTATGAACTGGTGCTTTAAATGTGATTTTTACTCTTTGCTACTTGCTAGTTGGTTGCAGGTGATGTTAAAGGGATAGTTCACCCCCAAAAAAGAAAATTGTCATCATTTCTACTCACCATTTCTTTCTTCTGTAGACCACAAAACAAGGTAATTTGAGAAATGTTAAAGGGATAGTTCACCCAAAAATTACCCCATGATTTACTCACCCTCAAGCCATCCTAGGTGTATATGACATTCTTCTTTCAGATGAATATATTCAGAGTTATATTAAATAATGTCCAGGGTAATCTATGCTTTATAATGGGAGTGGATGGTGGCCCAAAATTTGAAGTCCATAAAATTGAACCCATCCATTATAAAAGAAGTCCACATGGCTCCATAGGGTTAATAAAGGCCTTCTGAAGCGAAGCAATGCGTTTGTGTAAGAAAAATATCCATATTTAAAACTTTATAAACTGTAATCTCTAGCTTCCGCTAACCGTCATACGCGCGTTCACAAGAGAGTGGCGTCCCAGCTTATGATGTAGGACGCCGGCGCAGTGTGAGCTCTGGTGACGAACACGGAAGCGCAGTGGAGAGAGCAAAACATAATACCGGTCATGAATTGTACAAAACTAGGATTTGTTAAGAAAAATGTTGGAGGATTTCGATATAAGAGAAGAGGACACAGATTTTTTTTGCCCAGCCATATGTGTTTGAACCGGAGTATACCAACCAGGAACTCCGGGAGATGGAGGAGGCTGCAGGAGCAGTGGCACAAACAACAGAACTGAGGAGACGGAGAGCTCATGACCCCTTATTTACACTGCACGCGTCTGTGCGTCCGACAAAAATAGAATTGCCGCCTATCTTTAGCGAAGCGGCGCAACGAAATGTGCCACGGCGCGGCTGGTGTAAACACAAGCATTGACTAGAGTGGCCGCGGATCAGCTACGGTAGCCGCGTCACAGCCATAACGCGCCGCCGTGGTGGTGCTCATGCGGGATATGCGAAGCTATACCAACAGAGGTTGAGAGTGTTTGCTGCCACGAATGGGCAATTGGAATGCCACCTTTAGAAGTTATTGATGCTGCCGGTGAGAGGACAGAGCGCTGCTGTGTAACACAATATGAAGGCTTTCTGCCTTTTGTTGAGCCAAAGTGTACTCAAAGTAGTATTCTCCTTACCTTGTATAAACTGGAGGCGTCGACCAAGGCCTGAAGGACCCGGTGGTACACAGTCTGTGGAGTAAGTATTTTTTTTGTGTGTAAATATTATTTTGTTATAGGTGTGGGCTAGCTGTATTCACTCCATGCATTTGTTTTACAGTCAGGTTGGTGGCATACCGAGTTGTGCTAGTTTTAAATGTGAAATTGCATGTAGAGATTTAAAAAAACAACAACAACAAAAAAACTTTACAACAGTTACATGAGCGATTACTTAAAAACTTCATATAGCAATCATATTACAGTATTTGTTGAATATATACCTCATTTGGCTGAAACAACAGCGCAAGCGTAGGCACAGCTGACGATTTCAGAAGTCATGTACTTCCACTCTTCTCTGCCTTGTAATCCTCGAAGCGGAAATGTTGACTGCACAGCACACGTTTATATAATTTTTCCACGAGTGTATTTACATCCCAGCGAATAGCGAGCAGCCATAGCTTCAATCGTTCAGGATCCTTTACAGGGAATTTGTGAAATGGTGCATCTCCCTTTGATGTCGGCGCACGTAAAGACTTTAGCTTTGTTGAAGCAACCTGGATATTCATAAGAAATCACCATTTTAACTCTAATAAAATGTAGAGTATAGCTCAAATAATTAGCGTGGATTTCCTTTGCTGTACACAACTTGGTTCTCGTGAGACTAGCATATTCTCACCGGAGCTCACGCTGCTCCTGCGTTTTACGTCATAAGCTGGGACACCACTCTCTCGTGAACGCGCGTATGATGGTTAGCGGAAGCTAGAGATTACAGGTTATAAAGTTTTAAATATGGATATTTTTCTTACACAAATGCATCGCTTTGCTTCAGAAGACCTTTAAAAACCCCCGGAGCCGTGTGGACTTATTTTATAATGGATGGGTGCATTTTTTCTGTCTTTAGAGTTTGGGACACCATCCACTCCCATTATAAAGCATGGATTACCCTGGACATTATTTAATATAACTCCGATTGTATTCGTCTGAAAGAAGAATGTCATATACACCAAGGATGGCTTGAGGGTGAGTAAATCATGGGATAATTTTCATTTTTGGGTGAACTGTCCCTTTAAGCAGTTTTGGATGGAGAATATTTCTCAAAATATTTTATGTTCAACAGAAGAAAAAGTCATTCAGGTTTTGGGACAATATGAGGCTGAGTAAGTGATGACAATTTTCATTTTTGGGTGAACTGTCTCTTTAAAAGGAGGGTCATTTTCAATCTAGAGCACATCTGATTGGACCGAAATCAGTGTAGTGCAGGATGAGTCATCAGTATTTTTAGGTTGGTTTGCCTAGAAGAGAAAGTAAATTTTAAATGCGTAAATCCGCTAACATTTCAGTTATGAGTACAGGAAGACTAAAAGAACCCCGAGCTGAGAGCCTATGGTGTATAATCTAGATCTTTTTATAAAAATAATATAGCCATTCTAAGACCGCTTTATAGCCAAAATGGTTCTTGATAGAAGTGCTTATTTGCTAAAGCTAATGAGCTGAAAAAAGCAAATGTATTTGTCTTGTTATACTGTATCAAGCCATGGAAGTAGAGCAAAGACTGCATTCATTTGCCTCCTATAGACTCTATAGACTGATGGAGAAATGCAAATGTGTGACAGACAAATGGGAGGAGGGGGAGGGTGCAGCGGAAACGTGGGGAATAAATCTGTAAAGGAAGAGAAATCAGAGAGAATGTTACATGTTAAATGAGCTTATTATGGGATTATAATCAAGTAGATAAAGCCATTGAGACTGAAAGATCCTGCACAAATCCCTTCCACCAGCTCCTTTATCAAGTCTTGTTCATATACAAATATGTAAATGCATATTTATTCTCTGACAGTAACTATACTTATTATTCATATACAAATATGTAAATGCATATTTATTCTCTAACAGTCAATATACTGTATTTGCCTTTTTGTTTTTGGATGTGTTTTTTGTCCGTTTTATTTAGTCCATGCCGCCTTTGTTTCTTTCTCTCTGTTGTTTTTTGTTGGTATGCAGAGTCAGTCTCTGGCATTGCTTACCGGTTCAAACACTCACACACACACACACACACACACACACACACACACACACACACACACACACACACACACACACACACGGACTGTCTCTGCTCCAACAGACAGTGAGAGATTAGGATCCACGTGAAGCCTCCACAGAGGCGGAGCTCAGAGAGAGATTGGGATATAGAGGGGGCGGGACAGATATTGAGAGTGGGTGGAGTTTTTGGGAATGGGTGTGGCTATGTAAGCAGTAGAGGAAAATAAGAGTATTGAATAGGAAAACTATATATATGGATTTTAACTTTTATTATTATTATTATTATTAGTGGATGGATTTTTGTATTTTATGAATTTAGATTGTTTTGATGGCACATGTCAACATTTTAGAGAACAGGGTGGCCGATGACGATTTATAGCTTGTATAGGCTAATATGATAGCACACTATTTAATTTAAATAAAAGTACACATGCATAATTTCTGCAAATAAATTGATATTTATTTGACATAATATTTAGTAAATAATTACAAATTAATAATTTGAAAATGAAAATAAAAAAAATAATAATTTTTAAAAAAAATAAAAAAATAAAAAAATAAAATAAACTCTAGGTTCTCATTGCTGTCAAAATAAAAGTCCTGCTTCCATAACTTATAAGCTTATCAGCCAAACAGAAAAAATGTAACGGCCATTGCAGATAATGGAAAAAAAATAAATAAAAAATGGCTGAAAATAACAGTTTAAGTAAAGTAACGAGTTTATTACCTGCATTCAGATTTAGCATTTTCCTTCAGGTCAGTCCTATGTTCATAATAACAAATCTGTTTAAATATCCAATGTATTATCTTGTCCTTTTAACAGTTAAGGGGTTTTCCCTGGACTGACAGTGCTTGTCAAAGCATTTGTCAGTTGCGTCTTGTTCTGTGTTCACAACAATTCAGTCTTTTCAGTGTAAAAGTCTTTGCTACTGACTGACACACTCATAAAGACAGTCTTTGCCGCCATCTAATGGCATAATAATATAACTTCTGTCGCTGTTCCCCGTCAGGGACTATTTTTTCCGGTGGAAGGAAGGCTTTTATCGAAAGTTTACTTAATGAAAGTTGCATTGATACATATTTTTATAAAAGCAATAAGGTACTCGAGGCTAGTGCTGTATCGTGAATAATTCATGGTTGAAGGGGTTGCATATATATTTATATATATAAAAGTTTGTTTACACATCTGAAGCACCAGTGTGCAAATTGAAATGCATTATTTTCTCAATTCCATTTGGTGTCTCTAGTTGTTCTGAAATCACTTACAGCAGCAATAAGATAAGAATGAAATTAATCCTGGATTGACTACATTTCATTTGGACTTCCAGTTGAAGAGAGAAAGAGAAATGAATCTAAGAGGTACGAGGTATTTGTTCTAGTTTTGTTTGAGTAAATGATGTGGTTCTGCTTGGCTGGGCATCATCTGCGTACATGAATCTTTATTAAGCACAGGCAGCTCTGCACAACAGAGCCCCACAGACATGTTCAACAAGCACTTCTCCTGTATACTGCAATGTCTATGCCTGTCCCACAGATCATGATGACCTTGTTGGGTATCTTGCCGTGTGGTGTAAGGCTTTGTCCGGGGTATCTACACCGATATCTGCTCCTGATAACAATTACTGCCTATATCTGCTGTAGGAGGACAATCAGGAAGGAAATAAACAGGAAATAACACAATGTTCCATCTTGTTTTCTTCCTCACTGCTGAGTGAATTATAACCCGAAAAAGCCTGAGAAGAGAATAACAATGTTCATGTAAATGTCACATAAATGCATTACCAAAGCTCCAGGAGACAGGGCCTGTTAAAGCGCTCATGGTGTCGTGGTGTGATGGAGAAGATCAGGGCAGGCATGGCCACTAATGCATTTCCTCTTCAATTGATGCAGGCTGCTGTGAACAGACAGGACGAGTGGATGTATGGTCAACAGCTCACCATACGATATTAATGATCTTTAGCAAACTCACTTTTCTGGCCAACTTTGTGGCCTTTCTTTCTGTTCTTCATCTAAACCAAATATCATACTGGGTATGTTACTGCTGCCTTGCACAGATCATTCACACGAATGTTTAATATGAATCTAAATGAGAATATAGCAATAGATTTCTATTATTTTTATGTAAAGCTAATCTTACTATAAACTATCCCCAATACAAATTATTCTGAAGACTGGAGTATTGTCTGCTAAAAATCATCACAGGAATTAATTACATAAAAAAGGGGTGTAACGGTACACAAACATGAAGGTTCAGTACATACCTCGGTATTGAAGTCACGGTTCGGTACAGCAGTACTTGGTACTGTTATAACATGTTTTCATGACAAATTTATTTGAACATGTATTAAATAATTAAGACATTACTAACAGTTAAAGTAAATATAATGAATATATAAGCTAATATAGTGCATATATTAGTGAAATGCTCCCTCTAGAGTTCATTTCTCTAGTGAACTAACATGCTGTGGACACTAAATGACTTGCCTGAGGTAAATGTAATGCTACGTAAAAGATTATTCTCAAGCTGTTTTATTGATGTCTTTCCGTGAGATTACACGTAAACGTGTTTGCATAGATCATCTGTTCTTCTTCTTCTGAGATTTTTCCTGTTGTGGCAATTAGCAAACAGCGTTGCATTACAGCGTGCGCCCCCTTCTGGATTGGAGTGTGGATTGCCTGTGACTGAATGTATTTGTCGTCTGACTGTATGTGCCGAACCGTGACGTCAGTAACTTGACAGTTCGGGATGAATACATGTACCTTTACACCCCTAATATATATATTTAGGGGTGTTTTTAAATACTGAAAACAGTTGTCATTTTTGTCTATATTTAAGTCTATATTTTATGGATGTCTTTATACAGTTTTATCTCTAGAGTATTGTAAACACACAAACACATGCTTGTGCAGAAGTATGTTAGTGTCTTGTTCATTTTGTTAGTCTCCAAACACCTTACTCTGATCGCTTTTTCTTTCATCTTCCCTTCATTCTCTTGTTTATTTGTCTCATCCTCTCTCCATCTTTCCTCTTTCCATCAAACTAATATCTTCTTTCTGTCCTCGGTTCCTTCCACTTTCTTTCTTGGAAATCCTCCAAGCCTTGCTCTCCTGCCAAAAATGCACAAGTGTATGTGTGTGTGTGTTTGTGGCAGTGGAGGGCGTAACGCAGTGCTGTTCATCCTCCTCCAAGTCATTTTTGTCTGTCTTTCATCCAGACTCCCCACCTCTGTCCCCTTTCATCCGCAAACCCTCCATCTCGAGGTGACAGTCCCACCGGTCATAGCAGGCCGAGTTGGCTGATCTGTACCTACAGTGACAGGATGATTCGGAGAAACAAAAAATCAATCATCTTAATTTCTGGATGCACTGAAGTGAACTCATGCAATCTAATGCACACAGACTCCAGCGCAGTTAAACACACCATCGGCCCTATTGATTATGCCACCTGCTGTGTATTTGTGTTGTGTTGTGTTGTGTTGTGTGTGTGTGTGTGTGTGTAGTGCACAGAGAAGCGTTCCATTCATGCACAACTATTCATCATATAATCTTTTTCAGTCTTGCCTCCCCGTCCTGCCTTGATTTTTATTCCTCTCCCTCCCTCTCTGTAGTTTATATCTACAGCGATTGCAGGCTGCTTTATGACACTCAGCTGAACAATAGAGACAAGCCTTTCTCTCTTTTTCGTTAGCACTCTTTTGATCCTGCTTCCTTTTTGCTGCTCCGTAATTAAAACCAACGGCTTTCCATTGCTCCATGAGAGATACAGGAAAGATTATAAAGAAACAGGAAAGATTATAAAGAAACAGTAATACTAAATGATTCAGAACATGTGTAACTCAAAGGGATAGTTCACACAAAAATGAAAATGATGTCCTCATTTGTTTTACCTCATTCTCTCCAAACTCAAATGACTTACCTTGTTCTCAGTGGTATGAAGTGGTGTCACTACTTCATTAATCACTACTAAATCTCCCACTTAACATTAATCTTGCACACACACACACACACACACAAAACATTATAACACTTAATTTTAGCATTTACTCTCCCATGGGCAAAGCATGCTGGGAAATAGAAATCCCAGCCAGTTTCAGTTAAACTTAAGTTCATCTAAATTAAAAGAAATAAGTTCATAAAACTCAAAACAATGAAACAGTTCAGTTTACTTAAAATATATCAGTTCTGTGAACTTGAAAGAAAAAGAAATCTTCAAATATTTATAAAAGTTTATTTGACTGAACTAATTTGTTTAATTTAAGTTTGTCCTACTCAAACCAATTAATTATTTTGAGTGTCAGGGTTTATAGTGCACCATTTTTTTTCAATCAGACTGAATCGCAAATGCGGAACTCCCACAAAAGCACAAGCCAATCATATCCAATCACATACAATCATAGCGCGATGAAGGCATTGCCTCCTCTCACGTGACTTTCTCCCGTTCATTCTCAATTACCCCCCACCAAACCCGCTGCTCACCTTAGGGGGTCTGTTAAAACTTAATGGGCTCAGGGGAGGCAAGAGAGACGTGGACTCCCGCTGTAACTTTACCCGCACATGACGCTGTTGGACATTGTTACTTTAGAAACAACATTAGTGATTTATACACCCTTTAATGTCACATTTTGTAATATTTGCATTGTTATATTTTTGTAATATGGATTTTCTCATCCATTTTTTGAGGAGGCACTGGAGGAAACACCCCTGCATGTTCTGTGGAACACAAAAGGAGAAGTTTAATGTACAGTGCTTGTCCTTTTATAAATGGGACAGATCAAAATTCAGACTTTTTTTCCCCCCTAAATTCAGCAGCATATCAGTTCCATTTGTGAACGTACCATTCAGACAAAATATTCTTCAAAGTTTCACCTGATGTGTTCCGCAAAAGAAAAAAAAGTCATAAGTTCTGACAGCCATTGGGGTGAGTAAATTGACATAATTTTCATTTTTGAAAGAACTATTGCTTTACATAGTGATTCTCAAAGTGTGGGGCGCCCATCATGGAGATCAGCAGGAGAAAAAAAACAACAACAACAACAACAAAAAACAACAACAGTAAACAGCGTTTGAGTGAATGAATAGCGGATAAAAGGCTTTATAAAAGGCTCTCTGCCTTTTATAAAGCAGCACCGAACGGCAATTCCTCTAAAACGTTCTTCTTCAGACCACTGACTTCGCAGCATCTGAACAAGCCAGACAGAAGATTCTTACCATAGAAAAGCACCTCTTCAGCAGACAGCATCACAAGTGACCAAAAAATGTTTGAGAACCACTGCTTTAACTGTTGTATAAATGTGTCAGGTAAACAGGCTTTAAGTGCCTAAAACAGGTGGTTTACAGCATTTACAACCATTTACAACCTGCCTATTTTTTTTTTTTTTTTTTTTTTAAGCTAACGGGAGAATCACTTAATATGCTTCTGGCAACAACCTGCTTTTAATGCAGCTCTGGAATTTTAGTCATTTTTATATAAAGAAAAAATAAAAGGTTGAAAGCTTTTGCAGAAAAAAACTATCTAAAAGTCACTGGTTTGGAAAAAAATATAATAACTTAATAAAAGACTAAATCAAATTCAAGGCAGACATTTTTAGAGTCAAGCATAGCAAAGTTGCTTTTTGCCCAATAAGAATGTGCTGGCTTATAGTCTTTGTATCCTTACCACACGACAAGCTCTCCGCTGAGATTCCCATAGTTAAATCAAGCTGTTGTGTGCTCTGACACCTCTGATTTCAACCAGTAGGGAGTCCAGGGTCCGTCACGGGTTAGCAGGCAGGTGAAGTTCCTCTGAAGTGCCCAATCGATTTCTTTCCTCCCAGAAACCCTGGTGGCAAAAAAAATCTATCCCACATAACATCAAATAGCTCTCAGACCAGGCGTATGTCCTCTGGCGTATGTCCTCTGGCTTTCTCCCTGCTGCTGTTGGGAGCTGACAAAGGCCCCTCAAGTCATTTCCAGAGTTGGCGTTTGGCATGTCGTCCCTGGGAGTGTGATTGTGTGACCTGCGGACTGTGTGTGTGACAGTGCCCATTGAGCTGCTAAAAGCTCTTAATAACAACACCGGCCACTTCAACACTTCTCAGAAGACACAAGCGGAACTGTGACCTTTAGTCTGGTCAAATCACAGCACTGCAAAAAGCACTTTTCTTTTTACATGTAAAAGCAAACTCAGCTTCTCATCAGTGCTGAAGAAGCTACTTTGAAACTGAAGATTCCCAAGGTGCAAAGTTCTCATAACTTTCTCATAAGTCATACTCATATGTAGTTAAGATACTTTTTTGAAAAAGTATTCAGCTACAGTTCAAGCTACTAAAGAAAGATCTGTTTTAGGGGGTAGTACATTAAAATGTTTGTATGATAGATAGATAGATAGATAGATAGATAGATAGATAGATAATTAGTTAGATAGATAGTTAGTTAGTTAGTTAGTTAGTTAGTAGGGGTGTAACAGTACATGTATTCGATGAATAGTCACAGGCAATCCACACTCCAATCCAGAAGGGGACATATGCGGTAATGCAACAATATTTGCTAACCACCACAAGTGGTTATGCATAGATTTGTTTACATGCAATCTCTCAACTAGTTTTTCAACCGCGGAAAGACATCAATAAAACAGCTTGAGAATAATATCTCACGTAGCATTACATTTACCTCAGGCAAGTCATTTAGTGTCAGTGTTCAGATAATACTACTCTTCTGGCGTACTGTTTTCGCATACTATATAGTAGGAAAGTATTCGATTTCAGTCTTAAAAACTAACTGAAGTTAGTAGCATGTCTACTTTTATTTTGCTGCATATTTTGCTTAAGTCCAACCAAAAACCAACTAACTGACTCAAGCCGACCTCTGAATAATTGTTTAAACCAGCAAGTCTGTTCCTTCTGTATGGGTAATGACTTTTAAGCAGTAAATAATAGATGAGCCTCTGAAAATTCACCCAGGGTTATGTTTATTTATTAGCCTGTTTTCTCTCATTAGACTCCATCTGACATTTGATCTGGCCACGGCTGCACTTTCCACACGAGTCTAGACTGTGTCACCCTTCAAATTAACGAATATGAAGGGGTGCCGCGGCAAGTAAAGCTCTGTAATATGAATAAAAATGGTATTTAAATCAGAATCCAGCTGATCTCCTGTCAGGCCTGGCTGTCTCTCCTCCCATTCATTATACAGCTTTGTCACCAGCGTCTCTCTTTCACTCCTCCTCTCCCCCTTTTTCCTTTTCATCCTGCCATCTCCAGCAAAGACCCTTTGTAGTGACAAAAAGCATGTGTGTTTGTCTATGACAGGTGTGTTAATGTGCCTCTGTTTAGCACATTGGGTGCTAATGGGAGTCTTTGCTGTGAAGAGAGCGAGCACGACAGGGTAACCGCCGAACAGAAAAAAGCATGCGTCCAAACTCAAGAGGTGAGACGGATCTCTAATTTGCCTCGCCTCCAGACAAACCCCACTCTAATCCCATATCGGGCTGTCAAGTAGGGCAGAAGATCCAGGATTCTGTACCTAAAGAACGGTGCGTTTGAAGTGTGCGTCATTTGGCCCGCCTGTCTTTGTGTCTAGGGCAGTCTGCCTCAAGGACAAGTTAAAAGTTTAGTCGAATAAAATCCCTCAGAACTCTTCAAACCCGAATGGCTGGAGGCCTGTATGGATTAGCGATTTCTCTTCAAAGCCTCGAATCAAGATTTGGCTGCTAATTTACACATTTGAACAAAATGTCAAAATTGCTAGTGGTTTTGCGTGCCAGGTAATGACTACCTTTGAGACGGCCCTGCCAAGGCAAACCTCGCTCATCAATTTAGCACATCACGCAACCCTTTCCAGCAATGCTAATGCTGCTTTTTTGAGGCTGTGAAAACTGAGAACACGGTCTGCTGTGAGTTTCTTTGAGGTTGGAGTGTGGTCTCAGGAGGTCTTGATTTATTGTGTGGTTGAATTAGCGGGAGTATCTCTCTTGTAATGCTGGAACCTCGCTGGCCCGTAATATTTTTCAGTGCTCTCAATCTTGTTGTATCTCTGTGTGCAGTGTACCGATCTATCGCTCAAAGTTGTTTTTGTCTCTCTTTGCTCTGCTTATTGTGTTTTATCTGTACAGAAAGCCATTGTGCTTTGCAGTGGCCGTGCTTGTCTGCTCTTTTTTTTTTTTTTAGGCAGGGAAGCTGGAACCGGTCTGATGAGTAAATATGTGGTACTTAGATTATTTTTTTCATCTCCGCTCTCTTGTTCAATTCAAGAGGGATGTGACCCATTGGGTCATGTGCAATTCTAAAAACTAGACGCTATTATCTCCTTGCCATTTTGCTAGTGACCGAGTCACAAATTAAAGCGGAAAACTGAGAGCTGTCAAACACATCAATGTGAAAATGTGAATGTATAGCTGTGAAAATTAAATATGATCGTGTAACATTGATTTTTTTTTTCTTTGAAGAACTGAATAGCAACCACTTCCGCAAGAGGAAGTTTTAAAGGTTTTTTTTTTTTTTTTTGCTAATTAAAGAAGAATTTACACACTGGATAACACTATATTGAGATCAAAAGGCCAGATAGTTAATAATGAGTAACATAAACTTTAGGCACAATATTATTATAATTTTACTCCAGTTTTTACTGAAATGAAAACAAAGCCACAGCAGAATCAACCATTGTGTGTCTCAGAGCAACACACAGTAACGGCGCTCATATATGAATGTGTTTATGAATAAATTAATGAATCAATCAAGTATCTAATTCAATGACTCACTCGTAAAGACAGTCACTTGTTTTCTTGTTCAATGAATCAGTGTTTTTGAATGAATCGTTGAGGGAATGTTTAAATTACTCACTGTTTCATTCCTGAATGTGTCTGAACAAATCTGTTGAGTGATTCAGTGACTCACTCATAAAGTCAATCACTTGTTTTGTTGCTCAATGAATCAGTGTTTTTGAATGAATCGTTGAGTGAATGTTTAAATTACTTAGTTCCATTCCTGAATATGTCTGAACAAATCTCATCAAGTTGAGTGACTCAGTGACTCACTTATAAAGACAGTCACTTTGAACCATTGTGTTTGAACAAAGTGATTTTTTTTAGTGATTTACTCATAAATGCAGAAAGTTGTATCATGTCTAAATGTGTTTGAACAAATCTCTGTGTTTGAGTGATTCAAGGACTCACTCTTGAAGACAGTCACTTGTTTTTTTTTCTCTTAATGAATCAGTGTGTTTGAATGAATTGTGTGAATGATTCAGTGACTCATAAAGACTGTTAGTTGTTTTGTTCCTCAATTAATCAGTGTTTTTGGGAAAAAAAAAAAAAAAAAAAAAAAAAAGTTAAATAAATCTTTAAGTGACTCACTTTGAAAGACAGCCACTTGTTTCATTTCTTGAATGAGTCTGTGTATGGTTGACAAAATCTGTTGAGTGATTCAAGGACTCACTCACGAAGACAGTCACTTATTTTGTTCCTGAAAAAAAAAATCAATCAGACATTCTTTCTCAACAATTGTAGCTTGCAGAAAGAGTTGCTGAAAAATCCCCACACCTAATACATAGACTTGACAGTCCATCTGTAATGTGCAAACACACAAGCGAAGTAAAAAAAACAAACAAAAAAAAAAAAGTAGAAAGTCTTTGTGTTGTTGGAATATACATCAGCACCCTTGAACCCGGTTAATCAAATTCGAGGACCGGAACAAACTATTATAATGTCCAATATCACTGGGATGAAGAGCAGCTAGCGAAACTTATTGAGTGCACCTTTAATGCTGCTTTTACTAGTAAAAGAGTGCTGTCAAATGATTAATCACGATTAATCGCATCCAAAATAAACATTTGTTCTTACATAATATATGTGTTTGTACTGTGTATAATTATTATTTATATATATAAATACACACATATATTAAGCAAAAACAAACTTTTATTTCGGATGCGATTAATCGCGATTAATCATTTGACAGCACTTTCATATATTTGTACAACCCCAAATCAGAAAAATTTGAGACAGTATGGAAAACACAAATAAAAAAAGAAAGTAGTGATTTCTAAATTTACTTTGACTTGTATTTCATTGCAGACAATGTGAACACAAAATATTTCATGTTTTGTCTGGTCATCTTAATTTCATTTGTAAATATACATCCTTTCCTGTCATTCAGACCTGCAACACATTCCAAAAAAGGTTGGGACAGGAGCAATTTAGGGCTAGTAATCAGGTAAATTGGTTAAATAATGGTGTGATTTGAAACAGGTGATGTCAACAGGTGATTGTAATTATGATTTGGTACAAAAGCAGCATCCAAGAAAGGTCTAGTCCTTTAGGAGCAAAGATGGGCCGAGGATCGCCAGTTTGACATTTGCTTATTTCACCTTCAACAGTGCATAACATAATTAAAAGATTCAAGGAATGTGGAGGAATTTCAGTGCGTAAAGGACAAGGGCGCAAGCCTAAGCTGAACAACCGTGATCTCCGATCCCTCAGGCGGCACTGCATCAAGAATCGTCATTCATCTATAAGCGATATCACCACATGGGCTCAGGACTACTTTGGCAAACCTTTGTCAAGTACCACAATACGTAGTTACATCCACAAATGCCAGTTAAAACTGTACTGTGCCAAAAGGAAGCCCTATGTTAACAGTGTCCAGAAGCGCCGTTGACTTCTCTGGGCTTGGAGGCATCTGGGATGGACCATCACACAGTGGAAACGTGTACTGTGGTCAGATGAATCAGTATTTCAGGTATTTTTGGGGAGAAATGGACGCCGTGTGCTCCGGACCAAAGAAGAAAAGGATCATCCAGACTGTTACCAGCAACAAGTCCAAAAGCCAGGGTCTTTCATGGTATGGGGTTGTGTCAGTGCCCTTGGCAAAGGTAACTTGCACTTCTGTGATGGCACCATTAATGCTGAAAAGTACATAGAGATTTTGGAGCACAATATGCTGCCGTCAAGAAGACATCTTTTCCAGGGACGTCCATGCATATTTCAACAAGATAATGCAAAACCACATTCTGCACACATTACAAACTCCTGGCTGCGGAGGAAGAGGATACAGGTACTTGACTGGCCTGCCTGCAGTCCCGACCTGTCTCCAATAGAGAATGTGTGGCGCATTTTGAAGCGCAAAATGCGACAACGAAGACCCCGTACTGTTGCCCACCTTAAGACTTGTTTGCAGCAAGAATGGGACAAAATTACACCTGAAACACTTCATCACTTGGTGTCTTCAGTCCCTAAACGTCTTTTAAGTGTTGTGAAAAGGAATGGCAACATTACAAAGTGGTAAATGCTTTACTGTTCCAACTTTTTTTGAAATGTGTTGCAAGAACCAAAATAGGAATTTTGTTTTTTTGGAAAAACAAAAAACAAAAAAAAAGACAATAAAAATCATGAACACATTAAATAATGTGCTGTTGTATTGTCTGCAATGAAATACAAGTCAAAGTAAATTTAGAAATCACTACTTTCTTTTTTTATTTGTGTTTTCCATACTGTCCCAACTTTTTCTGATTTGGGGTTGTACAAAGTGAGATTTATAAGGATTAACTGTAGTAAGTTTTGCAGTTATCTATATTCAGATCAGTCATTTATTGAAAGTGTTCTTCCCATGTGTGCCTGGGCAGACATCTCTGACCAGGTGTGTGGAAAAGCAGGTGGCACTCTGGAAATAAATAGAGACGAGCAGCCAGCCACACCTGGCGATTTGAACCTAAACCCCCTCTGATTATGTCCATTACCCGAGTCACTGGGCCATGCTCCCATAATGCCACTCGACCAAACCATAGTCTTTTCTCTGACCTAATCCTCCCTGCCTTTCTGGCTAGTGGGAGTCAGCCCAAACTTTGATGTCTAGTGACGGAGAACAAATACCCGCTCTCCGCTGAAGGCAGGAGTTGATTTCTCCACCTCTGAAGGTTTACCCAGCCCTCCCCGCTGCGACCTGACATTAAATACACAAGGGCTGAGGGCAAGAGGTGTTGGTCTGATTTGAAATTGAGGCCTCCACAAGCATGAGTAACAAACAAACTAGGCCGATTTTGGCTTTAGATGGACGCCACAAACACTTGGCGAAGAAGCGGGAAATGAATAAATTTAGGAGGAAATGTTCTTCAGAACTAATTCTATGCACAGAGCTTTTATCATCTCTCTCGGTATGAATAATAATGATGAACCAGACTCGCTGTGTCTACGTGTGTGGTTAAGCAAAAATACAATAAATTCACAATTGGTTCCTTGTAAAAGACTGCATGCAATATAACTTGAGAATTAAATTTTAAACCATGTATCATGAATACTGTACATTGTTTAGAGTAAGCTATCTATTAGCATTTGCATTCGTCTCAATAGCTGTCGCATAAAATAATATTACCAATATATTGTTGCTTGCACAAAATGTTATTTAGTCTGAATACATGAATAGTTTTGAATGGAATCAATGGAGAAAGAACCGGATGTCGCAGGGGCTAATGAGGCCATGCTAACCAGCTAAACTTTGACCTTTTGATCATCCCATTTGCTCAAATACAGTGTTATTGTTCATGTGTGTTTTGCAACCCGATCTCACGGCAATTCATATGGATTTTACGAGGTGGCTACTTTGTACGAATTAGTATGTTTTTTGCTAAATTGTATGTATTTTACGAGTTGCCCAATTCGTATGAATTTGTACGAATGACCTACCCCTAACCCTGCCCCTAAACCTACCCGTCACTGTGGTTTAGACAAATCGTATGAATTCGTACGAGTGAGGTCGTATAAATTTGTATGAATTAGCCACCTCGTAAAATATGTACAAATTGGTCATGGGATACCTTTTTTTAATGACGAATTGATTTTTGTATCTCAGAGACTTCACTTTGGAAAATGAAGATTCTGTCATCATCTACTTGCCCTCATGTCGTTTCAAACCTGTATGACTTTTTCTTCTGTGAAATACATTCAACCTTGTCCATACTATGAAAGCCAAAACTTTTAAGCTACAAAAAGGAAGCTCTATAAAGGTAATGTAAAATTAAGGCGATTTGAAAATGTTTGATGTATTTTTTATATACGTGTGTATATCAATGATGAGTGTTAATTTCGGTAATGAAATCTATGACGAAAAATGTTTGTCAACAAAGTTTTTTCCCCTGACTAAGACGAGACGATGACGAGACGATAATAAGGCCATTAAACGATAGCTGTGACTATATCAACATGCAATATTGTTGACGAAAAAAAAAACGAGACTACAATGTAGTTAAAAAAATGAAAACTTTACCAAAAACTTTTTTATTTTTGTTGAATAAAGAGGTGCCAAAACATTTCAGACTGATGTACAAGACTCTATTAGGCGAGCTTTCATGTTTGCCAGATATAATTAGAGCTTTTTTTTTTGTTAAACGGATACGTGGCCGGCTTTTTGCTTTATGCAATCTGGCAACCATTCGCACACGCTCTCTGCGGAGGTGCCATGAAATGTAAAAATAAAATTCCCAAATGACAGCAATCATTGCAATTAAAATTGAGCAAAATAATATATATATTTTTAATCATTTTAACCATTATACAGTATGACAAAGTGACAAAGTTTCCATTGACAAAAACGAGACTAAAATGCTCAGACATTTAGTTGACTAAAATGTGACTAAATAAAAAAACAGGACAAGGTTGACTAAATATGATAAAAACTAAAAGTTACATTTGACACAGGACTAAGAAGAAAAATAGCTGACAAAATTAACACCAGTGTGAGTATTAACAGAATATTAATTTTTGGGTCTCTTTAATTGATGACATTGAGGTCAGAGGTCAACGGTCATGTCAGTTTTGTGATGTGACAAGGCTTGTACTGTTAAATAATGATTAGTCTTGAGACGGGTCTGCTACTGTCCACATGTTAAAATAAAAAGCCCTACAGGATTGTCTGTCTTAAAGTCTTCACTCCTCAGAAGAGAATGTTTTTATGACAGAAATATTGCAACATTATTTCACCAAAGCAAAAGCACTATAAAAACCTATTTTATTACACTTCCATCTTATTCAACCTCCAAGCTATGCATCTTTATATGATCTTTTCCCATTAGAAAGATTGAACCATCTGCCATGTGTTTTTGACTTCCCACTTTAGCAGCAAAAATGTTCATAAAGGATCTAATGAGAGCTGTATGTTTTATGTCAATAGTGAATTAGACCGTGACAAATGAAATCAGTGTAAAAAAAAAAAAGCCGGTCGGGTTGGTGGAGCGGTTCCGCACCTGTCAATGACAGGATGTGACACGTGTGGAACGCATTTGACTGCAACACCTGCCACATGAAGGCTCTCAGACTGCGAAAATAGGAGTGAGCACTGGCAGTTTACATTCACATTCATATAGACCAACAACAATGCTGTTAATTACTTTTATGACAATTTTTTGCTGCTTTATGCAGTTCCATCAATGCACTCAATCAAAATCAATTCTGTCATTTTCCAAAAAGGTCTCCATTATTTACAGCGTTCAGGAAGCTGCTCTCAAAATGCGGCTTGCCAAGCTGCAAGCTAGTCATGAGTAGTTAAAGGGGTGGTTCACCCAAAAATGAAAATACTGTTGTCATTTATCTTTGACTGTCTTTCTTTTGTGGAATGGAAGATATATTTAAAAAGAAATATCTGTGTTGCAATGAAAGTCTATAGGGTCTAATGTTGTTTTGGATCCCGTTGACATTCATTGTATGGGTAAAACAGATATTCTTATATGTCAGGTTTGAAATGACAGAGGGGTGAGTAAATCAAAATTCTCATGTTGGGTCAACTATCCCTTCAAGCTACATGATGCCTTCAAGATACACAATCTACTAACAAAAATAGTTAACTACAGTGAAGCTATTCAAATGGGCAATACTACTTCATCTTAAAGGTGTCATGAACTGCATTTTTTATTTCATAATGTTCTCTGAGGTCTACTTTTTACATCGACACATGGAATTGTTTTGAAAATTTCCAATGTTGAAAGATACCTCATTACATAGTTGAAACATTTGCCAACAATGTGAAACATTTATGTTTATTACATATGCTTTATAAGTCTTGGTTGTGGCAAATAAAGTTTTAAGTACTTGAGTTACCAGTTATATTAACCCCATAAATGTCGAAGCAAAGGAAAGAACAGCAAATCACAACTAAAACTATTGACAGTTTGTCTGTGGCGCTACAGTATACTCAGTACATGGGTCAGTGACGTGACATGTCACTTTTTTGTCCAAAGGCCTAAATAATAATAAAAAACAAGATATGACCATCCAAAGTATGGAAGGTAGAACAACTAGATCTCTTTTATTAAATCCAAAAGGTTTTAATTATATTTTGGTACATATAAAGGTATTTTAAAGATTTTAAAGTGTCAAAAGGTCATTTGGTTTAACCGTCCAAAGGCCAATACAGCCATTTCATTTGTGATTAAAATATCTTAAAATGTAATAAATGTATATATTTTTTATTCTGGCATGATTTTATAACATCATATATCAACAAAATGGTATTAAATGGTATTAAAATTGTGCGCAAAATGATATTAAAATTATGTGTAGAAGTCGTTGCTTTGTTATGAGAAAAAATGTCCGGAAAAATGAATTTCATTGATGTCATTCGGAGTAACCAATATAAGGAGAACATTTTGGATCAAGTCATGCTGTCATGTGACAGGATGGGACATCATTCAGACACCTGCAAAGGGCATGGTGATGAAGCAAAGTAACTAACTCTCTTTTAACTATTTGAAAAATTCATGTTTTCACTTGCTCGTACGCATGTCCCGAAACAATAGGTCATTCGGTACAACCGCTATAAAACATGGAAAATGTTGTAATATTTTAAAAACTTGTACTAAATATAAAATGTTTGTTTGTCCTTTTGCTAGCTAGCTAGCAAGCTAACTTGCTTGCTAGCTAGATATCAGCCTGTTAGCATTGTTTGAAAATATCGTCATTTAGTATAACCAAAAGTGTCATTCGGTAAAACCGAAATTTTGGTTAAACCGAATGACTTTTTTGGTGACAAATTTTGTCTATCTTGTAAAAAAATAGCTAAAGGAGTGTTAATTGATTATAAAAACCACATAATCTCATTGTTAACACTTAATAAAACTTCAAAATTAATTATATCCCCATTATGTTTTTTTTTTATTTTTTTTTTACACTTTTAAAAACCTTATTCGTCAATGACCCACATATCAAATGATCTGTAACAGACATAACAATAGTGACACATGGTAAAAACATTGTTACTCAGACTTGTGTTACTGTCGGATTCAAAACTGTTGTCGCTGCTTTTTTTTTCAGTAACTGTCCATTTCAGTAACTATTCAGTATTATCCAGTTACACATGGCTTGTTGAAGGAACAATATTTATCTTTTGCAAACACAATAAGTTTCCCAATTAGGGTAACTGTATCACTGGTACATTTACAGAAAACAGAGCTAATAAAACTAGCAAACACACTACATTAACTGGAAAATATCAATTTGTTTTTAACCAAATATTTAAAAACTACATAAATGAGCATGTAAAATGTTGTTCTGGGAGTATTTGATTCAAATGAAAAGGTGAATCATTTTTTGACCCACGCCACTGAAACAACACAGATTTGAATGAATCAGCCTTGAGAATGATGAATGAATAGTTGGAGAGTAGATTTGTTATGCTTGTTTGACTCTGCTCACTCATTGTACACTCGGTTGTGAAGTTGAATTGACATTATGTAATGTGGTGTTTTGTCGTGCCAACCCACTAAAGCTTGCATTTTAAAAGCGACATTCAGTTAAAGGTCACCTATTATGCCCATTTTACAAGATGTAATTTAAGTCTCAGGTGTCCCCAGAATGTGTCTGTGATGTTTCAGCTTAAAATACCTCACAGATCATTTATAAATCCATGTTGTAAATGCCCATTTCTGACTACAGTCAAGAACAGACTGTTTTCGTGCATGTGCCTTTAAATGCAAATGAGCTGCTGTGCCTCGCCCCCTCTCTACAATCACAGTTCCTGCCTCAATCGGATTCTCTGCCAAATACAAACAAGACATCTGCTTGGTTTTGATTATCATCTATATCGCGAACACTCTCACGGATAGCATAGTTTTTCTTTCATCATTAAAGTTTATTACTTCCACGCGTTTTAAAGCTAAATCAGTTTAAACTTCTAATGGATCGTTTTCTGAGCGCACACAGACAGCTGGCTGTCAGACGTCAAGTCTCGTGAGTAACTTCTCATTCACATTTTTTGTTTTGTTTAAACTGTCAAATACACACAAGGTTCTGTCAAAAACACACACAGTTCACATAAACACAGTCAGTTATGTCTGTTAACGTAAATAGCAGGCAACATTACAGAAATCGTATGTGTATATTAGATCTGTGGCACATTCCCTTCAAAAATAAAACTAATTCACTGTGTTCAGCGGCTCAGATGTCAGTAAATGAAGACTGTTATGTTCATTCTTACATTCAACAACAAAACGTACCAGACATTGTTGTCGCTACAGCTGCTCAAGCGCAGAGAAAATGGCGGACAGCGTACAGCTTGCTGAGGGCGGAAACTATGGTAATGCAGGACTGTCAGTCAGTGGGTGTGGGCGTGGGCAGATTTTTCACTTGTTCATTTATACTTATAGGAAAAAACTGCTAGTGCTGTAAAGGTGCGGTCACTTTTCGCATAGACCTTAGTTAGGTGAGACGCCATATTGAATTTAATGTAGACGAAAACCAGGTTGTGAGGGATAGATGTACATTTTTTTACAATAACACGCACTGTATAGTGTCTTGGATCACGTAATTTTAACAACTCACAACCTTTAAAAACTATTTTATGGAATTTTTGTCTACTGATGAACTGATGTAAATGAACTTATAATCAATAATCGATGGCTTTTGAAACGTTCGGTTACCTTGTGTCGGATGTTTCTAAATCACTCAAGAGACTTGTTTAATTTTTTTTTTCAGTCAATAAGTCTTGTTCCAAGCACTTTACAACTCCTCACATTGACTTAACCAAAGACTACTTGTGTAATGAAGACAAATCCTCAACAGTTCCATTGAGAGACTTAGTGAAACGTCTTCAGGTTTTTACGAGCATCTCCATGGTAATGAGTGCTGCTGTTTATTTATTTATTTTTTTATTTGATGAGATTTATGTGAGGGCCAGGTGTTTGTCTGCTTCCCCTCAGACTTTCTTCAGTGTTAATCCACTGCAGTCTCCCAAGTAATCCCATCAACCTCTTCTCCGCCACCGAACGAGAGCATAAATTACTTAAAGGCATTACTACTAGGGAGAGCATGGTGCTGCTTTTTATTCACACACACACTTGTTCACTCTCTTTTTTTCTCCCCGCAGCTTCTCTCCATGTCATCTAGTTATTGCCCTGATGTAACTATTGACATTGGATAAGCCGCAATGGAATATCAAGCTAAATGAAGTGCTCTGCTGGGTGGGAAGGCAGAGAGGGAGGGATCGCTGGAAGATTAGCTTGTTTTGGATTTCACATTTGCAGTTGGAGACCCATAACCATCAAGAGGAGAAATGACAAGGTGCAAGGAATCAGCATTGTATGATGATTTCATGCTGAGCGAAGGAGGTAGTGTTTTCATACGAAACTCATAAAGAAGGATTAAAGAGATTACAGAGCAATGCCAGACTCAGTGGGACAACACAACAATCTAAGCACTATTTTTAAATTCATATCTCCCTGGTTGCAGTGAGAATGGCTTCAACATCATGGAGAACCATAACTTATCTCCAGCAATGGCGATGGGGAATAAGCTATTCTTCCCCACTGTTTCCAAATGTCAGTGGGTCAATGACAAATAAGACTGTCAACAACAAAGAAAACGCAAGCCGAGTTCTTGGAAATGTACTCTTTGTTTTAATATAGTTATGTCAAATGTTTTTTTTTAATTTATTTAATGACTCTAAAATGTCATCTGTTAAAACAGTAATGAAATTTTCATTTCACCTTGAATACATGTGAGCGTACAATAATTATTTTCAAAAATGTTTTGAACATATATTTGCATGCTATTGCCCTTTGATTGGATCACATGATATTAATGAACTACTTTTTTGTAATTTTTTTTCTTATTCTCTTCTTTTACTTTTTTCCCCTATTTTCTTTACTATAATATCAGAACAGTTTTATTCCCCTTACATTTTTTTTTTTTTTTTTTTTTTTACCTGACACCCACCTCCCACCCCCCAAAATACACTATACAGACAAAAGTTCCCCTGGCATCTGTCAAACCCAGACTCGCCCATCAGACTGCCAAACAGAAAGGTGTGATTTGTCACTCCATACAACACATTTTATGCTCCAGAGCCCAGTGGCGGTGCGCTTGGCATTGTACTTGGTGATGTGAGGCTTTCATGCAGCTGTTCGGCCATGGAAACCCATTCCATGAAGCTCCCGCCTCACAGTTTGCTTAATAATCATTAGAGCATTGGTGACTTTTACGCACCATGTACCTCAGCACTCAGTGACTCCACTCTGTAACTTTCCGTGGTCTTCCGCTTTATGGCTGAGCTGACGCTGTTCCTAAATGCTTCCACTTTCCAAAAATATCAACTACAGTTGACCGTGGAACATCTATCAGGGATGAAATTTCATGAACTGACTTATGGCAAAGGTGGCATCCTATCACAGCACCATGCTTGAATTCACTGAGCTCTTTAGTATAACAAATGTTTGTAAATGCAGAATGCATGGCTAGATACTTGATTTTATACATCTGTGGCAATGGGTGAGATTGAAATACCTGAATTCAAGAATTATGAGGTTTGTCCAATACTTTTGTCCATATAATGTAGGTGTTTTCAAATATGTATTATTTGCATTAATTAGTTCACTCAGTGAGGCCTGCATTGCCAGCAAGATCATTTCCTTTTTCAATGCCCAGAAAGGTACTAAAAACATATTTAAAACAGTTCATGTGACTACAGTGGTTCAACCTTAATATTATAAAGTGACGAGAATACTTTTTGTGTGCCAAAAAAACAAAATAACGACTTTATTCAACAATATCTATGGGCGATTTCAAAACACTGCTTCATGAAGCTTCGAAGCTTTATGAATCTTTTGTTTTGAATCAGTGGTTCAGAGCGCCAAAATCACGTGATTTCAGTAAACGAGGCTTCGTTACGTCATAAGTGTTTCGAAATTTCAATAGTTCACGTGACTTTGGCAGTTTTATACGCGCTTTGAACCACTGATTCAAAACAAAAGATTCGTAAAGCTTCGAAGCTTCATGAAGCAGTGTTTTCTTTTTGTGCGCCCATCACTAGATAATGTTGAATAAAGTTACTATTTTTTTTTTTTTTTTTTTTGCGCACAAAAGGTATTTTTGTCGCTTTATAATATTAAGGTTGAACCACTGTAGTCACATGAACTGTTTTAAATATGTTTTAGTACCTTTCTGGGCATTGAAAAAGGAAATGATCTTGCTGGCAGTGCAGGCCTCACTGAGCCATCAGATTTTATCAAAAATATCTTAATTTGTGTTCCAAAGATGAATGAAGGTCTTACGGGTGTGGAACAACATGAGGGTGAGTAATAAATGACATAATTTTCATTTATGGGTGAACTAACCCTTTAATAGAATATTTTTTAATTAATTAATAGATGAGTGTCACATCATTGATCCCACTGTTTCCAGATGGTCTTCAGAGTTCTGACACAAATCAACCTGTTAATGAATCTGTTCTCAATCTGTGATTCTTTGTTGACAGGTTTATCTACCTATAGTCCTCCATCTCTTCTCTTATTAGTTTATTTTGCAATTTATCTGATAGACAAGGTGCTGGAACAGCGTTACTCAGCTTTGGAGTTAGTTTGTTGAGTTTGAAGAGGAAACTTCTTGCCACCAGTGAGTGCGTGATGCTAATGAGTGCTGTTTCAATGAGTGTGCCTTCAGGCCTGGGGAAGCTTGGAGATCATGCTGAGCTGTCAGACTACTTGTTTTGAAAGCCAAGAAAACACGATTCAGTCTCTTTCTTTCCAAATCATGCCTGTCACATATACAGTATGTTTACAGAGCAATCACCAGGCGACACTTCTCGCACTGTTCTTTTTCAGCTATGCATCCTGTTGACACTAAATGTAAAAGCGTCATGCTATTTTGAGCGATTTCTTTTTCTTTCAGTGTTCACGCTGCTTGGTATGATTCTGTGCAGCTGTGCTCATTTGATTAAAAAGATTTGTTCAGTGGCCAAACCCTAATAAGACAAATAGTCCTATTCCAGAAACATCAAGCCTTTCTTGGCAGAGAGGCAATTTGTTTTGTAATTTTAGGTTTGAAATGCGAACTGGCGAAATCAATGTCATTAAGAAAATTGTTGCTGTGGCAGGATGACACAACAGAGTGAGAGAGTTGAACCCCTTTTCTCCAGTACAACTGTTCTTACCAGTGTCCTAGGAAATTATGAGTGTGTATTTCCATCAAGATGTGCATACATTTTTGGTCAAGATCTTATATTGACAATGCAAGAGGTGAGCACTCTGTAAAGTCTACTCCAGCACATCCCAAAGACTTTCAATGAATTTAAGGTCTGGACTTAGAAGTGTCAATTCATGTGTGAAAATGATTCTTCATGCTCCCTCCCAACCATTCTCTCACAATTTGAGCTTGATGAATCTTGACATTGTCATCCTGGAATATGACCATGATGTGTCTTCCTACATGGTTGTTTAAGTTTAGTTTTTCCGCTTGTAAATTCAGCCATGTAAATGGCGAATCCACCATGGCATGAGCGCAACTGGCTTTTAAAGGGAATGGAAGATGAGACTCTGATTGGTTTATTTCATGTTACGCCCAAAACACACCCATTACTCATTAAGAGACTACGTACAACCCTTTTGGACCACCGACCATTTTTCCCGTCGTCCACTTGCGCCAGGCGCTTTAGACTATGCACTTAGATAATTAAAATAAGACCCATATACTCTTAAAGGGTTAGTTCACCCAAAAATGAAAATAATGTCATTTATTACTCACACTCATGTCGTTCTACACCCGTAAGGCCTTCATTCATCTTCGGAACACAAATTAAGATTTTTTATTAAATCCGATGGCTCAGTGATCCATAAAGGTACTAAAAACATATTTAAAACAGTTCATGTGAGTTCAGTAGTTCTACCTTAAAGCGACGAGAATATTTTTGTGCAGTAGGTAGAACTACTGAACTTGCATGAACTGATTTAAATATGTATTTAGTACCTTTATGGATCTTGAGAGAGGAAATGTCATTGCTGGCTATCCAGGCCTCACTGAGCCATCGGATTTAATCAAAAATATCTTAATTTGTGTTCCGAAAATGAATGAAGGTCTTACGGGTGTGGAACGACATGAGGGTGAGTAATAAATGATATTATTTTCATTTTTGGGTGAACTAACCCTTTAAGCATTTGCCTATTTAAATCCGAACAGCGACTTTTTTGGCCGGGAAATTTTGTTATATTATCCAAATACATTGCATTTTTACATTAACAAAAACATTCTATTTCAAATAAAATGCTGCTCTTTTGAACTTATTATTTCATCAAAGAATCTTGAAAAATCACAGTTTCCACATTTTTTTAATGGATGGATTGCATAAATGAATTAGTAAGAACAATTATCTGAAAGACAATTTCAAAACAGCTCTTTTAAAATAAAAAGGGAGGGAGACAAATAAATGGTCAGATGTTAGAGGAAAAGAAGAGAGGGGAGAGACTGCAGCAAATTGTTCACCATCCTGCCAAGTAATGATTCAGACCGCTCCTTCTGAGCCTTGGATCCACATTGACTGGTCGTCTTAAATCAAGATCTTGTGCTTTGCCTGAATTGTGTGCTGCCTTTGCAACCTTGCCCTGGAGGAAATCAAACCAGCTCAAAACCCCCTTCCCTTCGAGCTATCATCCCCCTGACCAATTCCCTCACGCAAATTATTGACAGCTCAAAATAATGGATTGCTTCACCTCTAAGCCTATCAGACGGTGACTGAGTCTGTCGGGCCAGTGATGTGACGTATTTACACCTTGGCTCCACACTGCAATGGACGCTGACCCTGCGTTGGGCGCCATGTTCTTTAAATGCTCACACTAAATCATTGACATGTGACACAGCAAGGCTATGGTGGCAGAAATATGATGTTAAGACACTAGGGAGGAATGTTCCCAGAATTCCAGAGTGGAGGCATTGACCGTGAATTTCTCAGAAGTTACAGTACATATTTCCATTGGTCGGTGGGAATCTGATAAATGGCGATTGTGAGGCTGCATGTGAGATTTCATGAATATAATTTGCTCTGTAAAGGTAATTCAACATAGGTGATTGATCATAATGCCATAATATGTTGTACAGGTTTAGATTCTCTACTAGTAAATAATATTTGCATATGAATCTTCAATTGCAGGATGTTTCCTTTAGTGTAATGGAAGAAAAATTGATAATACTCAAGGCGTAGATTTGTTCCAGTAAAAAAGACAATAGTTCTATTACTGGAGAAGATTTTTCTTGCATATGCTGAGGCTGTTTCATTTGTGGCATTGTGTGGGAGCAGAAGGCACAGATGTGTCGTGATGAGAGTGTTGTAAAGCACTAGATGTGTCTGGGTAATTGGGCTATGATGACTGAAAAGTGACAGGCAGACTCGCGGGTGGGTTCACTCTCCTGCCCGGCACTTGGAAGGTATAGTGGGGTGACTGTGTGACTTAAAATGACAAGAAACCAAACTACTGCTATGCAGAGAGCCTTCCGCACTTAGGTGAGCATATTAAACTGTTAAGATTGGATCGGAAAGTATTAGGAACATTCTGTCTAATGATGAGTATAATCATGTTGCTGTTATACAGATGTCAAATGTTGGTTGTTCAGGATCTGGCGATGTTCTGTTCACTTGCGTAAATGGAGACCAAAAGCAGACATGTTGCTTTGACATAGAATTCATTGACTTGGTCTATGTATCTATCTATCTGTGTATCTATCTATTAGTGTTGTGACCGGTCTTAAGACCATTTTTTGAAGGTCTTGGTCTTGTCTTGGTCTCGGCCGCATTTGGTCTCGGTCTTGTCTTGGTCTCAGACTAAAAGGACTCTGGCTTTTATTTCAAGACCGGTCAAGACCACAACTGCGGGGATATCGCTAAATTGCCGTTGAATTGTCTGATTTCTTTGTTAACATCATTAATTTGATTGGACTTCCTGCTTCAAATGCAATCAATAACTTATTTCTGATTTCATTTATTTTGTTACTGTTGTGGCACGTCAGAAATCAACAAGGGATTGTCAAAAATGTCACCAAAATTAATACAAATGCCCACAAAATTCAAGATATGATTGCAAAGAAGT
Organism: Ctenopharyngodon idella; assembly: GCF_019924925.1. Taxonomy (NCBI): domain Eukaryota; kingdom Metazoa; phylum Chordata; class Actinopteri; order Cypriniformes; family Xenocyprididae; genus Ctenopharyngodon; species Ctenopharyngodon idella. Next base: position 4,526,072 of record NC_067239.1, on the reverse strand, counting down.
ACTTGTATAAGATCTTGATATTTATATTATAACATATGATATAATTAGCAGTTAAGCAATATCACAAGAAAGAGGGCTGTTTTCACAAATATGAGCACAATTGCAAACGTGATATTGATTTTTTTTTTAAAATTTTTTTTTACCAATGTTCAATAAACAACATTTTATTTTTAAAACATTAATCTCAACATTATACATTTGTAATTGTACCAATTCAGATGCAACTTCTGTTCCACCTCTGCAGTGTAAAGATGAATTTTGTTGTTAGTGATTTCAATTGATTGGTAACAGCTCTATATACTGTCTTATTATTCTAATGATAAATATTGATTAAAAATAAGACATTTCTCAGGCAGTAAATGTGGATCTTTCAGATGAATCTTAGGAGTGCTAGTCTGGTTTTGGTCTTGACTCGGTCTCGACTTGCCTTGGTCTTGGTCTTGTCTTGGTCTCAACACACACTGGTCTTGGTCTCAACTTGGTCTCGGTTTAGGTGGTCTTGACTACAACACTACTATGTATCTATCTATGTATCTATCTATCCTAAAAAAATGAATTGTTGGATTTACTTAAAAAAGCAGCGTCAAGTGGTTCCACTATATTGAGTAATTTGTACAAATAACAATTTAGTTGTATGAACAAAAGAAATTCAAGTAAAGCTGACAAAATTTCTTTGAGTAAATACAAATCATTTGAATTCATCACTGTTACTTAATATTTATATGTGCAGTTTACTTGATGTTATGTTAAATTTATAAAAGTTTATTATGTAAGGTGAACACATTTATTGATTTAATTTACCTTATTACATTAACTATTTGCTCTACAAAATGCACTCAAAAAAATAACTCATTGAACAAACTTAATTGACCGTTCGCAAAGTTACTGTTGCTACGTCTGACAAGCCATGCCGCTCTCACACCACACATCATGTTCTTACGCAGTGAAAAATACATCACAGAGCAAAGAGGACACTGACAATGCGTCGACAGACAAAACAGAGCAGGTTACTTTTGATATGAAACAAGTTCTCAAATTTCAAATTTTGTCATTTAAGGAAATTTAAACAATAAATACTGTTTTGTGGCTCTCTAATGTGTCGTGACAGATTACTGTAGTGCCTCAGTTCAAACGGCTCGTGAACCGATCATCTCTTCCTAGTAGTTATGGCATCAAATAAACATGAATGAACATCATAAGGAATGTTGTTTCAACCGTGGAAAGATGTCAGTACACATCATTTTTCAAGTTCAAGTCCACCGATGTTTATCTACTTAACTCCCCTGACTGCTTTGTCAGACAAAATGGCGGATTCGGCGTTATGATTGGTTAGATTGCCTGTCAATCAAACTCCCGGCGAAGGGTCAGTTGAATTGAGAGCAGGAATTCCATCCTATAAACGTGTATATGAGTGCTCACGGCCTAAACAAAGGCACCACTCTTCTTCATAATGGTAACCACAAAATTCAAAAACATTACAGAAACTCCTCTAAATGTCCAACACAACTGAACATTAAACACTAACATAAACTAACAACATCTTTCAACTCAGTTAAATTAAGTTCATGTACTTACATGAGTTTAAGTAATGTGAACAAGGATAGTTTGAGAGAATCTGTCTGTCTGTCTGTATGTCTGTCTGTGTATAAGTGTGTGTATAATTACTGAATTGAAAGTTAATTTAAATATTTAATACCATGCATTTTCAAAATAAATAGTTTATTCGTTATCCCCTATGTTGGCAAGAAAGGGACACTGCATCTAAAAACAAAACAAAAAACATTTTCTTTCGAAAGTTTTTCTTTCTGTAAATGGCCACTCAGGGAGAGAATATTTCTATATCCAAAGACTTGTTTTGTTCTCAGGTCAAGTTGTGTTCTTTCTTTCTTTCTTTCTTTCTTTCTTATTATTTAAATGTGATTAATTGTGAATCGAGTCTTTATCTCTAGGACTCTGCATTATGTAAACATTCTCTAACAATACATAGCTCTCTCATAACTTTATAGAAACCTTAATTTCTGCAAAAATGGGTCATTCAGAAGTCATGACACATGATCATATTAAGGCGAGACATCTGTCAATTTTGAGATTTTGGGCTTTTTTGCTTTTCATAAAGTTTTTTTTTTTTTTTTTTTAGTGCAAGAAAACATCCAAAATACAATTTTAGGTGTATCTTTCTGTTTGTGTCTGTAGATTTCAATTACAGTACAATATATTTTTACAACATTTTATTCCTAAACAAAATGTTTAGATTTTTGTTCTAGAATTTCATGCAAATTATTGCATATTTAGTGCTATATTGCCTCATTTGCATACTTAAACATTTTTAGAAAACTTCTAACACACAAAAAAAGTTTGCAACTCTTAATGTAATTAATCAACTGGGGAAGTATAGTGATATCTGTTAGTTATTTTTTTTTTTTTTTTTTACCCTATTCACCTGGGGTGTCTTGCCTTAATGATATGACCACTATATTTACCTATCAGTGTTCAACATTCAGGATTCATTTTCTTTCATCTAACTGCTGGCCTTGTATTCAAGGACATTTATTTAATGAGAACACGGTCAGCAGTCGTGTCTCATCATGCTTTTGCTTCACACTGTCTGCTGACTCAGAGTTTCATCTCTCCTCATTTACAGCTAAATTAACAAGTCTTTTGACTATAGGGGTAACAAGCAGTGTGTGTTTGAGACTCTGTCAGTCTAAATGATCGGTTTGGCTCAACTGTAGAAAGTTTGAAATGAGACGGCCACCCTCAGTCTATAGAATCATCAGCCGCTAATGTTCTAGTTCCTCATTATACAGACACAGATGGAGCCACTTAATTTATGTTCCAACTGGTTTTCCATGCAGAGCCGGAGATGTAGTATAAAGATTAGGATCAGCCAAAGCCCAGCTTTCACACTGTTTGCTCTCATAACACCTCCAAATGTGCACACGTACACTGCAAAAAAAATAAAATAAAAAATAAAAAGTGCAATGTCTTGTTTTCCAATGAAATATATATATATACATATCATTATAATTTATTTGAAAATAATTGGTAAAGAGAAAAAATGTATTATAAAGTATAAAACAAATCCACTGCTTATTAATATTTGAAAAACGCTTGTCTGCCAAATCAAAGTCACGTGGTGCGAAGAAAGGAAAAAGGATATGATATTATAGAGAAGACCCCTGCAGACCTGCATGATTATGTGTCAAGTTTAATATATATCTTAAAATATTAGTTAATTTTACCTTTTTATAACAAGGCAAGGTAAACCCAGGTTAGTAAAATGCCATCTGTTGTGACTATGCCCAAAAGCGAAAGATATTTGTGAATTAATAGTTAATAAGTAATAGTACTTGCAATTTATATTTTCTTTGGAAAATACATTTTACTTAAATGCCTGTAGCAAATTAGTTCAAAAGGGAAATATGAATAATTAATTATAACTTGTTATAATAAGCTATAGAATAAATTATAACTTGTTATAATAAGCTATAGAATAAGCTATAGAAAAAAGAGTTATTTAACCATCTGTACAGAACCATCAGTTTCTTATTTAAAGCACCTTGTTAACAAGGGGTCTACAGCTTATATTAAACCTCTGTTTAGTTAGGTAAATGTACGATACTTGCAATGCCTTAGCCGTTGAACGATCATCCGGATACAGTCCAGGAGAAAGACTTGATGGTTCGAAATTCAATTATGTTGAAGTTGCAATCAATTTCTTCCACGTTGAAGAAAGAAATGATGATGAACTCGTGATGTTAGTCTGACTCGGTCGTTGTCGAGGAAGTTAAAATAGTTGTAACTTGAGGCCCCTCCAACTGTGCAACTGCGCAACAGGGGAAAGGTCCCGCGTCGGACTGGCTGTCTCCTGTCTTTTCACACGAACAGGAAGAAAGAAAGCCGGAGGTCACCCAGACAGTGCTCTTTAACTCCTGAGGAAGATCACACCTCTAGGGGCTCAGTGAGCCAATGGAAACTTAAGCTTTTGGAGGGAATGTTTACGACCCTTTATCTTTGAGTATGGTGTTTTGCATATGTAACTGGACTGAGTATTGATGGAGAAACTGTTAAAGATTCTTGTAATATTAAAGGAACACTCCACTTTTTTTGAAAATAGGCTCATTTTCCAACTCCTCTAGAGTTAAACAGTTGAGTTTTACCGTTTTCGAATCCATTCAGCCGATCTCCGGGTCTGGCGGTACCACTTTAGACCGTTAGCATCTCGCTCAAAAATGACCAAAGAGTTTCGATATTTTTCCTATTTAAAACTTGATTCTTCTGTAGTTACATCGTGTACTAAGACCGACGGAAAATGAAAAGTTGCGATTTTCTAGGCCGATATGGCTAGGAACTATACTCTCATTCCGGCATAATAATCAAGGAACTTCGCTGCCGTACCATGGGTGCAGCAGGCGCAATGATATTAAGCAGCGTCTCTCACAAATGTCTTCATGCTTGCAAGGCACGCTCCCTGTGCAAGCAGCGGGTCACAGGCGCTGCATAATATCATTGCGCCTGCTGCACCCATGATACGGCAGCAAAGTTCCTTGATTATTACGCCAGAATGAGAGTATAGTTCCAAGCCATATCGGCCTAGAAAATCGCAATTTTTTTCCCCCGTCGGTCTTAGTACACGATGTAACTACAGAAGAGTCAAGTTTTAAATAGGAAAAATATCGAAACTCTTTGGTCATTTTTGAGCGAGATGCTAACGGTCTAATCAGATTCAATGAACTATGCTAAGCTATGCTAAAAGTGGTACCTCCAGACCCAGAGATCGGCTGAATGGATTCGAAAACAGTAAAACTCAACTGTTTAACTCTAGGGGAGTTGGAAAATGAGCCTATTTTAAAAAAAAGTGGAGTGTTCCTTTAATATGCTGCATAGATATCAACATATAGCATAAGTTATCATTCAGATAATTAAAATAGAAATTCATAGATACCAAACATGATATAGGTTAGGTTACATTAACTAGTGGTTCTGTCATAAAGCATGCATAAAACAGTATACAATACAAAAGACACTATACATAATAATCATACACACAATGTCCTGGAGATATGCATGTTTATTCATAGAAGGTTTGCCTATGAATTAATGGAAAGGGGCCTGTTCTATCATTTGGAGGGTTATCACAGACATCTTGGAAGCTTGTTGTGTGGTTCGGTGAGGGGGTTTGCTGGATTATTCATAAAATATGTGAAGCGATGTGTTTGTGTAAAAAAATGTATCCGTATTTAACAAGTTATGAAGTAAAATAGGTAGCTTCCGCCAGACTGCCTTCCATATTCTTCAAAAAGCTTATGCTGTACGTCCTACACCTTCCCTATTCAACTTTATTTTCCATAATACAGAAAGCGGTCTGCCGGAAGCTACATATTTGACTTAATAACTTGTTAAATATGGATTTTTTTTTTTTTTTTTTTTTTTTTACACAAATGCATCGCTTCGCTTCAGAAGGCCTTTATTAACTGCCCGGAGCCGTGTGGAATATGTTTATGATGGATGGATGTGGATGGAGCGCATACTGTTTGGTAACGCATACTGCCATTATAAAGCTCGGACGCATCAGGATATGTATTAATATTTCTCAGATTGTCTTCGTCAGGAAGAAGAAAGTCATATACACCTAGGATGGCTTGAGGGTGAGTAAAGCTTGGGGTATTTTTCATTTGAAAGTGAACTAATCCTTTAAATAAGAATTCTTAAACATTTGTATGTCTGTAAAGTTGCTGAAATGTAAATAAGCTACTTTTTAGATGCTGTCAATATGCCAATATCGTACGTTTCAGTGTCTATGCAAGCGTAAATAATTGTACATAGCGTAGAACCAGACTTTATGTACAAATGCAAATTCTCATGAGATCACATTGGCTTTTCAAGTAAATCTAGTTTCAAGGATGTTTAACTGACAAGAAGACAAAAATACTGATTAAGAGAATGATTTTATGCCCTGTGCATTGCTTGATTACTTCCTGCTTATTCTAAATCAGCATGTGTACGCCCATGGATAGTATAATTGTATTGTACTCCTGGTGTAAATTCTGCTGATTCCCAGCAGAAATAAATGAGGCCTCCGGTAGGACGTTTAATGCTCTTAACAGAGCAGCAGCACTGTTGGACAGGCCTGATACTGCGGTACTGAAGAGCCCACGGCCAGGACCTCCATGCTGATGCAGAATGTTAATTAAGAGAGTAGGAGGATGGATCACGCTGGCTAATTAGAGCGAGTAGATGCAGAGAGAGAGAGAGTAGCGCAGAAGAGTGTCCTTTACTGAAGGGTGTAAGTCTGGGGAGTAATTAGGATAGTAACACCCATGCAACAGATCAGAGAGGGAGAGAAAGAAATACAAAGCATGCCACCATCCACTCTTGGTGTCCTGCCACCGTTTTAACAATATCTGCACCGCCTCATCCTCTATTGCAAATGTCATTAGGCAAATTAGAAATATCAATAGTAATATGCCACAGGGTTTAAGCAGAACTTCCTTATGGAGGGAGGCCACCTCGGGCCAGGCCTGGCTGCCCACATATATGGCTTATTAATTGCATATTGATTGGTTGGATTCCACAGCATAGGAATCTACTAATACATGATGACGCCTGCAAATGGTCCACTCACTGCCCTGTGGTGTTTGAAGGTAAGAAAAAAGCTTTAGCAGGCACTTCGAGCTGGTATTGATGATTGAGTTAGACAGATTAATATATCTAGATTATAGGGGGTCATATATAATGGCCTTATAAGGGTAAAGAGCACACAAGGTGAAACGGGAACATCCCCAGTGTGGTCTGATGGATGCATTTATATGATGTGAACTTTAACCGCTGTTTACCCTTCATGGATGTGTTCAGTTGTGGATCTCTTTGTGTCTTTTGTCTACATTACACTGACCATATGATGCATATTGCATGTAAAAATAGAAAGTGCTGGCTGAAATTGCCAGTTTCAGTATGACAATATGATTTCATGCAATATGCATACATTTTTTTCCCTTTCTTTACAAGCCTATGCTTGAGACTGAGACTGAGGGGCCGTTTATACAACACTTATTTCAACTAAAAACTAGAAATTTTTTATGCTTTTTGGACATTCATTTACACGACAACAGTGTTTTGGGGGCCTGAAAGTGCAAACATTTGAAAACGGGTGTCATAGTGCAAGTTTTTGAAAACGATACCGTTATTGTCTCCGTGTAACCTTAAAAATGCAAATTTGTGAAAATGATGACATCATGCACATGCGTATTACGTGTTCAGTCCATAGACTGTAAAAAAAGATGGATGTCGCGCCTTTACTCTCTTCCATTGTATAAAAGTAAAGCCGCCAATGTCCCAATATAGCTCTGACATCTTGTGCTGATTTGGAACCCGAGTCTGTGCAGTAGTGAGCATGAAGTGGAGCCGCGGTATCAAGGCCTCGCCCACACTCCCGCAGAGTCAGTTAGTACAGTTTACTGCAGAACAACTCATCGGTGTGAAATAAAAAGCTATTAAAATATATAGAATATATAAAATTAAAGTTAAAGCTCCAATCCCCTCCCTAAAAAAAAGTCCATTGGTCCCTCAGTGACTACTTCACTCAGAGAAGCTGTCAATCTCAGCTGTCAATCATGACATCACACTCCCGTTTTTATAGCATCAAAATAGCTAACTAAAACCAAACTTAAAAAACGAACACTGAAACTTACATCAGCATGATAAAAATTATCTAAAACGATAGAAACCATCTTTGGAAAAAATAATTTGAAGTGTAATTTGATTGTTTAGTTTGTCTCATTATGCTCCCATTAGATTACATGGAGCGGGCGGGGTTTATGACCTATACTGGGACAAGCCTTGTGCGGCACACTTGGGCTGCGTTCCACTCCACTTTTAGACACGCACTCGCAAACTTCCCCAAGCACTTTCCCTCGGGGGAATCCCTGCAGCCATTTTGAAGTGCGTTACACTTCGTGAAGTGGACGAGGGAAGTTTATATGGACAGACTCTCGCCCCCTTGATTTTGACAGAGGGAGCGAGTCTACTTCATATGTACACTTCAGGCAGCTACGTATAACACAATGCAATGTGATTGTGACGTCACTGCATATCGCGTTTATTTTACCCCACCACAAACAACTCTATGATATATTATTATTATTATTATTTTTTTTTTAAATATTTAAAACAACCCAAACACACATATATATATATATATATATATATATATATATATATATATATATATATATATATATATATATATATATATATATATATATATATATATATATATAGAATGCTGCATTAAACAGTTTCGTAAAAGAAAAAAAATAAATAATAAATCAACTCCATAGTGGATTTTCAAGTGATCAAGGGCTTAGGACGTTCCAATTCAGCCCATTGCAAAGGTTCCACCAGTAGTGGGCACATGTGCAACGTAAGCAATGACGTACATCCGAGTCAACGAGACTGAGGGAAGTTAGCGAGGGAAGGGCATGAAAAAACGAACTGGAACGCAGCCTTGGTTCAGTCTATAGGCGTGTAGTGTTTCTTTACAAAGTGACATCACCAACTACTGGCCTGGTATGCATAATACTGCGTTTTTAGTCGTTTTTTTTGTGGATCTGTGTGAATGGGGATCATTTTGACTGCGTTTTTTTTTTTTTTTTTGTGTGCAGACAACAATGTTAAGGAAAACTTTACTATTTTTAGTACTTCGTTGCCATGTAAATGTACCCCTAGACAAGACCCCTCAAGCCCCAGATCCAGACCAAGACCTGTCAGTTCATGAACAAGGCTACACAACTCAATAACATCACTCATTTCAAATCACTCAATATTTATTTTTGATATTCTTTTTTTTTTAATTCCACAAATCATAGGAAAATTTTACATTTACATGGACAAAGAAAAAAAAAAAAAAAACTTATTAAACACAGTGAACTTTAATCTAAAGTTCTCAAAACCCAGATAAAGACATGAGAACCAGAGCAACAAATGTTTTCCTGGTATTATAGGTTTGATTTGTAATCAGTTCATATTTTTTAAAATTGATTACTGTGTCCTCAATATTACTTTCTACTCTGTCTTTTGTAATATCCCTTTAACAAACAAAAGCCAGTTCCTTAATGACATCATCGACCAGGAAGTGACATCATTTTGGTGAGAAAGCAGCAGCATAAACATCAGTGAGTATTAGATAAATTTAGTGATGTTTTGTGGTACTAGTTAGTTTGTCTTGGTGATAAGAAAGCTAATTCTCAATCCCTCACTAGGCAAAGGCTAACTTTAGCTTTGCATTTCCATCTGTTAATTTTATTGGCATTGTAAATATGGCCTTTAACACAAGCATATCCAGTTTTTTTTTATTTATTTACTTATTTTTTAGTTAATATAACAAACCCTTTTGCGAATTTAGCTCACATCCCAGCATTCCTATCTGCATGAGTGAGAGTGTGTACACGTTAGCATCGGGCCAAAGGCAAGCTTTAGCCGACAGCAGATTGTTTTTTCTTTATCTGGCAGGTCTAATCCAGTGTGTGTCTGTGTTTGTATGTGTGTGTGTTGTGTGTTGACTCTCCATTAAGCCGGTCCAGAACTGTTTGCTTTGTTTATCAGGTAGCTACAGGCTCGACTCACTACACACACAGCGTTCTGTCACTCTTACCCACAGTGACAATATAGAAGACAACCGTCTGTCACACAGTAACACAAAGCCCAAAATTTAACTGGAACTGGGTTTTTTTTGTACTCACAAACACTCATATCAAAGGCATAACCACATTGGCCCCCAGAAATACTTGGTGCCGTTAGCACTGGTGCTTTATTTTGCTAAAACTGTCTGTCTGAGGTCTGTACAAGTAGGTAAACTGCCCTCGGGGCTCGCCGCTGTCAGCGGTGCAGAGGTTGATGGGATTGTTCTGTCAGAGGAGTCATAGAGCACATCAAGCTCATTCTTCAGCTCTCTATTACCTCCGAGGTAACCCGTTTACTCCCAGCCCACCTCCTCTCTCTCCTGTGCCGCCCTCTTCTCCGTCTTCAGGAAGCCACATTGCAGCCTCAAACACGATTCCGCCTCTACGGAGTCATTTTTAACGCTCCCTTAGTGTCTCTCTTTGTCATCTTCTTTCTTATCCTCTCTCTGGCGCGCAGACGCACATATATTTTCCCACAGGCGAGCCGGAGACGCCGCAATACGCACCGATATGAGCTAATAAAACTTATCCTATCAAACTTCATGTTCTCCCAAATCACTGCCAGAGGTTTCACTCTAAACCAATTGGAGGAGGATCTATATACCGGCGTCTTCTTTTTTTATTGCCATCTCCACAAAATGCCTGTTCTACGCTTTTCATTTGAAAAGTGTGGCAGGGAAAAGCAATTCCTTTTTCCTTTTATCTCTTGCCTCTGTCAGCCTAAGTGGAGTTGACACTCGAGTACAAGCTGCAAGAGAGGCCAAGAAGAGCGTTTTAGCACTGAGAAGCTTCTGCTTGAGAGTATGTATGTGTGCTACCTAGAGATTAGCCTTCACTTCAGAGATGCTGACATGGCAAAATTCACAAATAAGAAGTTTGCATTCGCAGCGCATTTGTTTTGGTGCGTGTCTGTGATGTGTTCAAGGATATTGCTGTATCAGATTTTTGCATCTCGTTTTTTGTCTGTGAGAATCAGAGCGTGCGTTTAGACGGATAGCTAAAAGGCCTGATGAGTTTTTCTCATGCAGTCTGGAATGCATCACTGTGTCTGAGTGTGTGATTGTGACTTTGCATGCAGTACTGTTCAAATGTGTTGGGGTCGGTAAGATTTTTAAATGTTTTTTTTTTTTTTTTTTCACCAAGTTCACCAAGGCTGCATTTGTTTGATCACAAATGCAGTTATTAAAAACTTTAATATTGAAAAATATTATTTATAAATATATTATCTTCATTAGTCTTCAGTGTCACATGATCCTTCAGAAATCATTCGAATATGCTGATTTGCTGCTCAAGAAACATTTCTAATTACTGTCATCAATGTTTAAAACAGTTGTGCTGCTTAATTTTGTGGAAACTTTTCCAGGAGTCTGATAGAAAGATCAAAAGACTATTAACATTTTTGTAATATTTTAAGTGTCTTTACTAGGGCTGCAACTAACAAATATTTTGATAATCGATTAGTTGGTCGATTATTTCTTTAAGTAATCTGATTAAAAAGCCCAATTTTCTTTTTTTATTATTTTATTGACAAAACACACTACTTTACATCCTGCCCAATGCTGTCCTTCAAACAAATGTGCCAACTGAATGCTATGAAAACATAGTAAATATACACTATATTGCCAAAAGTTTTGGGACACCTGCCTTTCCATGCACATGAACTTTAATGACATCCCATTCTTAATCCGTAGGGTTTAATATGGAGTTGGCCCACCCTTTGCAGCTATAACAGCCTCAACTCTTCTGGGAAGGCTTTCCACAAGGTTTAGGAGTGTGTTTATGGGAATTTTTGACCATTCTTCTAGAAGCGCATTGGTGAGGTCAGACACTGATGTTGGACGAGAAGGCCTGGCTCGCAGTCAGGTTGAGGTCAGGACTCTGTGCAGGCCAGTCAAGTTCCTCCACACCAAACTCGCTCATCCATGTCTTTATGGACCTTGCTTTGTGCACTGGTGCACTGGTGCGCAGTCATGTTGGAACAGGAAGGGTCCATCCCCAAACTGTTCCCACAAAGTTGGGAGCATGAAATAGTCCAAAATGTCATGGTATGCTGAAGCATTAAGAGTTCCTTTCACTGGAACTAAGGGTCCAAGCCCAACCCCTGAAAAACAACCCCACACCATAATCCCCCCTCCACCAAACTTTACACTTAGCGCAATGCAGTCAGGCAAGTACCGTTCTCCTGGCAACCGCCAAACCCAGACTCGTCCATCGGATTCCCAGACAGAGAAGCGTGATTTGTCACTCCAGAGAACACGTCTCCACTACTCTAGAGTCCAGTGGCGGCGTGCTTTACACCACTGCATCCGACGCTTTGCATTGCACTTGGTGATGTAAGTCTTGGATGCAGCTGCTCGGTCATGGAAACCCATTCCATGAAGCTCTCTACACACTGTTCTTGAGCTAATCTGAAGGTCACACGAAGTTTGGAGGTCTGTAGCTATTGACTCTGCAGAAAGTCGGCAACTTCTGCGCACCGTGCGCCTCAGCATGCGCTGACCCCGCTCTGTGATTTTACGTGGCCTACCACTTCATGGCTGAGTTGCTGTTGTTCCCAGTTGCTTCCACTTTGTTATGCTACCACTAACAGTTGACCGTGGAACATTTAGTAGTGAGGAAATTTCACAAATGGACTTATTGCACAGGTGGCAACTTATTCACTGAGTTCCTGAGAGCGACCCATTCTTTCACAAATGTTTGTAGAAGCAGTCTGCATGCCTAGGTGCTTGATTTTATACACCTGTGGCCATGGAAGTGATTGGAACACCTGAATTCAATTATTTGGAGGGGTGTCCCAATACTTTTAGCAATATAGTGTATATATATTTCTTTATCCTGTAGCCTAAATGTAAGAAATGTCTTATATTTATATTCAATTACGCACAGTTATCCCTTTAGTTACCACTTTTATAAAATACTTGAATTACACATTGACTTTTAAACCTCAATTTAATGCCCAACAACTGATATTTCAGCAAAATGAATATTTTTGTGCTGAATTTTAATTGTCTCCCTCTCTAATACGTCTGTTTGACGCGCATGCGCACGCCGGCGCTCATTCAGTAAATTCTGAAGTTTAATGCAGACTGTCAGGACGAGCCTTCATGCAAAATGGAAATACTCGTGTGAATTTGTAACACTTACAGATAGGGTATAACCGTAACACTTAAGTTTTGCACCGAGGAAACATGTCGCACATTAAACAGCACACACATCTGTCACGGCAAGCCTTGAAGCTAATTAAACATTACGCTAATTAGCTTGAAGCTTAAAATAAAGAATTCTCATGTTTTGGGCAGCTTAGATCACATACCTTTCCTGCAGCAGCTCACTTGGTTTCCTCCACTATTATTAGATGCATTTTGTCCATAGAAATGCGTTATTCAGTGCTGTAATTTGACGTGACTGGTGAAAGTTTTCCATGCACTAATCGATAATGACTTTCGTTGTTGATATTTGTTGCAGCCCTCGTCTTTACTGTCACTTTTCAACAATTTAATGTGTTCTATAAAGCATTAATTTCTTTAAAGGTGTAGTTTAAATGCGGTCTTCAAGATATGTCCGAATGATAATTATACCAGTGAGAAACTTTCACAGACTTTCGTGGTTGAAGTAGAATTGTTTTGGTCTCAAGTTGTATTTGTGAATTTTTATACACGTTTTATAAACTGTTGATGTGAAACGGTGACAAAGCTTGTCTGAAAACTCAACACATTTATCAAACTACATATAAATCAAGAATTAAGTAGAGTTCTAGTAGAATCTGCACATTATATAACATTAAGTTCAACAAAGCTTGAAGCTACTGTAAAAGTCTAATATTAAATCTAAAATTTTTACTGAAGAAATGAATTAAATTGACATGTTGACTTACAAAAAAGTTCAAAGTGAGCTATTTGTTCTTGATTTACTTGTTTTATATCTGCACAACCGGTAATTATTTATCAATTAAAATTGTAAAATGGGGGAGGGGAATACATTTTTACCAAACTACATTTCCCATCATACCTGTTTGAGCACCGTCAATTTGCTCTTGATTTTGCATTTGTGCTAAAAATGTCCTGAAAAAAGAGAAGAAATATTACAATTTCAAAGCAAAATCACATCGTGAAGGGGTGCTCTTACATCCATACGACGATTCATTTGACTTTCGAAGTAGGGACTTACCATCTGTGATCTACAGTAAACACACTCAGGTCAGGCCTGAAATCACCTAAAAGACCAGCTGACGGTCCTCATGAGGAAAACGGCTTCAAAACATGCTAAATGATGTCTTGATGAAAATCTAAAAACATTTGTTGGAGATGTTGGTGATATAAAATATCATTAGCTAAGCACAATAGAAGTCAATGGAAAGTCCTCATCATGATAGAACAACAAGTGTGTGTGTGTGTGTGTGTGTGTGTGTGTGTGTGTGTGTGTGTGTGTGTGTGCGCGGCAGTGCTCCTGTTTAACCTTCTGAGTTTGAGGGAAGTGGTCATAAATATACAGTAGCATCTGTCCAATATCAGTCCTGTCCTGTCAGGTAGGGGTATCATCCCGTTTCTCTCAAACAACCTCTGATCTACTCCTGCAGAGATGCACTTTCCAATGACCAGGACAGATGGATTTGCATATGTATAAATCTTAAAGTATGGAAATGCTTCTGTTTGGAAAACTTTTCCCCTTGTCACACCATATGGTGAGAGTTTCATGTTGCACTTTGAATCTTATCATTTTTTTTAATGCAATTAAAAGTGTTCGGTTTGTGTTTTTTTTTATTTTATTTTATTTATTTTTTTTATGTACCGTTTCATGAATAATGTTTTAGAGTTTCTCCGGTTCATAGAACCCGAGTTTAGCTCCTCTTCCTGTCACTCCTTCTAAACAGGAAGTGACACTTCAGGACATGGTTATAGATGGTGCCTATTTTTCTGGTCTTGCTCCAGTGGGCAAGTGATAGTGAGAGTGAATCAGTATGTCAGTGTCAGAGGACGCTGTGGTGACAAGAGCACTAAAGATGAACGGTTGTGCTGTTTGTAACTGCTGTCAGAAGTTTGATCTAAGTTCATTAATTTCTCAGTAGGATTTCAAGTACAGCCACATTTATTTTATTTATTTAATTTTTGATGTATGTCAAATTGTCACCTAATGTCTCTATCAGAGTTAAGACTAAACACAACAGGAATGCAAATATATACAGCAATTCCAAAACTACTTTTTTGGCCTTCCAATAATGGATGAAATTAGGAATCAGAGGTTAAGATTTATTTATAAAGCTGTTCCTGAGCAGTACATCCCAAAGTTTGCTTGTGCACATTGCATTTTACAGCTTCCTGAACCTGGGAGAGTTCAACGCCAGCAATATACAAAGACTACTGACCACTGTGAAATAGGGCTGGGACAATACTATTGATGCATCACGATTCGTGGATCATTTCTGATATTTTCACTGATATTTTATATGGCGCTCTAGGCTATTTTTTAACCGCATGCTCAAATGCTCACGAAGAAGAGCGCTCGTGCATTCGGCTGAGTCTGACAATGTTTTTGCACCACTGAATGCTTTTATGATGTGAGAATAATGTAAACACTGCAAACACCCTTGTAATTCGCTTCCACCTTTTCAAACTTTATGAATGATTATTTTATAGAAGGTTCAAGTGTTGTGTGTAAGGAATTGGAAGGATGCAGAGTACGGCTGTTTCTAAGGGTACGTTTAGACAACAACACGTATAGACGACACCATTGTCAAAACGATCCCCATTCATATGGATCCGTGAAAATGAATTAAAAAACGCTGTATTCTGCTGGCAGGCCATTAGATGGCGATGAAACGCTATAGACTGAAAATGTAATGAGCATGTGCATGACATCATCGTTTTCACATATTTGCGTTTTTGTTGTTTACACAGAGTCCGTTTTCAAAAATTTTCACTTTGAAACCAGTTTTCAAAGGTTTGCGTAAATGAACGGCAAAACGCATAAAATTTTTTAAGTTTTTAGTTGAAAACGGTGTTGTGTAAATGGCCCCTAAAGCATGCAGTGCCATCTGCTGTTGAAAACTAAGCTCAGAATCGATTCGAGAGAGAAAACGCGATACATATGGAAAATATCAGAATTTATCCAGAATAATTTCTCGATTCGTGATGCATTGTTGTATTGTCCCAACCCTACTGTGAAATGTTCGCTCAAGTCATGCTTGCAAAGTTGGTTGATGGATCGGCCTGATCATCTGCATTTTCAGAATCCGACTCGGACTCGAACGGATATGGTAAAACCGACATTATTAACTGCGTGCTTACAATTGCTTAAAGCCTTGGAAGCTGAAGCTTACGATTATGGTAAGGGGCATTACATTTCCAACACATGCTTAAGGTGTTTGGCCAATCACAACGCACTGGGTCTGCTAGCCAATCAGATCACTCTGAGCTTTACGAAAGGAGGGGCTTCATAGAAATCAGCACATTTCAGATAGACTGGGAGTAAAGGAGCTGCAATAATGTACAAAATGTGAAAATTAGTGTTCTATTACACCCAATAAACAAAATAATGAACTTTTAAAATAGAATCATATGACCCCTTCAATATAAGTTAATTCATATAAAATTATTTTTATATTGTTTGGGGTGCCTCCCCCAAACACACCCCCACCCCACCCCCCATGTATAGTTTACTTTTTGCAGCATGTCATCTAAAATTAAATGTATTCATCAAAAAAGAGCTGGCACTGTATTAAGTGGTAACCTGCGATTGTTACCGTATAGAGCTATTCTACTTGATTTAACTCATCAAAAATTGTTTTGTTGGCATAAATGTATGTAGATTGATTCAGTGATCTTAAATAATATTTTTGACTTATAATAGAACAAGTTAATTTAGGTGTTACCTTTTTTTCAGTGTTGTTGGCCAGCCTTACTAGCTAGGTTATACTGGGGAAAAGCACAGCTATGTTTAACTACCAGCTCGACCAGCACCAAACCAGCTTGAACACCATGCTGGTCTTTTCAGCAGAGATTGTTGCATTAGAGAGCAAACAAAAAAAATGGTTGGAGGAAAATTGTGGACAGCTGGAGATGGCTGTAAATATCTTTCTCATTCACCATCCATCCATCCATCCCTCCACCCACCACATGTTTCATTTGGCGGCTGCTTTTCTTGAGGTATCCCTGATGGATTTCTCCACAGCTGGCGCCAGCCCAAACCTTCTGTTTATGAGTATTGAATGAAACATGTCTCAATATTGAGCTCTGTCAGGGTTCACCAGTGGGCACGTGGTCAGCTGTAGCTACAGACTTCATTATGCATACGCATCGATTGCTGCAGCTTGTGCCACCAGGCAGACTTGCCCGAATTTTGCAGTATGTTAAGCTTTCTCTTCACTAGTTCAAAGCAGTCGAGAATAATACTGGTCATGTCCATAACCTCAGCAGCAGGAAAGAGAAATATCATAATGATATTTGAATTATAAAGGACCTGGAAGCTTTAAATAATGATCCATCCATCCAATCATTATTTCCTTCTATATCACTATATCCATCCATCCAGCCACCCATCCACCCATCTGTCCATCCATCATATCACCAATTCTCATCCATCCATCCATCCATCATATCACTATATCCATCCACCCATCCATCCATCCATCCATCCATATCACCAATTCTCATCCATCCATCCATCCATCCATCATATAACTATTTTCATCCATCCATCCATCCATCCATCCATCCATCCATCCATCCATCCATCATATCACCAATTGTCATCCATCCATCCATCCATCCATCCATCATATCACCAATTCTCATTCATCCATCATATCACTTTTCCTTCCATCCATCCATCCATCCATCCATCCATCCATCATATCACCAATTACCTTCCTTCCTTCCTTCCTTCCTTCCTTGACATTGTTTGTTTTGCATTTAAATATTAAACATCAACATCCTACTGAAAATGTCCTTTTTATCTCTATAAATTACAAGTTTTTTGAATGATTACCAAATGTGGTAATCATTCAGTAATATAAATCAAAGTATCATTATATCATATTTAATGCCATGTATTATAATATAATATAATAACATTCATTTGGAAGGCATTTTTATTCACAGTTTCTTAAGGAGTCTTTATAGAATACATTCTATGTAGTGAATGTTTTTCCTTGGAATCGAACTCATGGTCGTGGTGTTGCAAGCTCAATCCTCTATCAGTTAAGCTACAGGAACATCACTGTACCATTTCTTTAAGGGCGGTTTTAACTGAAATCTTTCATTTTGAACAGACCTAATGTTTGAACAAACTACAGAGGACTTACTGTATGTTTGAGATAGATTAATCCATAATAACAATACTCAGCATTCAGAGATGTTTTTTTTTTTTTTTTTCTTCCCCAGTGTTGTTATAAATTACAGTACTGCTCCGACTAGTGTTCTGGTGTTCAGCCCTGTTGTGGCTTGTTCTTATTTTGTTCTTTTCAATTTCAAAGCCCAACACGGCATGGTCACAAATCCTCCCCTTAGCTACATTTAACTACAATGAAATATCCCCCCACAATGTATGTGACAAATCAGAGTTTAAGACCCTCTTCTTGGGAGCAGTAATACATTTTGCGTACATGGCTGGCCTACTGTGATAGAGAACAAAGTGCCTGAAGTGTGTCAAGCTTTTCTCTTGGATGCATCCGTGCTCTTTCTCTCCCGCTACTCCCTGTTCATTGTAATATTGAAATTTGCTAAAATCTGAAATGCTTATTTATTTCTGCCCTCCCCTCTACAAAAAAAGAAATCCATTTTAGCTGAGTGCTTCATATATCCCGGAGGTAAGGAATAGTGATTGCTGGGCTGGACATGGATGCATTATGCATGAAGTTTCCCATGTCTCTCTATCTCTCTCTACCCTTCAGCACAGCTGTAGTATTTTTTGAAATGAGAGAGCAACTGAAAGAGAGCAAGAAACATAGAGAGAAGGTGAAGGATGGAATCTCTAACTTCATTGAAATAAGGAAGTATGCGGCTGGAAACGGCTCCTGCTGCGCAATCCTTCATACTGTCTAATCTATTGCATTTAGAAATGACTAGAAGAGCTGTAAGTCATTGAAGTTGCCCTCAGTCAAGGGCAGAAGCACCAGGTCTACTGGACGACCCTGTAGGCAACTGCACAAGGTGTATGTGTTTTTGTCTGTGCGGGGATCAAGAGATATCCGACAGATGGTTGGAGGTGGTTTATTCACAGCAACAGATTTGTAGCATAGGAGAGCTTAGCATTCTCATAGGGACTAGTGGAGATGAATAATTTATATCTCATGAATTATCTGCCAAGGAACAAACCTTTGGAATGTTGTTCCCTTTAATTAGGCGAAAGTGGCCAATAGTCACTTAATGCTACATTTAGTTGCATTAGTGGCTGAATTAGTGGACCCGAGGCGATAAGCTGTGTCTTACCTTAGATCAGTGGATCTCAGCTGCTTTTGCTTCAGGGGCCAGATTTTACAGTGGGCATCAGGTGGTGACCCAGACCTTTTTTTTTTTTTTTTTTTTTTTGATGTTCTGGGGGCTGGATACCTCTCTTTCATTATATATATATATATATATATATATATATGTATGTATATATTGTAACACTTTGAATGGAGAGTACACCAAAATGAGGGTAACGCTAGTTA
Source organism: Ctenopharyngodon idella (assembly GCF_019924925.1). Classification (NCBI taxonomy): domain Eukaryota; kingdom Metazoa; phylum Chordata; class Actinopteri; order Cypriniformes; family Xenocyprididae; genus Ctenopharyngodon; species Ctenopharyngodon idella. The sequence continues at coordinate 4,506,746 of NC_067239.1, read as the reverse complement.
TGTGTTTTATGTGACAGTGTCACTATATATATATATATATATATATATATAATTAGTGTTGACACATATAAATAAATCACTTTTCAGATAGACCAATGAGTAGATATATTTGGTTAATATAATGGTTTTATTCATGTTATAAAACAGTTAGTTCCTGTCCTTGATTCCGATTGGTCAATATGTGTTTTATTCATGATAAAACACAGCTATGACCGCTACAACCAATGGTTCTGTGTATCACTACACAACACCCTTAGCAACCACTCTTAGCAACATGAACTGTTTGTTCTCAATTGATATTGTTCATTGAAGCTTACTGTATCATGTAGAAGACTGTTGTGAGAAAGAGATCGAGTGAGCAAGTTTATTACCTGCATTCAGATTTAGCATTTTCCTTCAGATCAGTCCTATGTTCATAATAAAAAATCTGTTTAAATGTCCGCTGCAATATCTTGTCCTTTTAACAGTTAAGAGGTTTTCCCATGACTGACAGCACTAGTCAAAGCATTTGTCAGTTGCATCTTGTTCCGTGTTTACAACAATTCAGTCTTTTCAATGTAAAAGTCTTCGCTACTAACTGACACACTCATAAAGGCAGTATTTGCCGCCATCTAATGGCGTAATAATGTAACTTCTATTGCTGTTCACGATCAGGGCCTATTTTTTCCGGCAGAAGGAAGCCTTTTAGTGAAAGTTTGCTTCATGAAAGTTGCAATGACACATATTTTTTGGCTTTAATATTTGTATTGTGTGGTAACCGTTTTATAAAAGCAATAAGGTACTCGAGGCTAGTGCTGTATCGTGAATAAGCCACCTTTTAAATGCAACTGCATTTATTAAAAAAAAAAAAAAAAAGGCCAGTAGTTTCCTTAATCCATTTGCTAATTGCATTTCTTATTTGACATTTTTTTTATTTTTTGGCAATCAAATGCCACTGTACAGTCCACACATGAGAGCATTAAACCATCTCTTTTAACAGTTTATAAGCCTGTATGTATTTACTATGCACAGTAATATTTTTTAGTATTTTAATATTTGCATTTCTTGTATATACGTTTTTTTTTTTTTTTCTCTCTAGGTCGAAACTCTATCAAAACCTGTACGTATACCATGTGACCCACCAGTTAAAAACCACTGCGTTAAATGACTGGGAGTTTTAACCAGAATTTAATGCGGTTAACTGGTTCCGTCCAATCTGGATGTCTAAATGTGGTTAAGCGAACATGTTCTTAGTAATTTTTGTGATTTTGTTCCATTGTGTTTTGAGAAAAGCTGGGCCAACCTTTGACCTGACCTTTGATTGGTCAGCTAGATTGTACTGCAGCGAGAGGCAGTGACTCAGGCTTTTTTGACAAGTTGCTAAGTAACAAAGTGATGTGGCCTCCATACAGTCTAAATGCGGCTCTGTGCCTCACCTGCTTCATGCACCCTACAGAGAAAAACAGAGGAAGTGTGCGGGGGATTTGTGTAGCCTGACTGAAAGCAGCTGTTACTGAAGCCTTGTTCCATGGCCATCAGTTTGTTTTAAAAAATTGTGGGGTCTGGTGGGTGCTCAGATGTGCAGATCACAATATGTTGAAGGCTTAGCTCATGAATATTAATTAGGCTATGCACAAATAATTCCATCATTTACTGTTTTGCTAAAGAAATAGTCATTGTGATAGTCTATGAAAGAGTTTTTGCTAATTTCACAGTAAAAACTGAAACAGTAACATTACAATTGAAAATGTCCAAAAAATGATTGCTGATTTCAGTATACACTGAGGGCTGGTCTTTTGACTTAAATTTGATCTCAGTAACTTTTATCTCATTAAATTTCAGAGGGGGAAAAAAAATAAAAACTTTACAAAATGTGTTTTTAATGTTAATATGTTTACTTAAGAAATATTGTTAAATGTCACGACTGCTGAATGACTGCTTTATTAGCATAGACCCCAGTCTGTGTGCGTGCTTCAGATGTGCGTGCTCAGAAAACTATAAATTATTACCATATCTACCATAAAGTGTAGAATAATATGGCTTTAAAATGCGTGCAGATAATAAACTTGCTTGATGAGGAACTGCAATGTCACGTGAGTGTGATTGCGATAGAGATGATAATCAAAATTAAACAGATGTTTTAGTTTTTGGCAGAGTATTTGAGGCACAAGCTGTACAGGCTCCGCCCTCTTCTGGAAAATAGGGTGGGGAGCAGCAGCTCATTTGCATTTAAAGATACATGCACGGAAACCATGTTTTCCCTTCCACTCAAAAATGGGCATTTACAACATGGTATAATAAATGATCTGTAGGGTATTTTGAGCTGAAACTTCACAGACACATTCTTGGGACACCTGAGACTTGTATCATATATTGTAAAAAGGGGAATAATAGGTCCCTTGTAAGGGGATCATCATATTTTGGGGTCATTGGCATTAAAAGTGCTAATATTTTTGTATTGAGTGCAAGTGGTCTGATCCAGATACCAAAGTTTAAAAGCAATAGATTGGAGCGTGTGCTGGAAGAACATTGCCGTTGTCACTTTCTGCCACTGATAACAACAGCAACAATCACTCAGAAAAATGAAATGACAAATTCCAGTGCCAGATTGGCACTTATTATAACACACATGAAAGAATGACAGTTGGTTGTATTGTATTACAGACATTCCTGCCCCAAGCTATTTCATAAAGTGGTATGGACAAAATCAACATTCCCTACCCATCTAAACCCGTAAATGACGCCTGTGTTTGTCCTTTGAAAGGACGACAGAGGAAAAAAACATAAAGAGACATTGTATTACAAAACAGAATGAGAAAAACAGATGCATAGAAACAAAAACTACATTAATAACAGATAGAAATGACCATAAAATATGTAAAAAAAAAAAAAAAAAAAAAGGAGTTTGTGGCAGAAAGTGAGCTTGACTTTTGACCTGACCTTTGCGAAAACTCTCCTGGTTTCTCGCACTTTCTCTCCTCCCCTCCTCTTCTTTCGCCAAACTGTCACATCGCATTAGCAACCCTTTCTCAACCTTGCCCAAATGTCTCTGCCGAGGAGCAACAACACATAAATTAATCAGCAGAGATCCGTCAGATAATTCTGATCAGGGATTTCAGTGACTGAGCCCAAGAAGTTTTGCAGCATGAGAATACCCTGTAAAATAAAGTAGAATAGCACAGACTTTGATACAGTTATGAATACATTAATTTCTGTTACCATCTGCGTAAGAGAGGGGCCATGCATAATAAATATGGCGGCAGCCTGCTCTATAGGAACCACTAACCATCATGTACCAGACCAAAGCTGCGAGGCCTAGTGGTTTTGATTATGCGTGACAGTGCAGGAAATGATGGGGCAAAACTAACCCAAGAAACACCCATCCACTCTGAACATGTTTCTTTCATTTCTGTTTCTTTAAAGCTGTGAATATTCATGAAGGAATGAAATTCTATAACCTCTGCCAGAGTGTTTGCAAGAAGAGGATTGATTTACTTTAATAGAGCATGTTAAACATCATAATGACTTATAATGATGAAAATCGGACTGCGCCGACACGGTATTTTATTATTCTCTCTAGAGCATATTCTGACTTTATGCAATATCACACTAGCGAGCTATTGTATGAAGATGTATGTTATGTAAAACAATGTTTAAGGTTTTGGAGGCAGGGCATAGTGGCTAGCTCTCGATGAGCTGTGGTGCTCATATATGATCTTTTGACCATATCCAATTTTCCCGCCTGTTTACATTCACTTTAGACACGACTGGTATCCGATATCTGTATTTACATTAAAGGGGCCCTATAATGCCCCTTTCACAAGATGTAATATAAGTCTCTGTTGTCCCCAGAATGTGTCTGTGAAGTTTTAGCCTAAAATACCACACAGATCATTTACTATAGCTTGTTAAATTTGCCCCTATTTGGGTGTGAGCAAAAACACACCATTTTTGTGTGTGTCCCTTTAAATGCAAATGAGCTGCTGCTCCCAGCCCACTTCCCAGAAGAGGGCGGAGCTTTAACAGCTCACGCTTCGGTTTCTCAACAACAACAAAGCTGGAGAATCTCACGCAGCCAAAATGAGGATTGTCAGTAACGGTGTTCAGCCTTACATTGTTCAAACCGGAGTCGACACTGATGGAGAGACTCAGGAAGAAGTTACAACTTCTAGAATGAAACTGGACGTTTCTGAATGGTTGGTAGATAAATAAATGTAGTTGCTGTGGAGTTGATTCAACTTATCAACTAGCATGTGGCGTCATGTTAATCTGTTGTGCAAATCCAGCGTTGAATTGACCCTCATTTGTGAAGCAGTCCGGCGTAAAATGACGGCATGGTAACAACACTCTACTACAACAACTCTTCCTCTTCTCTAAAGCAGCCCAACATGGCCTCACCCCCTTTGTTGCGTGTTCTCGGGGGCAGGGTTTATGTAAATTTTAGGGTTTGTGATGTCACCAACCCGGGAAGAAGCTCATTGTAGTCCCTACCAGCCGTTTGTTGTAGTCCTTAAAAAGCGATTTCTGTAAAAGAAAATATCTACCTTTGCATTGAACTTTGAGCGTCGTAACTTTACAGATGTTGTTTATGATCAAACAGCAACATTACACACTAACTAAAGTTAAAAAAGTGAAATCATAATCAAGGACCCCTTTAATCCCCGCCCAAAATGATTCTGTTGGTGATCGCTTTACTACGACATGGTTGACCATCGGGTTTTGAATGGCCGTACTAAAATTATTTACATAATTCATGTCTGGTGGCCATGATTATTTCCTAGCATGGATAAGTTAAAAGCTGTCATGGATGTTTGCAGCTCAAAATCTGACTGAACAGATGTAGAACAGAAAATGCATGTAGAACAGAAAATAACTGCAATTGTCATCTGTTGTTTTCTACTGTAGCTTTCAGTAGTGTAGCTGTTTTATTTATAAAGTTCATGGGGCAGAAGTTGAAAACCAGTTTCTATGCTCCTGAATGTTTCTGTGTGTGCGCAATTTCTTATATATATAAAAAAACACAGACAGTTTTGCACATACAGGCACGTCTGCTTCATAATATGTCATTAAAAAGCTATCTTTGTGGGAAAACGTGTCGCCGTTGCCTTGGGCTGGCTTGGAATTCCAAGGGGAATCAGATGAAGTCAGATGTTCAGATATCAGATATGTATCTGATTTAAAACCACTTTTACACATGTGCAACAAATTTCCGATCTGTGTCAGATGTGAGTAAAATATCAGATTTGTACCATTTCCTGATCCCATAACTATCTCTAATAAATAGACAAAAATGCCTAAATAGAAGTGTTTTATGTGTTTGTATGGACTTTTTTCATTCTTTTTGCTATATGTAAGTCCAATATTCACCAATTGGGATTCATGTTTAAATGCATTTATGCCACCTCCATCCATAAACAGTCTGTATAAAAGCCTCTGTTATATATGTTTTCTGAAACAACTACTGTGCCCACCCCCCATTTTTCCCAATGATTGAATCAGTTTCCAGACTTGACCCCAATCAGCCTCAGTCTCAGGGCACTGACAGCCACCCCCTACCCATAACCCTTTACAACTGTCAAACCCCTTGTCTATTTCCTCTTTACATAATGACAGTCATGAAACCCACTGTGCAGTAATGAGGCCTGTCTGATTTCTGAGGAGGTCCAATGTGTTTCACTGCTTTAAGACACACACACACCATGTTTGAACTGTTATAACTTAGATGAAGAGACTGAATTTAAATTGACACCACGCACACACACACGCGCACACACACACACACACACACACACACACACACACACACACACACACACACACACACACACACACGTTATGTGCTTATTCAAACACTCTACTTTTAAGATTCTCTACATGCCACCAGCAATAACAGAATGATTTGATTTGATGATTTTGCAGTTGTCTACTTTGCCTGGCGGGTGGAGATTCACATTGATGTTTCACATTGATTTTTGATGAATATTGTTTTTTCTTTGCCAAAACAAACACCATATTTTTGTGAGAGTTTTCCCCCAAGTAGTTGGCTGGTGACAGCTGGTGGGCTAGTTAGAACGCAGACCGCTTTAAATTAGCTGATTGCTTTTTGAGTAGAGCGAGCTGGAGGCTTGGATAAGGATCTCTCGCTGTGTGACTTTGTGCCAGGAAACCTGTGGCATTGAAGCAATATATTGTTCATCACACTTTTTCCTAAAACACACAGTTTCTGAAATAATGGTTATGAAATCATATTAGACTTGTTCAAATGCTTCTCATGCCACTTCCTATTTCCTTACAGACATTTTCTATTTCAAATGCACACAGTCATATGCACACTCAGGCATGCATATTGTCTTTCCTGGTATCGTTACTCTTCTGATTTTGAACAGCTCTGTAATGTAAGAATTAAAAGGGCAATTCTCTGATTGGATATTGGATGTCCTCTGTTTGGAATGGAGAAAGTTTATTCAATTATAGTAAACGTTAAAAATAATTTAGTAAAAATTCAGGTAAATTAAGCATTGACTGTGGTGGATGGATAGATAGATAGACAGACAAGTAGGTAGGCAGAAAGATGGATAGACTGGCAGACAGGTAAATGGGTAGACGGAACAGGTAAACAGTCAGACATACTGTAGATAGACAGACAAGTAGATGTGTAGACAGACAGAGATAGACTTCATAGGTAGGCAGATAGATGGATAGATAGACAAGTAGGTGGGTAGACAGTAGGGCTACACGATTTATCGCACAATACGAAAAATAACATTGAAATCGCACTTAAACGCCATTCTTAGTGCGATTATGAAATCGCAAAGGCTGCGATTATTTTCTTTTAATGCACAGCTTGTCTGTGAAATATGGCTCCAAATGCTAATCAATCTGAAAGCACTGCGAGTTTCAGTCGTTTATAATGTACATTTCAAAAAGAAACACGCGTCAAACATATTTACAGACATGAGAAGCATTTATTAACACCTTGTCCAACAAAAGACAACGTTTAATAACGTGTTTTTACTCCAAACTCACTTCATACAGTAACGACAGTTGAGCATCGCTCTGTGAGATGATGTGGCTTCTTACACAGAATAAGTCAGTCGTGTGTTTATTAGTCATGTCTAATTAATCAAAGCATTTCAATCTTCTGTTTATTCAGCTACAGTGATAGTATGATGCCCATAGGGATTTTCATGGAATGACGTGTGTTATCTTCTTCTGCGACAGGGCATATTTGGAGTTTCTGCGCAAGAGCACCCTCTGGCTTTCAGATGGACAAGCATTTACTACTGATCACAGAGCCGTGGAGCTCTGAAAAGCTGCGCATAAAATAATAGCAGCCTTTGCCAAATCGTGTGCGGTTTAATCGCGATAAATCGTGCAGCCCTAGTAGACAGACAGACAGGTAGGTAGGCAGATAGATGGATGGATGGATAGACAGGCAGACAAGTAAATGGGTAGACGGAATAGGTAGACAGACAGACAGGTAGATGGGTAGACGGAACAGATAGACAGAGATAGACTTCACAGGTAGGCAGATGGATAGATAGAGGCAGGCTGTTAAATTGGGTAGAAGGAACGGGTAGGCAGACAGACAGGTAGGTAGGCAGATAGATAGACAGGCAGACAGGTAAATGGGTAGACAGAACAGGTAAACAGACAGACAAGACAGACAAACAGGTAGATGGGTAGATGGAACAGGTGCACAGACAGACAGACAGACAGACAGACAGGTAAATGGGTAGATGGATCAGGTAAACAGGCAGACACAGGTAAATGGATAGATGGAATGGGTACACAGACAGTCAGACAGACAGACAGGTAGATGGGTAGATGGAACGGGTACACAGGCAGACAGACAGGTAAATGGGTAGACGGAACAGGTAAACAGGCAGACAAGACAGACAAACAGGTAGATGGGTAGATGGAACGAGTACACAGACAGACAGACAGGTAAATGGGTAGATGGAATGAGTACACAGACAGACAGACAGGTAAATGGGTAGATGGAATGGGTACACAGACAGACAGACAGGTAGATGGGTAGATGGAATGGGTACACAGACAGACAGACAGGTAAATGGGTAGATGGAACAGGTAAACAGACAGACAAATATAGACTGACAAGACACGCAGACAGGTGAATGGGTAGACGGAACGGGTACACAGACAGACAGACAGGTAGATGGGTAGAAGGAACGGGTACACAGACAGACAGACAGACAGGTAAATGGGTAGACGGAACAGGTAAACAGACAGACAAATATAGACAGACAGACAGGTAAATGGGTAGACAGAACAGGTAAACAGACAGACAAATATAGACAGACAGACAGGTAAATGGGTAGATGGAACAGGTAGACAGACAGACAGACAGGTAGATGGGTAGATGGAACGGACAGACAGACAGACAGACAGGTAAATGGGTAGACGGAACAGGTAAACAGACAGACAAATATAGACAGACAGACAGACAGGTAAATGGGTAGATGGAACAGGTAGACAGACAGACAGACAGGTAGATGGGTAGATGGAACGGGTACACAGACAGACAGACAGACAGACAGGTAAATGGGTAGACGGAACAGGTAGACAGACAAGACACACAGACAGGTAAATGGGTAGACGGAACAGGTACATAGATAGACAGATAAATGAATAGACGGAACAGGTACACAGACAGACAAATATAGACAGACAAGACAGACAGACAGGTAAATGGGTAGACGGAACAGGTACACACACAGACAGACAGACAGACAGACAGGTAAATGGGTAGATGGAACAGATAGACAGACAGGTAGATGGGTAGATGGAACGGGTACACAGACAGACAGACAGGTAAATGGGTAGACGGAACAGGTAGACAGACAAGACACACAGACAGGTAAATGGGTAGACGGAACGGGTACATAGATAGACAGATAAATGGATAGACGGAACAGGTACACAGACAGACAAATATAGACAGACAAGACAGACAGACAGGTAAATGGGTAGACGGAACAGGTACACAGACAGACAGACAGACAGACAGACAGGTAAATGGGTAGATGGAACAGATAGACAGACAGGTAGATGGGTAGATGGAACGGGTACACAGACAGACAGACAGGTAAATGGGTAGACGGAACAGGTAGACAGACAAGACACACAGACAGGTAAATGGGTAGACGGAACAGGTACACAGACAGACAGACAGACAGGTAAATGGGTAGACGGAACAAGTAAACAAACAGAAAGACAGAGACAGACAGACAGACAGACAGGTAAATGGGTAGACGGAACAGGTACACAGACAGACAGAGATAGACAGACAGGTAGAAAGAAAGAGATAGACTTCATTGGTAGGCAGATAGATGGATAGATAGACAAGTAGATGGGTAGACAGACAGACAAAAACAGACAAACAGGTAGATAGGCAGATAGATAGATGGACAGACAGACAGACAGGTGGATAGACAAACAGGTAGACGTATATTGGGTAAAAGACATTTTATATCTGTAACATTCCCATGGTTCCTCTGTTTCTCAAACCCAGAGGTTTTTTTGTTTGTTTGAGGGAATAACTCACTTTTGATTCAAATGAAAACTATGCCACTGCCACTGTGTGTACAGTATTGTTTTTGTGCATGTTTAAGGTGTGTGTGTTTTTCTGAACGATTGTGTGCATATGCATGTCTTTTTATTGTGTGATTGAGAAGGAGAGTGAGAAAGATATATAGGACAAGTTTCAGGCAAAGCTATTTTCAAAAGGTCACATCTTATGTAATGTGAAATAGCACTCTGTTTCTTATTCATACTGGCTCTTTCTTTTAGTCTGTCATTCTCTCTCTACCTCTGTACCTGTGTTCATCCATCTGTATATTTGTGTGTGCTTCTTTAAGGTGGCTGTTTTAGCACATGTGACAGAACAGAATATATTTGGCTTTAGAATGCATTGGAAAGGAAAGAAGGCGCTCTGAGGTATGAAGTATCTGTGTAGTCGTCATTCATTGGCTGGAGGGAGCGGTTTCTCAGACGTCTGTGTTGTTTGAAGGGAAATGCAGATAAATATGCTACCATCAAGATGGAAATAAAAGATGGTGCATACGAGCTATGAACCCACCATTCGGTTCCAGCTATCAATTATTCAGTGATGCCTATTGGCAAAATGAAACGGGGGAGGGGGCATGAACATATTATAACATGCAAAAAAAAAAAAAAAAAAAAAAAGCCTACATGCAGATCAGCTAAGAAAATGAGAGACCAACAGAATAAATGGGTTTTAGAAGGAGAAAATACAGCTTTCACTGAAGGTCTGGAGAAAAAAAAAAACATGAAAGAATAAAATCAGTGCTGCAGATCTGTGACAGTAATAACCATTTAATTTCCTTTAAATGGACTTGGCGCTTTTGAACTCGAACAGACCATTATAATTGTGGTATCAGAATTACACACAACTGTTATATTGCATCATCAGTCAATTGTACTGCAGAACTATTAACTCCTTTTTCTGATTTGATCAGTATATGGCTGGGTTGAAACATCGATTTTAATTGATTTTCAGTTGATGCTTGAACTAAACTTCACTTAACATTATTTGTAGCGCACCTCTTATCCAATAATCGCAGTAAGTTATGTGCTTTACTTTTGATATTAAACAAAGTCTCAGCTTTCAAATTTTTATGATGAAATGCACACAATAAATACCGTTTTGGCACTCTTTAATGTGGCATTTAATGTTTAAAAAAAGGTCTACTTCAGGAGGTCAAACTAAATATTATTTGAGCTGTTTTACATTACATGCATTTTATATAAGGTTTGCAATTTTTGCATTAATGTGGATAAATATAGTTTAAAACCCTGATTTTTTTGTGGGTTTTTTTAGCAATAAACATTACATTTAAACAAAATTAAACTATAGTAATTAAATTTACCATTTAATTAAATTAAACATGCACAAGCAAAATATATACAGACATTTGATGTTAAAAACCTATACGCTATATGCTATTTTTTAATTTTTTAATTTTAGATGATAGTTTATATAGCATCTAATAGTTCTCACTGCAAAATTTAATTTTTGCCTCTAATGTTTTAGTAAAAAATAAGTGTACCCTATGCATGGATGGTATCATATCTGAGTGCACATGAACTATTGATTAAGAATGCATTAATAGAATGTTTGTAAATGATGTTTTTATGAAAATTATTATAACATGTTCCCAATATAATTTTGGGGTTGATAAGATTTTGTAATGTTTTTTAAAGAAGTCTCTTATGCTTACCAAGACTGTATTTATTCGGTAATAAAAACTGGTAATTTATTTCACAATGTGACAATTTAAAAACATTTTTATCTCACAATTGTGACTTTATATCATGCAATTCTGACTTTATATCTCGCAATTATGTCTTTATAACTCACAATTGAGTTTTTTTCTTGCAATTCTGACTTTATAACTCGTAATTTTGACTTTATATCTCGCAATTCTGACTTTATATCTCGCAATTCTGACTTTATAATTCGCAATTCTGACTTTATAACTCAAAACTGCGAGTTTATATCACGCGATTCTGACTTTATAACTCACAGTTGAGTTTTTTTCTTGCAATTCTGACTTTATAACTCGCAATTGTGAGTTTGTATCTCACAATTCTGACTTTATAACTCACTATTGCGATTAGTGAAAAAAAAGTCAGAATTGCGAGATGTAAACTCACAATTTCCAGAAAAAAAGTTGTGAGATAAAAAGCCACTATTACCTTTTTTTTATTCAGTGGTGGAAACAAGCTTCCATACATTTCTTATTTTCAATGTTGGAAAAAGTTGTTGCTTAATACATTTTTATGCATTTTTTTTTTTTTTTTGATGAATTTTCAAAAGAACAGCATTTTCTTTTTTTAAATCTTATTTACCTCAAACTTTTGAACATTAATGTATGCATGAAAATCTTAATATGTGATTTTATATAAACAATATATGTTTCTGCTTTTAAAGTGATTGGGTCATTCTGTCCTACATTCATCAGGATTTCCACATCATGTTGATAAGCTTACCAGTTAACACACTAAATTCTCTTTCATTTTAATAAAGCCATCAGTGCCGAGATCTCCCAAGCTTCTTGTGGGCGGCGACTCGTTCGCGTTGGCAAAAAGAGCAAATGTTTTAGCTGTAATTGTAATGTAGGAATCCTCAGTTCCTGTGTAAGTGAATAAGAGAGAGAGAGCAAGAGGTGTTACATATCTGTCGAGTGAAGATGAAGACAGTGTTCTGCAAATGCACGTCTAATTGTTTCTCAAGACATCCTGCACCAATTTACCCTCCTACACTAGCAGCGCATTCACACGCACTTCCACTAGAGCAAATGCTAATGCATAAACTGCCAGACACAGGGATAAAAAACATCTCCTATGAATCCCAGCCTGTCGCTTTGAATTTCCGCCCCATCCAGAGACTAGCCACTCAAGGTTGAAATGGTATTGCTTTACATGAGCACCAGGCAGCATTTAAATTGAGAAAGCACACCAGCCACTGCCAAGTGTGTAGCAGATTGACATTTCCTTTGTGTACGAGAAGTGCTGTGGATTTACATTTGCTGTTATGTAGACGTGTGGGATTTTAAACCTGTACATTACCTATTCCAAGGGCCCCGAGGGGGAGGGCCGGCTCTGTGACACAGAGGCCCCTGCATTTGTGAGGTTTGCCTGGCCGCTACGTTATCGGGCTCCATTTACAGAGCAGCGAGGTGGGAAAAATGGCAGGTTGGATCTGATGAGAGAGGATGGAGTGTAACACTTGTAAATGTCAAGCTTCAGAGTAACTCTCACTCCCGAGAGACCCTCACTCAAATCTCCGCTCTCTCTCAGAGCTCTGGGAGCATCTGCCAGGACAAGGTGTTTCTTTCGCTCCACTCCATGTTTATCTCTTCCTCTGTCCATCTCGCTCTTTTATCCTCTGCTTGGACTGCTTTTTCTGCTCTGGGAAGTTTTTTTTTTTCTCTCTAAATCTTGGAATCAGTGGTTCGGAGCGCATATCAAACTGCCAAAGTCACATGATTTCAGTAAACGAGGCTTTGTTACGTGATAAGTGTTTCGAAATTTCAATGGTTCAACACTGGGGGGCGTGACTTTGGCAGTTTGATTCACGCTCCGAACCACTGATTTGAAACAAAAGATTTGTAAAGATTCGAAGCTTCATGAAGCAATGTTTTGAAATCGCCCATCACTAGATATTGTTGAACAAAGTCGTTATTTTGTTTTTTTGGTGCACAAAAAATATTCTCGTTGCTGAAGGTTGAACCACTGTAGTCACATGAACTGTTTTAAATGTTTTTAGGAGCTTTCTGGGCATCTGGAAGTGTTAATTATCTTGCTGTCAATGGAGGCCTCACTGAGCCATTGGATTTTATCAAAAATATCTTAATTTGTGTTGTGAAGATGAACGAAGGTCTTACGGGTGTGGAACGACATGAGGGTGAGTAATTAATGACAGAATTTTAATTTTTGGGTGAACTAACCCTTTAAAGAAAAATGAATTTTGTTTTAAATATTTTTTAATTGAAATTAAATTTAATGAATTAAATTGCTCGTAAATATACTTCATCACTAGAAAGAAAACTGTTAAACATGAAAGTATTATGCAATTATTTAAGACATTTCTTCTTATATAGAACCTTTTTGGCATAAAGTGTTCCTTAGAATTGAGTCAAGAACCCTAGGGTTCTATATCAAACCCCACTGAACCTTTTTATTCCCTTAGAGTGCACATTAACAGCATTTCAGTGAAATTTTGTGTGTAAAAAAAGATCCATTGGCAATAGTATAGTGCCAGCTCACACAGAAGTCACTTTCAAACCAAGCAGCTTTCTGAATTCATGTGACCAACTTGAACATGAGCAAAATCCACACTTTTTCAACCTCAAGCGAAACTCCCGAATGTGCTAATTCCTGTTGGCATGATTCGATTTCACCTAAATAATTTAATCGAGGAATGGTAAACGGGACTGCACCTCAATCTATTTAAATTGCAACTTCGATTATCTTTATTGCCTGTCACTGAATCATACTTGCTCTCAATTCCATCCATATATACACTTTTTCTGATGACGCTGACAGCTCACAATAACTCAAATCTTTGATAAAGCTGCCAACTTATTGGCCACTACTACTGAAATCAAACGCATTTATTGCATTTGAACTGTCAAATAAACAGAATTGTCAACACGTTACACCGTCGGTTTCGAACATAAACGTGCATTAGGTCTTAAAGGGTTAGTTCACCCAAAAATGAAAATTATGTCATTTATTATTCACCCTCATGTCGTTCCACACCCGTAAGACCTTTGTTCATCTTCTGAACACAAATTAAGATATTTTTGATAAAATCCAATGGCTCAGTAAGGTCTGGATCGCCAGCAATAACACTCCCTTTTTCAATGCCCAGAAAGCTACTAAAAACATATTTAAAACAGTTCATGTGACTACAGTGGTTCAACCTTAATGTTATAAAGCGACGAGAATACTTTTTGTGCGCTAAAAATAACAAAATAGCGACTTTATTCAGCAATATCTTGTGATGGGTGATTTCAAAACACTGCTTCATGAAGCTTCGAAGCTTTACGAATCTTTTATTTCGAAATGGTTCGGAGCGCGTATCAAACTGCCAAAGTCACGTGAACTATTGAAGTTTCAAAATGCTTATGACGTAACGAAGCCTCGTTTACTGAAATCACATGATTTTGGCGCTCTGAACCACTGATGCAAAACAATGTATAGTTTGGGATGGCTGTTCTGCAGGAAACTTAAGTCTCTGCACCGAAGGCATCACCATCTTTGACAAAATTGCTTGATACTTCAAATAATTCATGATGTCCTTCATACAGTCAAGATTTCCACTTCCTGCAACAGCAAAACAAGACTGGAGCACCTCCATGTTTGTCCATGGAGATGGTGTTCTTCTGCTTAAAAGCTTTGCCTTATTTGCACCAGACACACCGCTGATCCATGGCTCCAAAAAGTTCCAGTTTGGTCACATCCCTCCATTAAACATTCTTCTTGAATAAGGCTGCCACCTGTATCTCTAGGAACTTTTAATGTTTTGGAAATCTTCTTGTAGCCATAGACTTTCTAACGTAATAAAACAGTTTTTCTAATTGAGTTTTGTTATAGAGTTTCCAAAGGCTTAATTGTGTTTTAACTATAACTCCAAAAGCATTACATTATATATCGACATTATCAATTTTAATTTGCCCCTAAACTGTTATAGATGCAATGCAAGACTCTGTATCTTTAGAAAAGCTTACATTTGTAAATTTTTACAGTTGAATAATTGAATAATTTTGATTTCAACTGTACAGTGAAAGTCAGTGGGGTCCAATATTGTTTTAAACCAATTTTTGTGTTTCGCAGAAGAAATAAAGTCATACCGATTCGGAACAACATGACGGCGAGTAAACAATGTCGGAATTGTTATTTTGGGACAACTGTGCCTTTTTAAATAATTGAATCACAAGGATAAATCTTCTCTTTTTGGATTCATTTGTGATTTCATGTCTTAATGTGATTATGGAATCAAAGGCAAATCCTTAGTGATCCATATAATTTTTTTTTCTGATCTAGCATCAAGATCCTTTTAAAAGATTGTTCAGAATGCTTAGTCACCAAGGTGATAAGATGAGTGGAATATGGAGGGAGAGAGTGTGACAGCGGGTGGGTTGAATGTGTGCTGGGACCCTTGCAGTGCAAACAAACACATACACAAACACACTCTCATACATAGATGTAATCTTCCACAAGCTCTCAGTTTATTGTGCCCACGGGTATAATTTAATGCTTGAGCGAAATGCTTACTAATAGCTACTGTTCTGCATTCACTATAGGGCAATGCAGAACAGTACAATGACAGGGACAGAAAGACACACAGAGGAACAGCTGAAACAAATGAGTCAAAACTACATCAAAACAGAAGATTCTACACTGGTGGGTGTAGAAAACATATGAAAATAAATTAGAGCAATCACTCTGCAAAGTTTACCACAACAGTCCTGTTATGAAAAGACAGGCATGTGCTTATACTTGCTGAGCAAATTTGGATTGTTATGGGATGTATTGTGTGTCTTAAGACCTGTAAAGGCCATGTACACTTGGCCTTGGTCTGGGACTCAAAACATAATGTTTTGGTCTGGATCTTGGTCTTGGTTGAAGGGGGGTTTATTCTCAGTCTGGGTCTTTATTTTGGGTCTTTGCCTGTATCTTGTCGGGACCTTGGTTGGGGGCTGGATCTTAGGGAGTCTAGTTTTAGTCTAGTTCTGCATCTGAGGGTGCGTTCACACTTGTCATGTTTGGTTTGATTAAAACGAACCCTGGTGCGATTGCTCTGCTAGTGCGGTTCATTTGAATGTGTGAACGCTGCCATCTGAACCCTGGTACGCACCAAACAAGTGGACCGAGACAGCTGAAAAGATGGGTCTCGGTCCGCTTTCAAACGAACTCTGGTGCGGTTCGGCTGATATATGAACACAACACGGACCAAAGACATGTAAACGAACCAAAAACAGGAAGATGAGACCCTAAAAAGGACAGAATGCTCACGCATATCGGTTTTTCTCGTCATAATCGTGAGTTTGCCTATCACAGGCATCGGACACGCGTCTCCACGCAGCAGATTGTTTGTTTGTGTGACGGATGGATTCCCGCCACTGTTTTGACTCCTTTACACATTTTATAAGCTCTTCACGAGTTCTCAGCTGGCCAAAATACCATCGTATGCAGGCTACACACACACAACAAGTGCATTTACCTCAGAACACAGCATTGTTTCGGATGTTCGGTTAGTTCCTTCTCAAAATAGGCAGTATGTCATAAAATGCATCCAATCAGGTTGTGAACGTGTCTCTGTGCCTTTAGGTTTGGTATCTTTTCGTTCGGTGATAAAATTGCCAATCTGAACACTAATCGGACCAGGATTAAATGTTTTTATTTATTTATGTTTTGGTCCAGACCAAACAAACCAAACGAACTGGACTACAAGTGTGAACGCACCCTGAGGTGTCTGGTTTGGTCTGAATTTGAGTTTCAAGGAATGTAGTTCAGATCTGGATCTAATTTTGGTCTCAGTCTTGTTCTTGGGGGTTCGGGTTTTGACTCCAACTCCAACTTCAGAATTTACATAATTTCCAATTTGACACAAGGTTGTTGAAGTTTAACAGTCCATTAAGTGGATTGTACTGTTGTTGTTGTTTCTGTTTTTCATCCTAGGTGTATGTGACTATCTTCTTCCACTATCTCCTTTCAAGACAATCAGAGTTATATTATAAAATATCTTGGCTCTTCCAAGCTTTATAATAGAAGTGAATGGCGCTCCTGATTTTGAAGTCCATAAAAGTGCATCCATCCATCATAAAAGATATCCACACAGCTCCAGGGGGTTAATAAAGGCCTTCTGAAGTGAAGCGATGTTTTTTTTGTAAAAAAAAAAATAAAATAAAAATATCCATATTTAAATGTTTATAAACTAAAATAGCTAGCTTCCAGCTGACGGCCTACGCAATATGCACTGTAAAAAGTAATACGCTCTATCGACTCAATAAAATTGTGGTAACAGATTAATCTATTATGGATGGATTAATCAAAACTATTAATCAAATTCAACATATAAGAATTGAGTTAGAATTAATAAAATGAATTCCTTAAAAGTCAACCATTTAAAATGTGTAAAATTAACACCATTACAAAAACCACAAACTGACATAAAAATCAAATAGTCAAACTGCCCAACTAAATAAAACACTGATAACCATAATGGCGACCAAACATTTTCAATAAAATCAACATCTACACTTCTGTTAATTCTTGTGTTTCTCTTTCATTCAGTGATTCTGCTTGTTATAATCAGGTGTCTTCAATGCTGTCTGTTATTCAGATATTTTTGTTTAAATTTTACTTAAATTTTACTTGTTTTAAATGGTGGACATTTAAGGAATTAATTTGATTAATTCCAACTCAATTCTATTTGTTGAATTTAATTAATGATATTACTTGTAATTTGTTGCCAAAATTTTATGGAGTAGATACAGCATATTACTTTTTACAGTGTGACCTACACCAAAAGAGTGACCTCTGACCCGACGCATGACGCATTGACAAATGCAGAAGCCAAAAGCCTAGAACAAAACAAAACACCGGTCACGAATTAGAAGTCTAAAACAGGAATTTTTAAAGAGAAATATCGGAGGATTTCGATATAAGAGAAGAGCTTGGGTTTGTTGCCCAGCCCTATTTGTTTGAACCGCGAGAGGCGTCCAAGCTAACGATACTCCTACATCCTACGTCATACATTGCTTCTTTTGGTGCAAGTTAGAAAGCTAGAAAAAGTTTTAAATATGGATATTTTTCTTACAAAATCCCATCGCTTCACTTCAGAAGGCCTTTATTAAACCCCTGGAGTCGTATGGATTACTTTTATGATGGATGGATGCACTTTTTTGGGCTTCAATATCGTGAGCGCCATTCACTACCATTTATAAAGCTTAGAAAAAGCCAGGATATTTTTTAACTCTAATTGTGTTCGTCTGAAAGAAGATAGCCATATACACCTTGGATGGTTTTAGGGTGAGTATCCCTTTCATTTTTAGGTGAGCTATCCCTTTAAGACAGTATGACATTGAAAGGACTGTACTTCTGCAGCCAGTGTCAATTTCAATACCACATACCCTGGATTTTATAGGATTTATGATTTAAACGTGCCACATTTTTGTTTTTCCCAGTTGAACAGAAGGCGAGCAAAAGAAAGAACGCTAATGATGTTATGATTGATAAGATTGTAGCAGTAATTTTTCAGTTGCAGCCTTGAAAAAAGCTCAGCATGTGCTATTATTATAGTAAACTGTGTGTTCTGTATGTGGCAATGTCTTGTGTGCTCAGCCTCATTTGCTGAATTTTATCGATCAATAGCGAATCTCTGTTGTCATGGTGTTTTTGTTCTTCGTGGTGTGGTGTGAACATCATTACTTAAAGTTGTTGTGAATCCATCCCCAGTTGCTAAGGTGGAAATCATGGGACCGGTTTGTTCATCTTCTCTCTACACCACTCTATCATGTTTTCACTAATGGTCTCACATGGGGCTGGGAATGCTGTGAGGAGCAACAGGAATGTAATGATGACAATGTTTTAGACTTAGAATTCATCTGAAAACCTGTAAGGAACCTAATTTTATGAAGTTACTGCTTATGAGTGCTCTTTTTTTCTGGGTCATTTAGTTTAATCAGTATTAAAAATACAATTTATGCATATTTTACTTAAATACACCTTTTCTACTGTGAGCACATTTTTAATTAAAATTGAGATAGAAAGGTGAAACAACTGTCTTGATGATATAATGTAGCAAACAACATCATTAAATTCTTGAAAAGAAACTTTGGTTGTTTGGTGTCCCATACAATGAATTAATTCAGTAATATCAATAACATTTTGAAACTCTGAGTATAGTAAATTCTTCGAGCAAAAGAAATGCAGAGACAATATGTGTGTGGGGGAGGCAAAACGAAAATGGAGTGTGATCTTTTAATAAAGCCTTGCCAATGTAAGTCAGCAGCTTTGCCTAAACCTTCCCCAGAGCCACTCTTCATTATGACACCATCTCTCTTTCCACAGAAGCACCACTCCAAACCTAATATTGAGCTCATTGCTGGATAAATATCTTAACCATGTCCTTTTGAGCGAAAGAAATGTGTTACACAAATTCAAATTAAGTTCAGCTGTGGTGAACTTTAGAAGACAAGCACTAAACACACAGAGGAAAGACAGTGAGGATTTGATCGTGATTCTCTAATAGCAAACACACTGGATTAAATCCATTGTTCTGCCCACACGCTCAGCTGTGTCACTGACACTGAGAGGAGCCGTCACTGCTATAATTAAGAGAGAGATCCCAAAACTCTCCTGTGCATTATGTGGGGATGTTCTCGTTTACAAAGGGGAGGGATCTGACTAATAGGAGTGATGCGGACCTGGAGGACAGGTCTTGGGGTCAAATGTGCCCTCCCCCTCCTCCACATCAGATTCTGGTTTAGATATTCATTGTCATGGTTGGCTAGAATTAAGTTGCCCAGTACAGACAAGATGATATGTAAAGTATTACATTTAATAGCGCTTATGGAAAGTATGTTTTCAACAGATTCTCAACGCAAATCTCCAAATTCATATTTTTGTAGCAACCAAAACCACTTGTCCTGTTGACGACACTATAGTCCATCCGTCCATCCATCCATCCATCCATCCATCCACCCACCCATTGTTATATCTAACATCCCATCCATCCATCCATCCATCTATTGGTATATCTAACATTCCTTCCATCCATCCATCCATCCATCCTTTCATTTATCCATCCATCCATCCATCCATCCATCCATCGTTATATCTAACATTGCATCCATTCATCTGTCAATTGTTATATGTAACATCCCATCCATCCATCCATCCATCCATCCATCCATCGGTATTTCTAACATTCCATCCATCCATCCACCCATCCATCCATCCATTCATCTTTTTATTTATCCATCCATCCATCTATTGGTATATCTAACATTCCATCCATCCATCCATCCATTATTATATCTAACATTTCATCCATCCATCCATCCATCCATCCATTTATTGGTATATCTAACATTCCATCCATCCATCCATCCATCCATCCATTGGTATATCTAACATTCCATCCATCCATCCATCCATCCATTATTATATCTAACATTTCATCCATCCATCCATCCATTCATCCATCGTTATATCTAACATTGCATCCATTCATCTGTCAGTTGTTATATCTAACTTCCCATCCATCCATCAGTATATCTAACATTCCTTCCTTCCTTCCATCCATCTATTGGTATATCTAACATTCCATCCATTCATCCATCCATTATTATATCTAACATTTCATCCATCCATCCATCCATCCATCCATCCATTTATTGGTATATCTAACATTCCATCCATCCATCCATCCATCCATTGGTATATCTAACATTCCATCCATCCATCCATCCATTATTATATCTAACATTTCATCCATCCATCCATCCATCCATCCATCCATCGGTATTTCTAACATTCCATCCATCCATCCACCCATCCATCCATCCATTCATCTTTTTATTTATCCATCCATCCATCTATTGGTATATCTAACATTCCATCCATCCATCCATCCATTATTATATCTAACATTTCATCCATCCATCCATCCATCCATCCATTTATTGGTATATCTAACATTCCATCCATCCATCCATCCATCCATTGGTATATCTAACATTCCATCCATCCATCCATCCATCCATCCATCCATCCATTATTATATCTAACATTTCATCCATCCATCCATCCATTCATCCATCGTTATATCTAACATTGCATCCATTCATCTGTCAGTTGTTATATCTAACTTCCCATCCATCCATCAGTATATCTAACATTCCTTCCTTCCTTCCATCCATCTATTGGTATATCTAACATTCCGTCTATCCATCCATCCATCCATCCATTGGTATATCTAACATTCCATCCATCCATCCATCCATCCATCCATTATTATATCTAAAATTTCATCCATCCATCCATCCATCCATCCATCCATCCATCATTATATCTAACATTCCATCCATCCATCCATCCATCCATCGTTATATTTAACATTCCATCCATCCATCCATCCATCCATCATTGGTATATCTAACATTCCATCCATCCATTGTTATATCTTACATTCATTCAATCTATCTATCTATCTATCTATCTATCTATCTATCTATCTATCTATCTATCTGTCTGTAATTGTTCATTTTATTAAACATAAACATATTAACTGTTTAAATCGTCCACACATAAATATCTGAAGATAAAATTGATGCCACCTGTATATTTACTATCAGCTTTGACTGTGGCTCATCCAATGTCATTTCACAGCCAAAATTTAACAAAATCTGTATTAAATATGAAAGGCTTTTCAAAATCAAATCAGTAATAGTTTATCAAACCAAATGTCCAAACTTTTTTCCAATTATACATAGTAAAATGATCAGAGTAAAGATTCATCATGGACTAATTGTAACTGAAAGGGTTGAAAATGCTTTAGAGATTGAGCTAGCTGTGACATGTCAAATGTAATCATTGAAATCACCACATTAAAGGTGCTCCCGTAACTGAAACAATATTTGTTTGATTGCATCATTTGATGTTTTTTTTTTTTTTTTTGGCTCATCCACAAACGCAGTGCCATTTCCTCTTGTGAGCGGTTGCAGCAGGTCTGACAGACGCTGCTATAGCTGTAATAGACAGATGAATAGAGAGGGGAATTACTAGAAGGCCCATCTCAAATCAGCGCATCAATTCGCATCTCATCAGGGCATTGTGAGAAAACATCAAAGAGAGTAGGGAGGAGGGGATGAGAGAGGAGTGAGAATGGAGGGCGTAATGGAGGTACATTCTGTTTCACTTCACTGTGTTCCTTTGCTGATTTATACATTTTCAGAATATGTTGTTTTGACTTTGCTCTCAAGGTTTCATAATGTTGTACTTTCCTAGGTTAAGTCTAATTTTAAAAACCATCTTTTATGAAATTTTCTGTCCTGTGGACATGGTTTGGAACAACAAACAACAGTGCAACAAATTGAACCTTGCTTTTATCCACATCAAAAATATGGCATCATTTCTGACTGGTTGGTTGGCTTCTGTGTGCAGTATTTGTAGGTCAGTACATGTGCATTGTGTGTGTGCGTATGGACCTGTTGGGCTGCAACGGCACTGACATGAATGTCGGGCTTGTAATCCAATCAACCAAAGGAGGCAAATCAAATTACCCAGAGCAGCTAAAAAGATGTATCTCTATAAGAGGAGTCATAATAACATGAAGAAAAAGACAGAGGAGAAATCTCCATCCTGTGTAGAATATATCTATCTTCATATAAGAACAATGAATGATCAGAAAGAAAAGTGATTATGCATGCAAAAATGAAAAAATATAGTGGTATATCAATTTATATGGGTGTTTCTTCAACTAAGGGCACTTTTGTGTGCATATTTTTTTCCTACTTTTTTATGTGTAGGTCACATTCTTAGACATATTGCTTCATTACGTAATTTTTCATTTATTTTTGCAGTGTCTCAAATCACAGACAGATTTGATTGTGTTCCAATCTTAAAATCAAAAAAATAATTACAAATTTTACAATTTATGCCATAAATATTTTATGCTGTACAAAGTTTAAATGCTTTAAAAGCCATAGAAATCAACATGAATCATTCAAATATTTATTTTGAGAAGTTATTTATATCTGTTATGACATTTGCATCATTTCTATCACACCAACCAATTTTGTATAAGATACACACACACACACACACACACCCCTCCCCCCCCCCACACACAGAGGTTTGTATTGCTATCTTAGTGAGGACATTGCATAGACTTCCATTGATTTTATATCAGGTCAATGATATTTTCTATCACCTAACCCAACCCCTACTCCTAAATCTACCCATCACAGAAACATGTGCACGTCAATAGATTTAAATAAAAACCTATTTTGGCTGATGTATAAGCCTTTTAAGCCTTAAGTATTTCACAATATAAGTGAGGACATTTGGTCCTCACAAGTATAGTCAAAACAAGTATACACACACACACACACACATATTTGATATATAAAAAAAATTACATTGTGTGTATTTAGGATTAAATGAAAATTTTGCTGTGAAATTAGCTTTAGCAAGACAAAGGAGTCTGCATTTTATTCTATTAAACACAATTTATAATGAGATCACTATTATTTTAGCATTATTTGTATGCTATTATAGTATTTATTAATATTTTGAATTAGTTTTAATTTTATATTTTCAGTTTTCATTTAATTTTTCATATTTTTTATATTTCTATTTAGTTTCATTATTATTTATTATAAATGTATTATTATTTTAGTTTAGTTACACTTATTTTATTTCAGTTAGGTACCAAGGAAACATTTTTCAATTTAAGTTTTTATCTGTATGTCATTTTATTTTATTTTATTTTTTATTTTATTTTTTTTCCATGAGCCAGGACTTGAACCCAGGACACCCGGTGGTCAACGTCGGCGCTGCCCACGAGGCTATTGGCGCCGACATTTCTAATAGTTCGAAACTGAGATGTTACAGAATAACAGCATTCGCCTTTCATGTACAGTATTGTTGGACATTGTTACAAATGAAATTATCTAGACTAAAGAAAGTATGAAAAGTGTCTTTTAAGAAGACTCAAAAGGTTTAGAAAGCCAAAAAAGTCCGTAATTGAAGAAACACCCACATGCAAAAGAATGTTAGCTGCGCTCTTCCTGTACACCTCCTTTTCTTCCTCACAAACAAAAGGCAGTAAATTGGCTGCTAAAGGAGAAGTAAATTAATCTGCAGTTTATTTTAATAAGCCCTCACTAACTGTAGACCCGTGTGCACTCTGTCAGCGTGTCTCCCCACTGTCTGCTTTAACTGCCTCTGAAACCCCAATCTGCCGTTCTGGAACTGAAAGCTTTAGGATAAAGACAGTGAAACTAATTTCTTCCACTGGCTCAGGGGAAATTGTGTGTGTGTGCGCGTGTGTGTGTGCACATGTGTGCGTAGGACCGCTGCTGTAGACTGTCTGCAGGTGCAAAGGCTAAGAGTGACTCCATTGAGGGCTGTTTTTTATAGAAGCATGAATATCAAGATGTGAATATGAATTTTTAATGACGTTGAACATAGCAGATTTTTGTGTAATGAAGTCTCTTTTTCTTACTTTCTTTCATGAGTTGATTGATCTTCATGCCTATTAGTCTTTCATAACTTGTGATGAATAGATCTTTCTTCAAGAATTTTGCATGGCAAATCAGCAAGCTTGTTCTATGCGATTACATGTAAGACATTTCTATTGTGCGAAACAGATGCAAAAACGGAAAACCTTTTTGAAGTGGCAGTTTTAATAACCATGTAAATCTTTTTTTTTTTTTCTTTTCTTGTGTGTGTACATTTCTTTGAGTCTTAGATTACTTATATGGATCTTTAAACAGCACAATCCATGAAAATCAGAGACATTTTTTGCTGCATTGTTCATGAGCAAATGAGGCGATGTGGTGCTGTCCATGGTGCTAAACCTCTCATAATGAGCTGCTTTCTAGACCTGCTGTACTATTAACCTGCTTTAAGAATATTTGAAAGGAGGTATTTATGTGATCAGAAATAGAGAGGAAAAAAAAAACAGTAATGTTATGAAATATTGATACAATTTAAAATAATGGTTACTTTAAAATATAATTTATTTCTGTGATGCAAAGCTGAATTTTCATCAGCCATTACTCTAGTCTTCAGTGTCACATGATCCTTCAAAAATCACTCTAAAATGCTGATTTGGAAACAGTTGTACTGCTTAATATTTTTTGGAACCTGTGATACCAGGATTCATTGATGAATAAAAAGTTTAACATTTATGCAAAATAGAAATCTTTATAAATAGAAACAATATAAGTATTTACTATCATTTTTTAATCAATTTAACACATCCTTGCTAAATACAAGTATTAATTTCTTCCCAAAAAAACCCCAAAACAAACTGACCATATATATATATATATATATTATTGTTATTGTGAGGGTGAAATTAAGATAGAAGGATAGAATATGCCACCACTACATTTACATGATGCCTCCACTGTCATTTTTATAAAAATAAAAAACATTTAATTCAGTTGGATAATGGTCGCTTCAATCCCATCCAGCTCACCTAATACTAGCTCACCTAATACGAATCAGTTCACTGATCACATGACGAGAGTAAGTGACGACTTGACTGACAAGACCATGGCAGAGGATTTGTTGCACAACAGAGCCAAGCCCAAGCATCTGATAAATGTCTTGTCTTGTAGAATTTGCGCTCAGCACTACCGCTCCCTGTTTGCAGAGTATATGCGATCGCGAAAGTAAAACGCGATCGCTCATTCAAACGCGATATTCTATACCTCGCATTTTGAAAGCGGCTCCCTGATGCATGCAAATATCTCCCAATAAGAAAGCTGTCTTAGGCTGGGCTGTAGTTGTAACCATCTCTTAGCTCTGTATCATACTTATAGAAAAACTTGGGTCTCTATTTGCACTTTGAATATTGTGCTTGAATATTGTTGTCTTTGCATATGATAATTCACACTCAGAAAGTAGAACTGAAATGACATTCATACATATACTGTACTTTGTGTTATTTTGTACTTCGAAATAGATTGTTTGCAATAGTCTACTCCCATCTCTTATCCTAGATTGTAGTGCCTTGAATTTTCCATGCTTCTTTGTTTACACTGATAGTAACAAAGAAAATTTCTCCCTATATAGTGTTGCATGCTGAGGTGCAATCCAACTATCTTTGTCCCTCTTGTTCTTATGAACCAGCATTCACAAGGTCCATTTAACTGTACAGTGAGTTTATTATGAGGTTCCATAAAAACCTTCATAAACACCCTAATAAACATGAGATACAAAGGCAAGCAAAACAAACAAACAAACAAAATATGGCCATACTGAAAGGGACCACAGCCGCTATAAAGCACAGCTATTTCTGTGGTCTGAAATAAAGATGCTATTGTGAGCAGGTTAAGATTTGCATTAGAAATTCAGCTGATGAATATGTAGTGGAATTCCATGTCTTTGATATTCTCTCTATTGCTAGGCTTGTATGTTTTAATTGGGAGTCTGGTTTGAATATTCATGAGCTGCTGCTGTGTCTCTCACTCATTATGGGTTAAGTTGTACGTTTCTCTGATTCAAGCCAAAATTTCAGTGGTTTAGAAACTAGTCATTCTACCTTATGTGAATGAACTGTTAGTACACCAAAAGTGACATAGCTGCAGAGTATCTGAGACATGACCTGGGCTGCGTTTCTCAAAATCTCATCATGAGCTAAAGTGATCAGAGAGACCATTTGTGCCAATGGTTCTATGATCTACTGCTTTTGAGAAACGCAGCCCTGATTGACAGCCTCCTACTCAACCACTGACTGTATGTTTAAAGGGGACATATCATGAAAATCTGACTTTTTCCATGTTTAAGTTCTATAATCAGGTCCCCGGTGCATCTGCCAACCCAGAAATGTGAAAAAGGACAACCCAGTAACTTTGTTTTGGTAATCCTTTCGCTGCAAGCATGTAAAAAAAAAAAAAAAAACGAGCCGCTCAGATTTCGCTCCCATAGTGATGTAGGGAGGGGATCTTATTATAATATTACCCCTTAATCTGCACATTTCCATGCACGGCGCCGCCATTTTGTTTTCTCAAGCGACAACGGTGTACCAGTTCTAACACCATGGCAAAAGTTTGAGCAAAGCATGCTTACTGTTCTGTCTTTGGCTGCACAGAAGAGCACAGAACACTATTTAGAGTCTCGTTATGGCAAGCTTGATTGCTAAAAAAGGAGCTGTCCGAGCAATGTTAGACCATTCACAGCATTTGATAGCAATAATTAATGTTAGCCTGGCGTGTATGGCTCTGTTTGGCAAACAGGTACGCTAGGTATAGTGGGCGTCCATACGGGTTTTGCACAAAAGATTAACATTATGGCACATGCTAGTCGATGAGTTGAATCAACTTCACAGCAACTACATAAATTTATCCACTAACCATTCAGAAACGTCCAGTTGCATTCTAGAACTTCTTCCTGAGTCTCTCTATCAGTGTCTGACTCCGGTTTGAACAATGTAAGACTGAACACCGTTACTGACAATCCTCATTTTGGCTGCGTGAGATTCTCCAGCTTTGTTGTTGTTGAGCAACCGAAGCTTGAGCCGTTAAAGCTCCGCCCTCTTCTGGAAAGGGGGCCAGGAGCAGCAGCTCATTTGCATTTAAAGGGACACACACAAAAATGGTGTGTTTTTGCTCACACCCAAATAGGGGCAAATATGATAATATAATAAATCATCTGTGGGGCATTTTGAGCTGAAACATTCCGGGGACACCTGAGACTTATATTGCATTTTGTGAAAAGGGGCATAATAGGTCCCATTTAATGCTTTTACACATATATCAAACACAGGGATTTAGACCAACCACTGGTTAAAAGATTTCTTGCAGAAACAACTTTTTGAAATGAATCGACTCTGTAATAAAACTGATATGGATTATGTTTGTCAACACAAATAAGACCTCTAAAGCCAGTTGCCTTCATTAAAACGGCCCTCTTTCCGGTAAGTGGTCTCTGATCTGAGAGAAAATATTGCTTTTTTTCCTCTCTCACACAGGAGGGAAGCAGACATCCAATCCTCCTGGCGTTGATGGGCATGCTCATGGTTCACACTGGGCTTTGTGATGGATAGTGTAGCAGAATTAAAGTGCGCTGGAGTGGAGAGGAGAGGACCCAGCATGCCCCAGCTCAGGGGCCAATCAGCCAAAAGCCATTAGCCTCAAACAAGCTCAAAAACACCTTCAAAATCCACCAAAAATCTACATATTTACGCACACAAAGTGATGTGCTGCTCTTTCAATGTCCTTGCACTGCAGTCACAAGCTATAATGAGCTTGCACATTTTGGCTGTATATCTGTGCACATGTTGTCAGACAAACAAACAAGCCAACACTCACACACACACACACATACTTGTATATACTGTATGGTTTACGGCACGTGTCAATTACAAGGCCCACGGGCCAAACACGGCCCGCCACGACTTTTAATCAGGCCCGCAAACAAATTCTGGTACTCACTTTAATGTGGCCCGCTCGCTGTGCAAAGCTGCTGTCCGTAACGTTTGGCACTCTAGCGGTTGATAAACTGTATGCGTCTTGTGGAAGAATATTGTAGCCGGATCTACTTCTCTCTGTTTATGTCTATGAAGAGTCACGCAGGTACTGTGCTACTCTGCAGCGGTACGACTATATATATATATATATATATATATATATATATATATTAGTTATTAATACACTTATATTTCTTCAATAAATGAAAAAAAATCCTCTAAATATATATGTTCGGCCCCTTATTTTATTCACAACCCTCGGCATGGCCCTTGCTGAGTTTGGATTTGACACTCCGGTTTACGGGGACTCTCCATAGACGAAATGGTTTTTATACTGTACAAACTGTACATTCTATCCCCCTACACTACCCCTACCCCTAAACCTACCCATCACAGGAAACTGTCTGCATTTTTTGAATTTCCCAAAAACACCATTTAGTATGTTTTTTTTTTTGTTTTTTTTTAAGCCATTTGGTTTACAAGGACACAGGAAGTGTCCTCGTAAACCATGTTTACGTTGTAATACCCATGTTATTATACACATTTGTGTCCTCATAAACCATGTATACAAGAACACACACACACACACACACACACACACACACACACTACCTGTGGTAGATATTAGGAAAAAAGAGAGAGTGTGTATAAGAGGGAGAGGCAGTTTATGAGTGTGTGCAACAGAGTGAGAATAAGAGATGAAAAGGAACTGGTAATTGGACTGGGAGTTCAAGACAGGTTGACATATCCAACCAGAGGAATCCACTTTACATACTGCTGGCACCCTCACTAGTACACACACACTGTCTCTCTCAGAGGTGGTTCATGAAGCCAGATCTTACATTAGATATGATTTATGAGCTGTAACATCTCAGATTTTCTTGTCTTTGCTAATTACTCACTCCAAACCCAAACATCATGCCTTTTGGTTGAACAAGAGCTCCTGGTACGCAGTGCTGGGTAGCAACTGATTACATGTAATTTACGTAATCAGATTCCAAAAAATTAAGTACTTGTAATTAGATTGTATACATTCAGATTACAGTTACTTTTCTATTGATTACATGATTACATGTTATTCTCACATACATTTGGAAGTAAATTGTAAAATTATTAAGGGAACACTTGTATTCTAACTTGTAACATTTGCCATTCTTGCCAATTTACCTGTTTCTTCTATGTTACTGACAAATACACATCACATTAAGTTTGTTAAAATGGTGTAATCCAAATGCATACAAATACATATACTCATCCAAATACCCAATCCAACAATATAAATGTAAAATGTAGGCCTAAATTTAAGTGAATATTTCAGATTCAGTATAAGTTTACCCTCTGGGGTCTGAAGCTCATTTGGGGTCCTGGAGTAGTTTTGACATGTCCTGACATTTGTGCTTTTTTCGGTTGCTTATAAACATATTAATGACAAAAGTCTCATTACACTGTATTCAGCACAAACAAGGCTACAATAATATGTGAGCAACAAGTATGTATATGTTTGTATTTTTGAGAGAATTACGTATACAGGTGCTGGTCATATAATTAGAATATCGTGAACAAGTTCATTTTTTTATTGTAAATTATTTTAAAAAATGAAACTTTCATATATTCTAGATTCCCTACATGTAAAGTAAAACATTTCAAAAGTTTTTTTTTTTTAATTTGTTGATTAGAGCGTACAGCTAATGAAAGTCCAAAATCCAGTATCTCAAAATATTAGAATATTTACATTTGAGTTTCATTAAATGACCATCCCTACAGTATAAATTCCGGGTATCTCTTGTTCTTTGAAACCACACTAATGGGGAAGACTGCTGACTTGGCAATGGTCCAGGAGACAATCATTGACACCCTCCACAAAGAGAGTAAGTCACAGAAGGTCATTACTGAATGGGGTGGCTGTTTACAGAGTGATGTATCAAAGCATATTAAATGCAAAGTTGACTGGAAGGAAGAAATTGGGTAGGCAAAGGTGCACAAGCAACAGGGATGACCGCAAGCTTGAGAATACTGTCAAGTAAAGCCGATTCAAACACTTGGGAGAGCTTCACAATGAGTAGAATGAAGCTGGAGTCAGCGCATCAAGAGTCACCACGCTCAGACATCTTCAGGAAAAGGACTACCAAGCCACTTCTGAACCAGAGACAACGTCAGAAGCATCTTACCTGGGCTAAGGAGAAAAAGAACTGGACAGTGAACAGTGGTCGAAAATCCTCTTTTCAGATAAAAGTAAATTTTGCATTTCATGTTGAAATCATGGTCCCAGAGTCTGAAGGAAGACTGGAGAGGCACAGAATCCAAGCTGCTTGAAGTCTAGTGTGAAGTTTCTGAAGTCAGTAATGATTTGGGGGGGCCGTGACGTCTGCTGGTGTTGGTCCATTGTGTTTTATCAAGTGCAAAGTCAATGCAGCCATCTTCCAGGAGATTTTGGAGCACTTTATGCTTCCATCTGCTGACAAGCTTTATGGAGATGCTGATTTCCTTTTCCAGCAGGACTTTAGCATCTGCCCACAGTGCAAAAACCACTTCCAAGTGGTTTGCTGACCATGATATTACTGTGCTTTATTGGCCAGCCAATATGCCTGACCTGAATCTATGGGATATTTTCAAGAGAAAGATGAGAAACAGTCGATCCAACAATATAC
Organism: Ctenopharyngodon idella; assembly: GCF_019924925.1. Classification (NCBI taxonomy): domain Eukaryota; kingdom Metazoa; phylum Chordata; class Actinopteri; order Cypriniformes; family Xenocyprididae; genus Ctenopharyngodon; species Ctenopharyngodon idella. Next base: position 4,475,354 of record NC_067239.1, on the reverse strand, counting down.
AGATGATCTGAAGGCTCAATAGTGCCTCAGCAGTGCCACAGGCTGATCACTTCCATGCCACACTTCACTGATGCAGTAATTTGTGCTAGGAGCAAGTCATTTGCTGTAATATGTCCTGCCGATCAAGTATTGAGTGCACAAAAGAACATACTTTAAAGAACTTGAACTTTTCTGTTTTGCAAATCCATTTTTTGATTGATCTTAGGAAATATTCTAATATTTTGAAATACTGGATTTTGGACTTTCATGAGCTGTACGCTCTAATCATCAAAATTTAAAAAAAAAACTTTTGAAATGTTTTACTTTACATGTGGGGAATCTAGAATATATGAAAGTTTCATTTTTAAAAATAATTTATAATAAAAAAATGAACTTTTTGATGATATTCTAATTATATGACCAGCACCTGTATGCATGTTTTTTGAAAAAAACAAAAAATTAGTCACTGAAATAAGGCCTCAAAACACATACTAAACATTTTTCACAAGACTTTTGGGAACTGTATATTTTAGTCTAGGGTTTTTGCTTCAAAATGATGTGAAAATCATCCTGCTTACTTTGTCACATAAAACAATGTATTGATTTATGTGTCAACAGCATTGGTTTTGATTGCTAAAAATGGAAGTTAGAATGAGGCACTAACAATGGAAGTGAATTTTTGGAGGATTTAAAAAACAGAAAAGTGAAGCTTATTTAAAATCACTTACACAAATTAAAGGGTTAGTTCACCCAAAAATGAAAATAATGTCATTTATTACTCACCCTCATGCCGTTCCACACCCCTAAGACCTTCGTTCATCTTCGGTATCATCTTCGAAATGTCATTGCTGGCTATGCAGGCCTCACTGAGCCATTGGATTTCAACAAAAATATCTTAATTTGCGTTCCGAAGATTAACGAAGGTCTTATGGGTGTGGAACGGCATGAGGGTGAGTAATAAATGACATTATTTTCATTTTTGGGTGAACTAACCCTTTAATCTAGTTTTTTAGTAGTATAATCAATTTTTTTGGGTTGTTTTCGGGTTTTCGGTGTTACAGTACATTGACTTTATAAATGAAGTAATAAAATTGGACGTAACTCTACACAGAAAGGTTAGCTTTTTTCTTACTAAAATCATAACACATAAATTGTTTATGTCTAGTATTTATACTGTTGAAACAGTGAGTATTTGAATGTCTATAGCACCATTCACTTCCATTTTAAGTGTCTCATTACCCAGATTTTCCTGATTTTATGCAACATTATGCCACAAATGCTTAATTTGTAACACACCTGAATACTCCTAATACAATTGTATAAAAACCCTGTGTTTGTAAAATGAGAATATTTGAAACAATTCATCACAACTTACTCTGATAATTTAATACAAAAGCCCTGGCAACAAATCCCTTATGCTAAATGCCTGTAAAACTTCATTATGGCTTCCATGGTTGCCCTTTAAAAGAGTCAATAAGACCGGGACTAATAAGACGGAGACCTGTACAAATACAAGACAATAAATTCAATACAAATACAGCTGTGCTGTGTTCACAGTGGGAGAGCAGAACAGAATGCTTGGATATGAGGTTTTCAGTAGCCATTTGGTCACCTGTGATTAGACCGTCAAAGCCAACTTCAGCCCCAGTTAAGTGTTCCTGCTTTTTTAGAGACACACACACATACAGGATATTACAAATTGAAATTGACAGTAAATTAATTGTGTGTGTGTAGCGTGCAGATCGGTAATTAAGTGTGTGTACGTGTTGTGCAGAAGTGTGTGAGGGATTCTGGCTGGAATCTGGAGGGGTGGGACGGCATAAACACTGTCTCCAGATGGGAACTCTAAGTCTGCTGCCGTGGAGGGAGGGAACCTAATGAATGTCGCACAGGTGGCCGGTCTTTAGCAGCGCACACCTCTCACATTTAACAACCCAACCCGAAACATATGCGGCCAAGAAACACACAAACACGCTCGCTTACTGACGTTCTACCTCTGACATGTGGGCAGATTTAGAAACGAATTCATCTTTCATTAAATGAGTATATGTCCATGGATACAGCGTGAGTCTATACTAAAGATCTGGAGCTGTAATATTTACATGAAGCAGTGTTGGAGAAGCTACTTTGAACCTGTGACTTCACAAGCTTCATGCTACAAGCTGTAATTTGAAATAGTTAAGCTACAGTACCCTGATTATTTATTTGCTTGCTTGTAGGGCTGCGCGATTATGAAAAAAATCATAATTGTTGATTATTAATAACAATTAACTGCATGACATATTTTTATATGAAAATAAACAAGCTGAAAACACTCTTCCTGAAAAACTTTTATTGCTTTTCTATAGCATTAAGCCTCAAATGTCAACTATACTTTGGTTTGGTTTCTTCTTTAAATAAAAAAAGTAAAAATATGCATGGTATACAAAAACTAAAATTAAAACAATGGGAAAAAACCTGTAGAAAGAAAAAACACATCTTAAGCATGCAGAATGCTTTTTTTTTTTTTTTTGCAATTGTGCTTTTAAATGATTATGTAATTGTGGCATCCGTAATTGTAATCGCGATTAGAAATTCGATTAATTGTGCAGCCCTACTTGTTTGTGTTTTGTTTTGTTTTTTGTTTGGCACTTGTTTTTTGTTATCTTGTCTTGGTTTGTTTTGGTTTGTTTTGTCTTGTTTTGTTTGGTTTGGTTTGGCTTGGTTTTATTTGGCTTGGTTTTGTTTGATTTTGTTTTGTTTTGTTTTTTGTTTTTTTGTTTTGATTGGTTGTTTTTTGTTTTGTTTTGTTTTGTTTTGTTTTGTTTGACTGGCTCCTTTCTTTGCTACCAAAAAGACAGTAAATCATCACTGTTAGATCGATCAACGCATTGTTTTGGAAAGAGTTCAACCAGCCGAACAAATTAAATTTAACCAAAAAAAAAATAAATAAATATATATATATATATATATATATATATATATATATATATATATATATATATATCTCAATGCTACTTTATTTTATTTTATTTTATTTTACTTTATTTTATATCCACAAAAGAGAGCAAGAAGAATTTGATTATGCTGTATGTGCAAACAATGTAACCCCCCCCCCAAAAGAAAAAAAAAAAGCAAAACAAAAACAAAACAGAAAAGTAACATTTTGTCATGTTATGGCACTACAAAAAGTAGCTTGTTGCTGGAAAATCTGTACTATTTAGAAAACAGCTGAACTATTGTCACAAAAATGCTGCTGCTGACAATGCTGAAGATACTGACATGAATATATAATTCTTTTTTTCCTCCTAATGGAGTAATAGACACACTGAGGCCTCCGAACACAGTTAATGTGAGTCTGTTAAAGGATTCATCATAATTTATTTATCTCCTGCAGCCTGTGCTTGATACACCAAATATTATGTGTAGCTTTGCCTCATTCTCTTTTTTAATTTCTCTCTCGCCCTCCTCCTCTCACACGCTCGGCGGTTTGTGTCACTCCTCCTGTTGCATATTTTATAACACAATTGTAATTTTGAATGAGGATAATAATGAATTATGAATAGTCAATGCGGGTGTAATGGCTGAGTGTTTTGTTTGTGTGTAGAGCCGTTACTGGCTGGTGTCCTATTTGCAGCCCCTCATGTGGCGAGCACTTAAAGTTCGCTCAGAGAAATAGAATGATAATCCGATCATTCTGTTGTTTTGGAAAGTGTGATTGATAGGTTTTCTCATGCATCCTGTGGGCGTATTTTGATTGGTGATTAGAGCTGGACAGTGTGATACAGAATATACAGCACGATATGACAGATAAAGTTTTCACCTTTCTCTTGCAGCGTGATTTATATAAAACAATCATCAGATCATTGCTTATGCTACAAGTCAAAAGTCTGGCCACAATTGAGTGACATTTATGTTTATCATGACCTTAAAAACTTTTAATCTAAAGGCTTTTACCCAAAACTTTTGTACGGTAGTGTATGTAACATCCTTTTTAAATTTTCTTGGTTATTCTTGACCATATTATCAAAGCCTGTGCACATTTCAAAATATTTATTCAACTGACTTGCCATAAAATATCTTGATGTAACACAACACAGCATATTATTTTCTTATTGTTGTGACATTTCTATTTATCTCGCCCTGCGGCTTTGGTGCTTTTGTAGCCTGGCGTTACCTGAACGTGCCTTATGGGCCTGATGGGGTCGCGGGTGCAAGACAATTACAGTTGGAAAAGCTATTTCAGTCTATAAACTCAGGCAGTCACACTGATTGAACTCTCTATTGTGTCAATTATCAGAATCGCGCAGAAATGAACTCTAACCCTCCACGTCACATTATTCAGTGCCCTGCTGTTGTATGGACACGACTGCAAGGGATTCCCAAATGGAACCTTCCTGTTAACATTTGTTGACAAGACAGATGGGAAACAATTTGGAGACGGACAAAAGTGTCAACTCATCTCAAGGTTTAATGGTGCATAAAATGATACTGCTGTGCACGGGGAGGATGAAACGTTTTTGAAATGATGAATATGCAGTGTTTGTTAGCATAGATGGATAATTAATTTAAATAAATCTTATTTACTTCCAGAACGGTTTATAATTTTTGCGCCAAAGTGTTCTCGATCTGTATTCATTACGCAAAATCTGTTCGGTTACAGGGCACAAGGGATTTGCCAAGCCAATCATCAATACTCAGTTATATAGTTCATAATAACCAGAATTTACTACAAAGGACATGAAGAAAACTTCCACAAGCAATGATTAAATGGGCCAAGGATGCTAATAATTTTGGTCTTGTCTTGTAATTTATTCAAAAATATTTAAATGCACTCCATACGTATAGTGACTGGAAAACACATCTATGATGAGCATGTTTTTAATTTCTGAATATCATAGAGAGGATTCTTTCAGACCTTCACGAAGTCTCTTAAAATGTGACCTTTGTATGTCAAGGCAAGGCTGCCATGTGGTATAACTCCATATAACTTAAAACCTAATGTTATTTATGAATAATTAATTGATTTTATTAAAAAAAAGACTTTGTACTTATGAGTATATTTGTATCTATGTGTGTGTGTGTTGCTTGGTGTCACAAATGACGTAAAATCTCGTCAATGGCGGGAAACAGTTAATGACTCTAAAAATGTCTTGCGGTGTAACCATCAGATAACAATTCATTATACTTGAAAATTACTGTGTGAGAAAAAATTCAAGTTTACAGAGTTTTAGTGTCAGTTCTACATTTAATATAATGTAGAATGTAATGTATAATATTAAAACGGGGGAATATTTGTGGGTCCAGATAATGCCAAATGTCTTGTGTTACCAGTAAAAAGTGGTCTACATTATTTTAAATATATCTAGTCAATGACAGAGTGCAAGCATATTCATATTTTTCTGTATTTTTAGATTCAGAATCATGGATATTTTTATTCTGGTATCAACATTGTCCTGTGCATTGGGTTACCAGCATCAAGTCCAAGCCTATTCATTCCCACCCCCAAATGTAATACCAAATTTTAATCAACAGTTCATTTCTTGTTAACCTTTTACCATATGTCTTGAAGTATCGCAATAATATCATACTGTGAGTTCAGTATCGTGATATGTATCGAATCGTGATATGAGAGTATCGTTACATCCCTAAAATATATATATATATATATATATATATATATATATATATAATCACATCATTAATGTTCATGTATGTACATATTATTATTAGTACACACACATGTATTTAAAATGTTTCATTCATTTTTACCTAATGGTTACACCACATGACATTTTTAGAGTCATTAACTCTTTCCCTGCCATTGCCGAGATTTATGACACAACGTTGTTTTCACTGTTATGCGGTAGGGGGTGCTATTACACATCTTCTGAAATAGTACAGAATTTCCAGGTCCAAAAACAAGCGAAGAAAGTAAAAAAAAAAAAAAAAAAAACTGACATGATGTGAAGGTCAAGTATGGTAACCCATACTCTGAATTTGTCCTCTGCATTTAACCCATCCAAGTTAGTGCACACACATTAGGAGTAGTGAGTAGTGAACACACTGCAAACTGTGGACACATACACCCAGAGCAGGGAGCAGCCATTTTACTGTGGTGCCCGGGAAGCCATTGGTGCTCAAGGGCACCTCAGTCATTTCCTGCCAGTATTGAGAATCAAACCTGCAACCTTCGGGTTACCGGACTGACTCTCTAACCATTAGGCCATGACTGAGAAGCAGAAACAAGCGATAGAAGCATTGCTTATGCATATGTAAAATAATGTGACCATCAAACATTAAACAGCATATAAATCAAACCCGCCTAAAGTTACTGAATGAAATGTCGACCCAGGAAGAGGTCTCCATCTACTCCATCTGTTTTTTGAACACTAGCAACATTTTAAATTTTGTTGAAAATGGTATAAAAGTGTGTTCTGAAACAGTGTCCTCTGAAAACAGAATTCAAAGAATATATTTTTATTATATAACTTTTTGTTTTAATGTTTATTTGCTGATGCTCTACATCATTGAAGTGAATCATTTGTCTGGGCTTGAATTACATTATGTAATGTACATTGTTTTCCACGGTATTGACTTGGGATTGTGTAAACATATGTTTCTGATTGAGAATGCCCAGACTCCAGGCAGGTGTTGAGGTGTGTTTCTTCATGATTGGTTGCTCATCTCTGGGGTCTTGTAGAAATATTTGTCCCAGGTGGAGGAGCTGGTCATACATCATGCTGCCTACAGACGTATCCCTGAAGACCCTCGTGCTATCACACCTCATCTGTGTGAATGTGTGTGTGTGTGTGTGTGTGTGTGTGTGTGTGTGTGTGTGTGTGTGGCATGTTTATCTCTAATCTTGGGGAGTAAACCACTATGATATTACTGCTGTCTCACCATCCACCATTACTAAAGCAATCTATTAATTTATAAGAAACAGGAAATAGTCAGGAAAGGGTTGGACAAGACTGAAAAATGAAAAAGAGAGCATAACAAGAGGAGCGCAATCCTTTCCCAGGAGGAACTCCTCAGTTTGTCAGGGTCACGACCAATCAAGAGGAAATGGGCAGAGGTCATTGCCATGGAGAGTGCTTGAGTCGTCCCATAAATAAAGTGAAGCGCAGACACTGACTCGCAGCACTGAACAACATGATGGGACGTAATACACTTCCCGTCCCAGACTTACTGTATGAACTGACATGCTCATTGATACTAGGATGTCAATTAAAGGGATAGTTCACCCAAAAATGAATTTTCTGTCTGCTTGGTTGATGCACAAAACCAGTGAATCAAGTACATTTGAGCTCCGTTTACCATATTTGATGTGCTTTATGTATGCGAGTTGATCAATGTTTATATGTGGATATAAATTAAATCTGGTTATCATATAAAGAGATCATGTCTCCTCAGAAGACTTAGATTAAACCGATTGATTCATAAGAATTTGTGGAATCTCTCAGATGTATACAATATTAATATAGTAATATGTTACCCTGCCATCGTAAGCAACTTAACATTAGTATGATGAACTATGTACTTGCTGGGTGTTTGGTTTGTTCTAATAATTATTAATAATAATTGCAACTCTTTATTGAAAATTAGTGTCTTTTATCATTCTGCTTTGCGTTGTGAATAAGAAGACCTTTTACCTATGTGACTGTAAAAAGATCACATAAGATAACACACAGGTCTTTCGTGACTCTTATATCTCATAATAGGTTAAGTTAAATGCATGTAAATGCCATTTTATATTTTCTTTAACGTTTTTCCTGCCAGTGTTTTTTTTTTTTTTTTCAGTCAGTTTAGAGCCAGCGTCAGCATTTTTGATCATTTTCACAAAAATTCATGGCCCCCAAAATGTTTTGTTGTATGAATATTTGAACATGCAATATATCAAAAGAAAGAACAGATCCTCTACTTTTAAACAACAAAAACTTTTATTCTAGCTTCATGCATTCTTTTTTATCAACACTTGAATGTTTAATAAAAAAAAAAAACATTTTGAACAAAAAGCTGAGAAAATCAAAAGAAATTTCAAAGACAACAATGTGCATAAGCAGTACTTTATCGCTTGTTTCTGCTCCTTTTTTTGCCTGTGTTTTGATCTGGAGATTCTCTACTCTTTCAGAAGATGTGTAATGGCACCCCCTACTGAATAACAGTGAAAACACAGAAAGCTGGGAAATTCCATCAAAGGCGGGGAACGAGTTAAATTGCAATTAATGTTGACATTAAAGGGGACCTATAATGCCCCTTTTCACAAGATGTAATATAAGTCTCAAGTGTCTCCAGAATGTGTCTGTGAAGTTTCAGCTCAAAATACCCCACAGATCATTTATTATAGCTTGTCAAATTTGCCTCTGTTTGGGTGTGAGCAAAAAACACGCCATTTTTGTGTGTGTCCCTTTAAATACAAATGAGCTGCTGCTCCTGGACCCCTTTCCAGAAGAGGGCGGAGCTTTAACAGCTCACACTTCGGTTGCTCAACAACAACAAAGCTGGAGGATCTCACGCAGCCAAAATGAGGATTGTCAGTAACGGTGTTCAGCCTTACATTGTTCAAACCGGAGTCGGACACAGATGGAGAGACTCAGGAAGAAGTTACAACTTTTAGAATGAAACTGGACATTTCTGAATGTTTAGTGGATAAAATTCTGTAGTTGCTGTGGAGTTGATTCAACTCATCGACTAGCATGTGCCGTCATGTTAATCTTTTGTGCAAATCCAGCATTGAACTAACTCTCGTTTGTGAAGCAGTCCGGCGTAAAATGACGGCATGGTAACAACACTCTACTACAACAACTCTTCCTCTTCTCTAAAGCAGCCCAACATGGCGTCACCCCCTTTGTTGTGTGTTTAGCCATGGTGTTAGAACTGGTACACCGTTGTTGCTTGCGAAAACAAAATGGCGGCACCGTGGGTGGAAACGTGCAGATTAAGGGGCAGTAATATTATAATAAGGTCCCCTTCCTACATCACAAGGGAGGCAAAATCTGAGCGGCTCGTTTTTTCACATGTAAAGTACATATGGAAAGTATCGCCACTACCCTATATATTTTTTTCTTTTTATTTGCGTAGGACACACATTTGACCAATCTGCTATTTAGTAAATATACTAGCATCATTCAGACTATTTCATTCAAAAACAACAGCATTACTTTCCCCTCTCAGGGGACAGCAGAATGAACTGCACCTGTCTGACTGACTGCACCTGAATGAGTAGGCCTGTTCATGCTAACAGCTAATATATCATGTCAACACAACCCTCTGAAACAGCCAACAGAAGCAAGCTAGAGAATAAGCTTCAGATTAGCGTTTTCATAGCGCCTCCCCACCTCTGATTCCCCTTCTCCCCGTGTTTGAAAAGAGAGATGGCAGTAAAAGACTAATGAAGCCTAATTGGTTCACAGTCGGTCTCATTGCTAGCGAAAGTGGCCTTGGTTTCTGGGAATGTGGCAGCCGGTTTAATTTTCACCCTGTCCAATTGTGTGCTGGAGTGTGTGAGCGTGAAGCCGCGGGGGATCAAAGTATTTGTATGTGTTGATAAGAGGCGCTAGAGCTTCACTGAAGACTCATGTAGGCCAATTCCAGCACATGACTGCATACAACACAACACTTGAGGAGAGTGAAGCTGCCTACAGCAGTTTTACCATTTTACAATTTTGTTTTTAAATAGTTTGCTGTGTATTTCCATCAATTAACATGCAGGTTTGTCTGAGTGGATGACAGAATGCGCTAACAACCCATTTTGGAAACAGATGACGAATCAAAATGGGGGAACAGAATAATGCTGGAGGAGAAATGAGGACATGGTGAGATAAATGTGAAAAACAGTCTGTTTAGCAGAAATAACCAGAGGGGAATTGTTATTGCCTCGAGTTGCAAACATGATCCACGAACGTGCATTTTTAACACTTTTTGGAGTTAACCCTTTTGTATTGATCTTTTGAATGCCGTGAGGTGTATGAAGACATTGGTCACGGTTGTGTTGGCGTAGCAGGTTACATTTGCTTCAGGCAGCCTATAGAAGGAATGAACAGATATAATCATGTCAATAGCTTTTTGTAAGTAAATTAATGTCAAATATTTCACAATTATTTAATATTTAATTTAATAAGATTTAATTAAATATAATATTTGTTTAATTTAACAATACTATTTAATTTAATATTAATTAATATTACATTAAATATTTTACCAAAAAAGAGAGAAAATTCTGTCATTATTTAATGTTTAATCGTCAAAATCCATGTGGAACATTAATGTTTATATATATATATATATATATATACAGTGCTCAGCGTAAATGAGTACACCCCCCTTTGAAAAGTAACATTTTAAAAAATATCTCAATGAACACGAAAACAATTTCCAAAATGTTGACAAGACTAAGTTTTATATAACATCTGTTTAACTTATAACATGAAAGTAAGGTCAATAATATAACTTGGAGAACAACATTTTCAGTTTTACTTAAATTAGGGTGATGCAAAAATGAGTACACCCCACTGAAAGTCTCTGGAGCAAAGCTAAATTTTAGACTACAAATGTCTAATTTAACAAGAACTGAACCACAGGTGAGTCTAATTATTCATTACACAGGTGTCCCGCAGACAGTTGACTATAAAAGGGTGTTAAAACCCCTTCCCATTTCATGCTGTCAGCAATGGCACCACATGGAAGAGAAATGTCACAAGACCTGAGAAAGAAAATAATTTCTTTACACCAGAAAGTTGAAGGCTACAAGAAGATCAGCAAAGCTTTACTTATCAGTCAGAATACTGTAGCAAAAGTGGTACAAAAATTTAAAAAAAGATGGAACTGCAACCATCTCACAGAGACGTCCAGGTCGTCCACGGAAGTTAACACCTCGACAGGAGCGTCTTCTGATGAGAAGGGTTGAAGAAAATCGGCATGCAAGTTCCACTGCAGTTATCTAAAGAAGTAGAAAGCCAAACTGGGGTGACTATTTCCCGTGACACAATACGGCGTACACTGCAGAGGAATGGCTTGGGTGCCGTCCTCGAAAGAAGCCTCTCCTAAAGCCCAGGCACAAAAAAGCCCTCCTAGAGTTTGCCAGGGCCCATGCTGACAAAGATGAAGACTACTGGGACTCTATACTCTCGAGTGATGAGACCAAGATAAATGTTTTTGGAACTGATGGCTTCAAAACTGTATGGTGTCGCAAAGGTGAGGAATACAAAGAAAAATGCATGGTGCCTACAGTGAAACAGGGTGGCGTTGGGGAGCTGCATTTCATTGATGGCATCATGAATTCACAGATGTACTGCTCTATACTGAAAGAGAAGATGCTACCATCACTCCGTGCCCTTGGTCGTCGTGCACTTTTCCAACATGACAATGATCCTAAACACACATCTAAGGCCACTGTTGGATTTCTGAAGAAGAACAGGGTGAAAGCGATTCAGTGGCTCCTGATCTGAACCCAATCGAACACCTATGGGGAATTCTGAAGAGACAAGTTCAGCATCACTCTCCATCCAGCATCCAGTCTCTAAAAGAGGTCATTCTTGAAGAATGGAAAAAGATAGATGTTGCAAAATGTCGCCAACTTGTTCATTCCATGCCTAGAAGACTTGGTGCCGTCATTAAAAATCATGGAGGCCATACAAAGTACTAGATGTAGTAGTTTTTGTTGTGGGGTGTACTCATTTTTGCATCACCCTAATTTGAGTAATTTAAGTTATATTATTAACCTTACTTTCATGCTATAAGTTAAACAGATGTTATATTAAACTTAGTCTTGTCAACATTTTGGAAATTGTTTTTGTGTTCATTGAGATATTGTTTAAAATGTTACTTTTCAAAGGGGGTGTACTCATTTACGCTGAGCATATATAGTGTGTATATATGTGTATAGCATACATATATGTGTGTGTGTGTGTGTGTATATATATATATATATATATATATATATATATATATATATATATATATATATATATATATATATATATATATATATATATAGCTGCTTTTCTTTGATAGCCGCTACAGTACATTAAACTTGAAGATTGGGGTTTGGGTTGTGGTTAGTTGAAATAACAATATATAATAAATGAACATCCTGGTATGCTCTTGATTTATCTGACAGCTCAACCCACACGTAAAATCTGTCTTTTATGGATACCTGTGCACTGATGTATTACACCTTAATATGACTGAGAACAGAGACAAACAGACGTGCTCAAACCTGTGATTGTGTCTCGACAGCTTTTGTGCTGTGAATTAAAACTGAGGAACCTACATATGAATGAGACGAGGAGAATACCAATGACCATGCAGAGATATAAAGAGAGAGAGAGAGCTGGCCAGAGTGTGTGCTGTGGGTGTGAGAGAATGCAACAGGGAGTGTGTGGGAGTTGTGCTGTTAACCGCGCTGGCGCACTCAAAGCATGTTTGGCTAGATCACATCTGAGAGAGAGAGAGAGAGAGAGAGAGAGAGATTTCCTGTCTGCGGGAGTGCTGCATATGGAGTTGGCATATTTAGCTTACAGGCTGACTGACGTGAACACACATTTGTATATAGCAGGGTCTACAATCTTTTAGACATGATATGCCACCCCGAACCCTTCACAAATATATATGTTGTGAATTCATAGTGTTGGATGATGGATTCTGCTTCCCAGTATGCATCACGGTGTGAATAAAGCATGTAAATTACTGCCTCATTGTTTATTGTTTTTACTGTTTAGTGGATTGTTGGCACAGGAATTCTCATGACTGGCGTTCCCTGTGAGTTTTCTGTCATGTTGTGATAACCTAGAGTGCATCCTTCCCTTCAGTGATGCAATTTTGAGTGTCACAGTTTTACTCCGTTATAAAGGGCTAAATATAATACTTTAACACACATTTTGTTTCTAACCTAGATGAAAAAACGCATTCTATGACCAAAAATAATATTAAGAAATATATAAATTACCAAAATAAAAAAGCTATTACTAATAATAATTTTAATGATTGATAAATAAATAAATAAATAAAACATACATACATAAATGCTGATAATACTTTAAATAATCAATCAATCAATCAATCAATCAACCATCTAAACAAGAGTAACAGTCACATTATTTTAACAAAATGGAAAATGATTACTAATTAATCTATTTTATTAATCTATTAATAATTTTAGAATAAAATAGAATAGAATAGAATTTTCAGCATCAGTAATATTAGTTTTGCAGTTTTTGGTATAAACTATGTAGTTACTTTTTTTTTTTTTTGGTACAAAATAAGTATTTAATACCATTGTTGTTAAATTGAAATTTGATGTATTAAGTAAGTTAGACCTTCATTGGACTTGTTTGTTAAATAATGTCAATTTCATTTTGACAAGTGTTTGCAATGCTATGGAAGTCGCCATCTTTGATATTCACTTCAGTCACTCTCATAATGTTACATGTGTTATTCACAGGGATAGAAAAGGGGCTTCAGTTATTCGTTCATACAGACAGTATTGCAGTCACTCCTGTAAGCTGCTGTATGAACAGGACATTTCGAGAGTCACATCCGTTATTAATTCCAAACACTAGCTGTGTGAGCATAGGCAATCTGCATGTGTAATGTGTGTGTTTGAGGGCTTGTGTGCGTGCACGTTTGGCACATTTAACACGCATGCGCACGTGTCAAGGGCTCAGGGCCGTTTGACAGAAGATAAGATGGATGACTCTGCAGTGAGGGTTAAGCCTGACTCCCAGCACAGCTACACACACACACACACACACACACACACAAACAGATATACAAACAACTCGTTAACATGCTCCTACGTGAATGGATTTATTGTAGCTCTCAGGTGAGAGAGAGAGCGAATATGTGTTTATAGTGAAGAGGGTTTTGATGCTCACTTTAATTCATTATGTATTAACTGTAATCTTTGTATTACAAATCTAAAAAGAAATAAAGTAAATTGAAATTTAAAATTACATTTATTAAAAGCATTATTGCAAAAACATTTATTTTAAGAAATGCAAGTAAAATACTGCCCCACAAAGGTATAACGCCTTTAAAATGCTTTTTGAATAATAATAATAATAATAATATAAATAATTAATAATAATCTAGATTAACTGTAGGCTACAAAATATTTTTGTAGCATCACATCACATCATTGACCAATCAAAGATGAAAGATTAATTTATTCACAACTTATTTCTAATAATAATAATAATAATTACTGTAATAATGATAATAATATTTGTATTATTATTATTATTAGTTATTGTTGTTGTTTTTTATTTCCATTAATATTAATATATAACTGTTTATTGAACGTTAACGTTGCTGTTTTATAAAAATGTTGGAAAACTGTTAGTCATTTTACTGTTCGCAGTTCCAAAAAAGCCCCATAACTCTGGCGTTCTGTGGCTTATTATCTGATAAACATCGGAAAAAGATTGTATTCACATACACTGTAAATCAAAATGTTGCAAAAAACATCTGCTGAATTTCTTACGAACATCCAACAGGGAATATTCATATTGCAAACGTTGTCAAATTTCATCTTCCTGATTAAAATACACACACTAAACATGCTCTTGGCAGCGTACATGTGCTAACAGGTGCATCGATTTGTATTTATCTTCTGCAATCATAATTATCATTTGTCTGGGGTTAGTGAAAAAACAATCCTTTTGTATTGAATTTAATAAACAATTTAGCATGTCACATTCTCTCAAAAGCAATGGGGCTCATATAAACTGCTGTATTTCTACAGAGTGTGTGTAAAGAGGTTTTTTCTTTCTTTTTTTTAATTTATTTTTTCTTCAGATGCAAGAAGTCATGTTTGTCATGTCTTTTCTTGCATTTTGTAAGTTGGAGTTTAGCCGTACAGGCCCCGGTCCTTCTCTCTCCGTGTCTGATTGTCTTTGCCTGATACAATGAGCTCAGCAGGGAGGCCAATAGGAGGAGGAATATATCACAGCAAATATGGGTGTTGGGATAGAAGGTTACAGCTATGCTAACAAATCCATTTCTTCAACGCTTGTACAATGTTACTATCTTCTCATTCTGAAGGGCATGGGGAATAGCGTGAGCAATTGAAAATGCATTTTCTGTACATAAAATTACAGTGTTTGTGTGAGAATATGCGTTTATGCATATGTTTTTTATATGTGAATCTGTGAGCTTGAATTGGTGTAATTCAGAGCTTGTGTGTGTGTGTGTGAGAGAGATATAGCCTTTGTGTGTTTACATGTGCACTAGACGGATGTTTTATTCATGGTGATATCTTCTGAGGTCTTTGGTATTCTGTGTGAGTGTATATAGATGTGTGTTTGTCTCTGTAGCTTGTGTGCATTCATGTGAGCATCTACTGTAGGGCATGGCTGAGTTTGTCCAAACTCAATGTGAATAATTCGTCTGTTAATGATGGTTAAAAGATTACCGGTTACACTTTATTTCAGCAGTCCACTTTAGACATTCTACTTCGCAACTGTATGTCAACTACCTCTCATTAGAGTATTAGTTGACTGTTAGGTTAGTATTAGTAGAATATGTTGACAAGTACTGTAGTTGAATTCAAGCGTGGTACCGTGATAGGTTGCCACCTGTGCAATAAGTCCATTCGTGAAATTTCCTCACTACTAAATATTCCACGGTCAACTGTTAGTGGTATCATAACAAAGTGGAAGCAATTGGGAACAACAGCAACTCAGCCATGAAGTGGTAGGCCACGTAAAATCACAGAGCGGGGTCAGCACATGCTGAGGTGCACAGTGAGCAGAAGTCACCAACTTTCTGCAGAGTCAATAGCTACAGACCTCCAAACTTCATGTGGCCTTCAGATTAGCTCAAGAACAGTGTGTAGAGATCTTCATGGAATGGGTTTCCATGGCCGAGCAGCTGCATCCAAGCCTTACATCACCAAGTGCAATGCAAAGCATCAGATGCAGTGGTGTAAAGCACGCCACCACTGGAGATGTGTTCTCTGGAGTGACGAATCACGCTTCTCTATCTGCCAATCCTATGGACGAGTCCGGGTTTGGCGGTTGCCAGGAGAACGGTACTTGCCTGACTGCATTGTGCCAAGTGTAAAGTTTGGTGGAGGGGGGATTATGGTGTGGGGTTGTTTTTCAGGGGTTGGGGTTGGCCCCTTAGTTCCAGTGAAAGGAACTCTTAATGCTTCAGCATACCAAGACATTTTGGACAATTTCATGCTCCCAAGTTTGTGGGAACAGTTTGAGGATGGCCCCTTCCTGTTCCAACATGACTGCGCACCAGAGCACAAAGCAAGGTCCATAAAGACATGGATGAGCGAGTTTGGTGTGGAGGAACTTGACTGGCCTGCACAGAGTCCTGACCTCAACCCGACAGAACACCTTTGGGATGAATCAGAGCGGAGACTGCGAGCCAGGCCTTCTCGTCCAATATCAGTGCCTGACCTCACAAATGCGCTTCTAGAAGAATGGTCAAAAATTCCCATAAACACACTCTTAAACCTTGTGGAAAGCCTTCCCAGAAGAGTTGAAGCTGTTATAGCTGCAAAGGGTGGACCAACTTCATATTAAACCCTACGGATTAAGAATGGGATGTCATTAAAGTGCAATGTGCACGTAAAGGCAGGTGTCCCAAAACTTTTGGCAATATAGTTTGTTACACACACACCTAGACACAAATTCAAATCTACATTTGTTTTTATACTGTAAAAACTGTATATTTTATCCCCTTACACTAACCCTACCCCCAAACCTACCCATCACAGAAAACTTTTGGCATTTTTTGAAGGAAAAAAAAAAAAAAAATTGATTTACCAAAGTATGTCCCAGATGGATACAGTATGTTTTTGAGAAAGTGTCTAATTTCCATCTAGAGTACAGAAAGTCTGTGTAGTAATGCGCAGGATGTTTAAGTGTAAATGAGGTGTCTGGTCATCTATGGCTGTCTCTGAAGGCAGAGCTTAGAGCAGCGCAGCTATATTGATCCAACCGGACTCCCTGATGACCCTCCATGTTTACACTGGACTTGAATGGCTAATGCAGTTACACTCACTTCCAACAGCAGGACTGGCGATTCTTTGTCGTTCTCTCTGTTTCTCATTCACACACTTACTGGAGTGTTAAGATTTCATTAATTCCATATACTTACTTTGTTTGCTTTGTTGCAAGGAATATTACGTCAGTTCTTTGGTCGATAGTGAGATACGTACTTAGAATTTTAGCTTTTTTGTACCGTCCTTGATAATTTTTCCTCAGCGATGTTTTTGACTGCAACGGCCTTCTGTAATATTGATAAAGCGGATTCAATCAATCTGTCCCAGAGGCAGGACACCCGAGTTTGTCAATCAATCACGTGTCTGTTATATTCTCATGTGTAATTATGCAAAATGATTCATAAATTATGACTTCAGGAGTCTAAATAAATAATATGATGTTTACATAAAGTTTCTACCAGATATTGTCTTGCTGGAACCCGTACATCTCAATGCTGTAATTCTTTTTCTCCACCATTAAAGCATTAACCATGTTAAGCAGTTTTTCTTAAGCGTCTTGAAAAGTAAAAGTAAAAGCTGTGATTTATATGGCATGTTCTCACTAAAGACTTCTCTAACCCCTAATCCTGCCCCGCTACCCAGCAAACCCTCAATAGCTCAAAGGTCTGTCAAGATTACAGCACCTCTGAGTACATTTTTATTGAAAGGAGAAATCGATCTGCCCTCTTGATCTCACAAACAAAGGTATTGCAGAGACAGGCAAGGGCTTTAAGACCCTGTGCCTAGATCACGACAAGGTTATTATTATTTTTTCCTGATCTCCTGGTCTTGATTTTCTCAGCACAGTTTAAGAGAATTTAAAGGCAGGGTAGGTGATTTGCTTCAAAAACATTTTTTGTTATGCTGGTTGAAAGTCTCTTCACATCCCATAGCAATCACTAAGTTCATCATTTACTCACCCTCAAGTTGTTCCAAACCTGTATAAAGTTCTTTGTTCTGCTGTACACAAAGGAGGATATTTGGAAGAATCTTAATGTTCCCTATAAGTTATAAAAATGTTATTTGTAAAGCTTCTAGGAACTTTTCAAATGTCCAACTAAAGTTTTCGGATTGCACCTTGTTAGCTGCCTCTATGGTAGTCTCAGCCTCAGTCGTTATGCCCACGGACCGTTGGCTGAATGTCTGATGCATAAGGCACACAAAATTGAAAACATTACAGGAGTTTTGAAGTCATCATTTGACAGGATTTCCAGGAGACGTGTGTGTCGCAATCTTTTAAGGTTTGCCTGGAAACAAAGTCGTCCTGATGCCAAACCCCCTCATGGAAGAAGCTGTCGTGTTTATAACTGTGACAATGAGTGCTTATCAGGTCCAACTAAACACAGGATTTTCAAAAGTATGTGAAGTTCACGGCACCATTGTTGCAGTAAACAGTAAACAACGTTCTTGAATGAATAATTTATTAGATGCACGCCAGTTTGTTATCATAGGGACATCGACTTTACATTTTCATACCCCTAAACATGACGTGTCTGAGCCCTCCTCAGCTCTACAGCGCCCCACAATCTTCCAATGTAAATCTGTGGTGAAAAATGGAACTGCAGCACACTCTAATTGAGAGCTATTGGGGAAGATTTCAGGCTGCCCTGCTTATTTTCACATTAGCTTGCGTAAACTTCACTCAACTAAGACGATATCAATCCGCTTCAGCTATGTGTATATTAGTCTGCATCAGGTCAATAACTAGTAGGTATGTCTGTTCTTCCTATGTGGAGTAGTGTATCAAATTAATGAAAGTGTTGCTCAAGTGAATAGCCTTTATATAGTTCTACTGTGTTTGTTTTATGTTTGAGAATAGACATTACTTTCTTTTCCTCACTGGAATTCCTCAACAACTTTTAATATTTTAAAACAACATTTGGAGGCAATAAATACAACATTAAGGCAATTCTATGCGTGTGTCGTGTGTACTTAAAGTCTGTCAATCAACATTAGAGCACCACCCCCAGGCTGAATAACGCAACCTCTGCCAAAAGTGTCCTGCGTGTGTTTAGTGATTAGAATATAAAGTACAAAATGCTTATCATAAACTGGTGCTAAGAGCCAGAATCCGCTCTACCTACATTTACTTTCAGGATCTGCTACTGACCTCAATAATTTATTAGTATGGTGTAGGGCCTCCTGTTGTGGCCAATACAGCATCAATTCATCTTGGGAATGACAGATACAAGTCCTTCACAGTGGCCAGAGGGATTTTGAGCCATTCCTCTTCCAGAACAGTGGCCAGGTCACTATGTGATGCTGGTGGAGAAAAAATGTTTTCTGTCTTGCTCCTCCAAAACACCCCAAAGTGGCTCAAAAATATTTAGAAAAGGTGACTGTGCAGCCCATGGGAGATGTTTAACTTCACTTTCATGTTCATCAAACCATTCTGTCACAAGTCTTGCTATGTGTATTGGTGAATTATCATGCTGACACATGGCACCGCGTTCAGGGTACAATGTTTAGGGAATGCCATGCAGGTTATCACAACCCAAACCATCACTGAATCACTCTCGTACTTCTCTCTGGGCAGCAACAGTCTGAGTGTTAAGCCTCTTTGGGACTTCTGCACACCGAAACTCCCACAGATGTGGGAAAGCCAGTGAAAGTGGACTCATCAGCGAACAGTACATGTTTCACACTGTCCACAGCCCAAGATTTACACAGTTGGCACCAATGAAACCAACATTTGGCATTGGCATGAGTGACCTAATGTTTGGCTAATGGCTATAGCAGCCCAGCCATTAATATATTGACTCTGTGGAGCTCTTGACAAACAGTTTTGGTGGAAACAGGTGCACATTTAATTCTGCAGTGAGTTGAGAAGCTGTGGTTTTATGTGGGTTACCTGGACATCCCTTTCAGACTGCTTCCAGTTAGTCATGTTGGATGTGGTTCGTCCTTCGTGGAGGTATGCTGACATTATCCTGGATACCGTAGCTCATGATACACCACAAAGACTTGCTGTCTTGGTCACAGATGAGCCAGTGAAACACGCACCAACAATTTGTCCTCTTTTGAACTCTGATGATAATAATAATAATAATAATAATAATAATTCCTTACATTTATATAGCGCTTTTCTGGGTACTCAAAGCGCTTTACATATGGAAGGGGGAATCTCCTCAACCACCACCAATGTGCAGCATCCACCTGGATGATGCAACGGCAGCCATATTGCGCCAGAACGCTCACCACACACCAGCTTATTGGTGGAGAGGAGACTGAGTGATGAAGCCAATCAGTGTATGGGGATGATTAGGAGGCCATGATGGACAGAGGCCAATGGGCAAATTTGGCCAGGATGTCGGGGTTACACCCCTACTCTTTTTCGAAGGACATCCTGGGATTTTCAATGACCACAGAGAGTCAGGACCTCGGTTTAATGTCTCATCCGAAGGACGGTGCTTTTTGACAGTATAGTGTCCCCGTCACTATACTGAGGCGTTAGGACCCACACAGACCACAGGGTGAGCACCCCCCACTGGCCTCACTAACACCTCTTCCAGCAGCAACCTACTTTTCCCAGGAGGTCTCCCATCCAGGTACTAACCAGGCTCAGCCCTGCTTAGCTTCAGTGGGCAACCAGTTTTGGGCTACAGGGTGATATGGCTGCTGACAATGCTGATATGTCTCCCATTATGTTGTGTGAACTGCAATATTTTATGTACAGCTGTGCTATTGTTCTTCCAATTCAACCTTCACATTCTGCTCTTACTGATGGAATGCAAAATCAGTGAAGATTAGCCACCAGGACGTGCATAAATAAGCGTGAACACTATATCAGCCAGTGTTTCAGTTTTATTGTCCAGTATACACCGTAAAAACAAATTTGTTCAGTTAACTTAATTCAATTGTGCGAACTCGTTGCCTTAATTCAATTAAGTAAGCTTTACTTAATTGCATTAAGTTGATCTTACTTAAACCATTTAAGTTTTGTCAACTTAATTCTATCTGCGATCTGAGGAAGTGTACTCCCAGAGTGCATTTCGGCACAAATAAAGTAATTGCTTTGTTTTACTGTTTGTGGCTTTATTTGACAATTTTATTTGCTGTCTTGTCAGTATTACCCTAACAATGACAGCAAATAAAATTATAATGGTCTTATTAATTTAAAAAAAAAACTGTAACTGTTACCATTGTTGTGTTTTGCATGCTGAATGTTGATGTCTGTGTGTGACTCGAGCAAGGTTGATTGCAAGGCACTGGCTCAACCAGAGAGGAATCAACCCCCTTAAAAGTTTGATGTTTCACAATGGTATGGTGTTTATGATATATATGTTAGTGATATAATCTAATAAACCATAATTCTACACAAAGTCTAAAATAGTTATTGGTTTAGTGCCGAATTATGTCACTTTTTAAAAGCGATCTATTTAATATGTCTCTTCCTTTGAAACCACAAATAACTGTTTCCCGTTCACAAATTTCCCGTTTGGAAATCATTTGGAATCAACAGGAAGAGAGTTATAATAATATAAGTGAAGTTCCAAGTGCACAACCAAAGGAAACGCTAATCACTAATATGGTGAGAAGAAATTTTAGGAAATCAATATGAATTTATGGTCAACTTACGTGACATTATCCCAAACGTTTTAGTTGTATGATAATTTAACATTCAAGATCACTTTAAGAAAATGAGTGAATGCAACTAAAGAAAGATAACTGCAGAAGTGGAGAAAATTAATATATTAAGAATTGCCCCGCCTTAAAAACCTTTTGCCCTGCCTTTTTTTTTTTTTTTTTTCTTTTTGCTTGAGGAAATGGTACTCAAACCAGTCAAGTAATTTTTACTTGGGTTTTCTGAGTAACAAAGCATAGCATGCAAACAGTAAAGATTACTCAATTGTTTTAAGTAAATTCAACAAATTCTTCGACATTAAGTAAAGTTTACTAAAAAGGGTTAGTTAGAACAACTGTTAGATGCAAACAGTACAGATTACTAAATTGTTTTAAGTAAGTTCAACAAATTCTTGGACATTAAGTAAAGTTTACTAAAAAAGGTTAGTTAGAACAACTATTAGGTTTTACAGTTTAAGATTTTTGAGAAAGAAATTAATATTTTTATTCCGCAAGGACGCATTGAATTCATTAGAAGTGACAGTAAAGAACTTAACATTGTTATGCCCCACTGTCAAACTATGGCTTAACGAAATGACATCTTCTTTACACTTGAAACAAATTAGATACTGTCTGAAGGGTACATTTGAACAGTTTGATAAGATTTGGCACCCGCTTAACTGTTACCTTAATGGACATCACTCACATCTCTCATCACTTAGCATGTAATGTTTTAATATATTTTCTCCATACCTTATTAATCTGAATGTAGAATAGGACCGACCCGATCTCACGGCAATACGTACGTATTTTACGAGGTGGCTAATTCTTATGAATTTGTACGACCTAACTTGTACGAATTTGTACGTTTCTTGCTAAATCATGCGTTTTTTTAATGAGTTGCCAAATTCGTATGAATTCGTATGAATGACCTACCCCTAACCCCGTTCTAAACCTACCCGTCACTGGGGTTTAGACAAATCGTATGAATTCGTATGAGCGATGTCGTACAAATTAGCCACCTCGTAAAATATATATGAATTGGTTATGAGATAGCGTTGAATAGGACTGGTAAGGGAAGGGATATAGGTTGTTATGAAGATCGTGTTAGGGATGCACCGAATTTTCGGCCACCGAAAATCATCAGCCTGAAAATCACATTTTCGGTTTTTTTGCTGAAAATAGGAGCCGAAAATATATGTCGCCCCGTCCTGCCCCTCAGTGTTCAGCGCTCAGATTTTGTTTGCGCTGATTCTGTTGCATAGAACTGCATAAATAATAATATATTGATAATTAATAGTAAGATATTTTCTGTCCAATTTTAGTGTGTTACTTTCAAAGTGTGGTTATTTTATTTGATTGACTTGTATTTATAATTTATTATTTTATATATATTTTATATTTATTATATATATATTTTTTTTAATTCAGTATCATTAAAATGACTGAATTGCATTAAAAAGTATTATATTAATACAATTGCACACACACACACACACACACACACACACACACACACACACAAAAACTAAGAAATGTGTTCTTGAGCACCAAATCAACATATTAGAAGTATAGAAGGTAAATTTGCTTTAAGGCAGCTTTAAAGTGTAAGTGCTCAAAATTTTACACTCACACGACATGCATATTTTGATTATCTGTTTTTCTTTGTTAGTATTTAATTACTACCGTTACTACGCTTCATACAGTGTCCACTGCTTTCTGTGAGATTTGCAAGAAGCAATCTAAACTCTTTCAGAATACATTACCTCCTTGCTTTTATTAAACCGGCAGAGCAACAGTTGCGCTGCCGACTTCCGCTGTATGACAGGCCCTGTCAACGAACTACAGCGATTCTCTGCGGGTTTTCAAAATATTTTGCCGAGAGAATATGCAAATAGAACACAACAGAAAAGAAATGTGACTTAGGCCACCTGCTAGTAAAAGCAGCCTCTTAACCCTGACAGCACATCTCTCTCTCTCTCTGATTGGTATTCTGCAGTATTATCACTGTGTTCTGGGTGTAAGCAGAGCAGCTGTGGATGGAGCGGGAGGGATAATGGCTGCTAGGAGGTTCAGTCGCTTTAACTGATGGAACAGCCCGTGTGAGCGTTTCACTGTGACCTTATTAAAGCTGCTGCCGCAAAGTCAAGCTCTTCACAGGAGACAGTGCCGCGGCTAATGATGGAGCGCAGGCCTAAAAGTCACTACCGCACGCCACTAATTTGTTTATGTCAGTGTTGTTTAAAAATGGGTAGCGATAAGCAACCCATGAAAATGAGTGAGAGAGAGAGGCCCTTGAGACGTCAGGTTTTCTGTATATTTGATTTTTCCTGAATCTAACATATAATTAAAGCAACACTGAGAGCATTATGATCGGGACATGACTGTACCATATCCATTTTAGACATCACAGATTTGGGTGGATTGCGGTTAAATCATACTCTGAACATGTTTCTAGCCCTTTTAAATGCATAAAAACCTTTTCTCTGGTAATACCCTCTATATGATGCCGGTAATATTTTTGGGGGGTTGTAAACCAGAGCATTTTAATGGGCTAATGAAATCAGGTCATGGTCTTTAACCGTCTTTAGCATTTCTTTTTATTGCTTTCAATGTATCTGTTCAAATCCAAGATTACAATGTATCTCTGGATCATTTCATCTAGCTAATAGTTTAAATGAGATTAAATATGGTACACAACATCACCCGTTGACCCCGATCAGCACACACACACGCACACACACAAACACACACACACACGTCATTACGGTCCTGGTGAAATTCCTTTGTCTCAGAGGGAGAGAGAGAAATCGCTGCTAAACTTATGTTTAAAGTAAAATGAAATTGTGCCACAGTTTTAATTTTATAAAATATTTGTTTAAAATATTTTGAAATATATATTTTTAATTTTTTAAATAATATATATATATATTATTAAAAAAATTAAAAATATATATTTCAAAATATTTTAAACAAATAATTTATATATATATATATATATATATATATTTTTTTTTTTTTTTTATGTAATTTGTGATTGCAAAATTTTCAGCAGCCATTACACCAGTCTTTAGTGTCACATGAATCATAATCCTTTAAAAATCACTCTAATATGCTGATTTGCTGAGGTCTTTGTCTTTACCTTTCTTTGGCATTTTTGTTTTAATTGCTTCCACTGTATCTGTTCAAATCCAGGATTACAATGTCCATCTGGATCACTTCATCTAGCCAACAGTTTAAATTAGATTAAACATGTTGTGTACCATCACCCATTGACCCCAATCAACACACACACACACACACACACACACACACACACACGTCATAACACTTCTGTTGAAATTCCTTTGTCTCAGAGACATGCAATTCATCTTTGTCACATCTGTACTATCGAGCTCATCTGTATGTGAGCCAGACTATGACACATAAATACACACACACACACACACTTACATACAAACCTACATAATTGTTTGTGTTTTATCATCTTACTTTAACCTGTTTGTAAAGATCACTGAGTTTAGTGTGTGTGCGCAAGTGTGCATGCATGCGCTTCTCTAAGATGCTCCGTTCAGTGTGTTCCTGGCTGAGGGAATTAAATGTCACTCAGAGAGATTGATGTGTAGTGTGATAGCAGCTTCTGAAAGAGCAGTGGAGGCTGCTGGGATGGAACCACATCTCGTGTTGTATCTGAATTCAGGATATACTCCTCTGTGCATCCACACACACACACACCTTTACACATGCTGAATTCAGAACCGCATACTACTTTTAATATTTCTGCCATAGAAAGATATAAGAGTAAAAATTGTAAGAGTAATATGCTAGTATGTGCTTCCAAATTAGGCCACACATACACACAACTCTCTAGCTTTAAATCAAAGTATGTTATTTATTTATTTATTTATTTTTGTATATTGGCATTATATATGATATATATAAAATTTGAGAACACATTGAAAGTCTGTAATTTTTCTTTTGTTTAAACATTATATAATGAATACAATTTTGGGGATTTTTAAATATTTCACCAACAAAAGTTATCATGTAAATTAAAAAATAAATATTTAACATGCTTCCCTATTCCTAGATCACTGATCAGATGAAGTTTGACTTTTTTGTAGCATTTATTCATGCTAGCTCAAATGTATTTTCACTCAAATTATACTTTTGTATAGAAATGGGTCAATGACATATTAGAGTGTCCATGATAAGGAAAATGAAAATGTTGACTAATATGGTCCTCTACACACACCTTGGCAATGGAATCGCCATTGGCTAGTAAATTTTTTAGTTTACTCACCAGACTCATGTACTATATATAAGTAAACTAAAAAATTTACTAGCCAATGGCGAATCCATTGCCAAGGTGTGCGTAGAGGACCATATTAGTCAACATTTTCATTTTCCTTATCATGGACACTCTAATATGGTCACTCTAATATAAAGAAATATATATAGAATGTACCATAAAAGTTTCCCTTGGTTTCATTCGAGTGACAGGACATGATTCTACCAAATCAGCTTATCTTAAAATGGCACTGCTTTTTAAATATCTGAATGTACAGTCTTAACATCAGCCAATCAATCATTATATTATTATGATAATCAAACACTATTTAATGATAGAACTTTAGTAATTAGAACTAAAACTTGGTAACCATGTATGAATGCATATTTGTCATTTTAACTGAACTTAGTACTGGTGGTGGTGCTTAAGATATTGTTGGTCATTCAGTGTTTCTGTTAAAAAAAAAAAAAAAAAAACAACAACAAAAAAAAGATAATAGTATTAGATAATAGTAATTATTATTAAAAGATACTTCTGCTACTACCAATTCTACTACTAATAACAATATACAACGCACTAAGGATTAATGAGCTGCTGGGTTCATGAATATTAATCACCTTGTTAGCGTTCGCTCTAACTGATTTGCTGAAATCCAAACAGGGATAGTAATAGATGAGCGCCAGCCAATGAGATTGCTGTTTGTGCATTAGTTCCGCCCACTAGCGGAGAAACCGGCATCTCTTCTGCTTGTTTTTGAATAATTCTGAATAATTCCAAATGAACTCTGTTATTTTGACAGGAAATTACAACAAAGAATATCGTTTACATTTAGCGCATCAATTCTGCGTGGCAAGTGATACACTCTCGCTATCTCTTTGAGTGTGTGTGTGTGTGTGTGTGTGTGTGTGTGTGTGTGTGTGTGTGTGTGAGAGAGAAACACAGCGCTCTTAGCAAAGTGACGGCAAGTCATGCGCCTTCACACTAGAGTTTTCGGTACGTCAATTACAGGTATGCTGCGCATCCATTAAGCCCAATTGAAATAGTACAGTTCGCTTGACGGAGAGCAAAACTCTCAACTGCTCAGTCAGTGTTCAGCAAGTGAAAATATATCTATGCTAAACTTATATTTAGCCTCTAACACACACAAACTGGCCATTAAAATCTAAGAATTTATTAGCCAATGGCTAATGAGAGACATTATTTAGTCGCTTAGAGTGAAGATTTAATCGTATATGCGAGTGATTTAGTTACATTGTAGAGGGTTGCTAAACACCACACATTAACTGAGAGTTAATTGAGAGTGCTTTCACACCAGCACTTTTGGTGCGCACCTGGGTTAGACTGATGTCAGAGTTCAGTTCGTTTGGATGATGTAAACTCTGTTTTTCAAAACCAGATGCGCACCCATGAACCATCCCCAAGTCTGCCTAAAAAGGGTGGTCTGGGGTACGGTTCATGTGAACTCCGGTACGGTTTGCTGCTGAAATGAATGCAATTGTACTAAATCGTGGAAGTGAACTGCTATTGATGTATGATTTGATAAAACACACACTGCATCTGAAATCGTGTACTGAGTAGTAGGTACTACATTTGAATTTACTTCACAACCGTTAAAAAAGGATGTTCTATATAGTATGAATATGGGTAGAATGAATCAAATTCATTCATCCGCCATGTTGTTACTGTCACATGACCATAGTGTCCATTGCGTCGCTTTCTCAATGTCATGCAGTATTTTTTATGTTTTAAAATATATTATTCAAAGTAAAACTTTTTTTTTTTTTTTTTACAAATATTACGAATTATTACTTTATAAATATCATCGTGCCACATGACATTACCTGAACTAACCTTGCCATAAAAAAGATAAAAATTTAATAAACTTTAAAGGGTTAGTTCACCCAAAAATGAAAATTATATCATTAATTACTCACCCTCATGTTGTTCCACACCCGTAAGACCTTCGTTGATCTTTGGAACACAAATTAAGATATTTTTGATCAAATCCGATGGCTCAGTGAGGCCTCCGTAGACAACAATAACACTCCCTTTTTCATTGCCCAGAAAGCTACTAAAAACGTATTTAAAGCAGTTCATGTGACTACAGTGGTTCAACCTTAATATTATAAAGCGACAAGTATACTTTTTGTATGCCAAAAATAACAAAATAGTGACTTTATTGCACAATATCCAGTGAAGGGTGATTTCAAAACACTGCTTCATGAAGCTTAGAATCTTTACGAATCATTTGTTTCGAATCAGTGGCTCAGAGCACCAAAATCACATGATTTCAGTAAACGAGGTATTCGTTACAAAGTATTCTCGTCGCTTTATAATATTAAGGTTGAAACACTGTAGTCACATTAACTGTTTTAAATACGTTTTTAGTAGCTTTCTGTGCATTGAAAAAGGGTGTGTTATTGCGGTCTATGGAGGCCTCACTGAGCCATCGGATTTGATTAAAAATATCTTAATTTGTGTTCTGAAGATCAACGAAGGTCTTACGGATGTGGGACGAGATGAGGGTGAGTAATTAATGATATCATTTTCATTTTTGGGTGAACTAACCCTTTAAGAGACTTATTTACCTTGATACATAATCCTGAGGTTCTGCAGAGGGTCTGATTTCTATGATATCATTTCCTGTTGTTGTTGTTTATTTATTTATTTTTTTCTGAATCTTGGTCACACCACATTCTGCTTATAACATAATGTGTGTCATGTACTGGGCAGGGACAGGCTTGCGGCAGTCTCATGCGGGATCTCAGGGGCATTGTCAAGGTTCATCACGGGGTTACCGTGACAACACTAGCGGGGCCTCATGCCAGATATATCACCATAATGAAAAGGTTAGAGTTTCATTGCTCAAGGGACTCTCTCGTCCAATTGTGAATCAGTGCTTTGTCTCATACCCCCCCCCCTTTTAAAAGGATTCTAGGATTTATTCTGTGGTTGATAAACATGAATTCATGTGTTTGTGTGTGTCCCGCCCCAGGATGCCTATCATATCTACTGTGGGTCACAACAAAAACCTATTATTATATTTCATCGTGGTATCTTCACAGGCTCTTTTCTTGTCGTTTTGCAAGAGGACATCTTTTAGCAGACAACAGCAGGAAGTTAATCACACGCTGATAGAAATGACTCTGTAACAGATGCAGTGGATGCCAAAAGAGGGGGTTGTCACTGTTATCATGCACGGATTGTCTGAGGTTACCAACAGTCATCACTGTGTAAAGATGTTTTAGGATTCTTGAGATGTTTCCAGGCCGTTGCTAATTTAATGCCACAATCAGCACAGATTGCATGTTCGTGTGTTGAATATCAGGTATGTGTATGTGACGTACTTTTGATCTCTCTCTCTCTCTCTCTCTCTCTCTCTCTTCATGCATTGCCTCATGTGGAATCAGTCGGATCAGGTTAGTGTTTTTAAATCATTCTCTCTGTTCCTGCCTGGACCCGTCTCTCCCTTCTGTGTGATTTATTCGTCCCAACTCCGTCCCATTCAGTGATGTGCTGCCTTTGCATTTGTCTCCTTTCAGTTTCTTGTGGTAAACCTATGATGTGCTATGTCATCATAAAACTTCCTATAAAGTATTGTTTGGTACCTATAGAAGCTTGTTTCCGCCACTAAATCGCATTCTAAGATCACCTTCTGCACTTACTGTTGTTCTCCCACGCACTCGGACAACTTCCATGGGGTCACAAGCTTTTGGTTATGCGGCTCCCCATTTATGGAACTCACTTCCTGTAGAAGTTTGCAATAGTTCAAGTCTTCGTCTTAAAATGTATTTGTTTAGGCAGGCTTTTACAGTATGTGATTTCAATGTCTGTTTGTTGTACTGGCTTTATTGTTTAATGTCATTGTTTTATGGACTTTGTAAGGTGTCCTTGAGTGCCATGAAAGGTGCCTATAAATAAAATGTATAATAATAATAATAATAAAAAAATAAAAAAAGGTAATTGCAAGTTTTTATCACACAATTCTGACTTCATAACTCACAATTCTGACTATATCATGCAATTTTGACTTTTTACAACCCACAATTCTGACTTTATAACTCGCAATTCTGACTATATCCCACAATTCTGACTTCGTAACTTGCAATTCTGACTTTATATTACGCAATTCTGACTTCATAACTCACAATTCTGACTTCATAACTCGCAATTCTGACTTTATATCATGTAATTCTGACTTTATATTACACAATTCTGACTTTATATCACGCAATTCTACTTTATAATTCACAATTCTGACTTTATATTACGCAATTCTCACTTTATATCACGCAATTCTACTTTATAACTCACAATTCTGACTTTATAATTCGCAATTCTGCCTTTATATCATGCAATTCTCACTTTATAACTCGCAATTGTGAGTTTATTTCTCTCAATTGCGAGAAAAAAAGTCAGAATCGTGAAATAAAAAGTTGCAATTACCTTTTTTATTTTTTATTTCATAGGTACGTATAGGGAAGTCTGAGTTGTTTCAAAGTAGGGGTCATATTTAGAAAATGCATGGTGAACAGGAGTCATTGAATAAAATGATGTGGTGATTTTTTGTTTTACCAACTTTGTTTATAGCAGATGTTTACTCAAAACACAGATTTATATTTCAAATAAATGCTGTTCTTTTGAACAGTCTATTTAGTTAAGAACCCTGGGGGAAAAACACATGCTTTCCACAAAAATATTAAAGGGGACCTATTATGCAAAATTCACTTTTATATTGTTTTTGAACATATTTATGGGCCCACCGTGCGTGTACAAAACCACCCTATTGTGGTAAAAATCCATCCACTTTGTTTGTTATATTCCCCATAAATCTGAAATGGTGTCTCAAAATGAACCATTCAGAATTGTACTTTAATGTGATGTCACACTGGAACAAGCCCCGCCCACGACTGCAGATGGAATCGGCCCTATTCACTTAGCTCCTCCCCTGAGTGAGCTGTACACAGTCCGCCATGTTTATCTCCTCACCAGAGCATTTAACAGCAGCATTCAAGTAAGAAATGTATTCTTATTAAAGCTACTAAACTTATTAAATCAAGAGCAGTGAGTGCTTTTCTGTTTTTCTTTTGTTGTTTGTTGCATATACAGCAGTAGGTACTATATTTTACGCTGCTGTCACTTTAATACACAAATCTAATATACACATGTGATTTCTTTCCCTGCTGTTTACGTCCACAGACATAACTGACTGTGTGTATGTGAACTTTGTGTATTTTCGACATAAACTGTGTATTTGACAGTTTAAGCGCAATAAGACATGTAAGAGAAATCAGTTTAATACTCACGGGATGCACCATCTGTCAGGCAGCTTTCTGTGCGCGTGCCTCAGAAAACCATATATCAGAAGTTTAAACTGATATAGCTTTAAAACGCATGCAAATAATAAACTTTCATGATGATGAAGAACTGCAGTGTCACATGAGCGTGACCGCGATAGAGATGATGATCAAAACCAAACAGATGGTTTGTTTGTTTTTGGCAGAGGATTCGAGGCATGAGCTGTATAAGCTCCACCCTTTTCTGGGTAGGGGGGTGGGGAACAGCAGCTCATTTGCATTTAAAGATACATACACGAAAACAGCATGATTTTCCTTCCACTCAAAATTGGGCATTTACAACATGGTATAATAAATGATCTGTGAGCTAAAACTTCACAGACACATTCTGGGGACAACTGAGACTTATATTACATCTTATAAAAAGGGGAATAATAGGTCTGCCTTAAGCAGCATAGCTACTTCTACTTAAACTACAATTGTATGACTGTATGACTCAATCAAATTGACCTTTTGAGAATTGATATGATAACCACTTATATGTAGACCTAATTTAAATTAAAACAAGTCCATATTGTCGTGGTGGGCCACTGATAACACTCTTCAATGGTATAGAGAGGCCTGTCTTATGAGCTTGACTTGTGTTTTTTGGTTATTTACACAGATAACGGTTTTCAAGGACACATGCAGCGAGTTGGTCTGTGAAAGCAATACTACACCTGGCACACCTGCCTCAGAACATTGGGTCTGATAACACACTCTCCGATACACTCCTTCGCTCGGGCTAATCCATTATTAATTGGATCAAGAACATTTTTAAGCTGTAACCTTGAGGCAGGAGGAGTATGGGAGGTCTTGTAGTTGCTGAAATGAGTGCAGAGGCTTTTGACTCTTGGCTGAGTTTAGCACAATGCACTTAGTGTATATTAGATTATTTTTCCAACAGCAAATGCCACTTTGAATTGTGTGTTGAATCCTAAACATAGTCAAGTACTGGTAGGCTGTAAGTGTACTGTAAGCCACCTTGGATGATTTGTCTGCTGAATGACAAGTTTCAGTCAAATAGCACAAAAAACATTCCTCTGAGACGCCCGGATAAAGTGAGTTTTTCCTTCCGCAGATTGAATATTAATCTCCATGTTCAGTGTTCGATATGTGCTAGGACTCTATAACCCAGTCTATATGAAGCTCAGGGAGACGCAGGACGTGTTATGCATCAGAAATGACACTACTGTAATGGTTTGTGTGTGTGTGTGTTAACTAGGTTAAAGCCTGAATCAATGGAAGACACTCAATGAAAGGAAGACAAAAGTGAAACGTGTGACAGAAGCCAAATGAAACGATTGGTGGGAGAATTGCTACTTTGAAATACATGGATATAACATTCTCTGTTTTGCCCTCTCATCGCTTTTTGTCTTTGAGGTCATTTGAGGTCATTTTGACCTTTAAATATCTTATATTTCTGTGCATTAGTGAGACACAGGAGTAATTATATGGTAGTGTCTTGAGTCCCACATCAGCTGAGGGTCAGTACATTCATCAACATCTCCCATGATGCCTCTCATTTACTGACACATATGCTCGAGACGCGTTTTGTGCTTTAAAGTTTCATAGATTATGTGTATGTACATATTTCTCCTAGGAATACACATACAGCTTCTGTTTAATTTATCATGCAACGATGCAGAGAAGCAAAAGGAAACATTGTCATATTACAGTAATGTTGTGTCATTTACATATGTATGAACTGTAAATGGCTTTTGCTGTGATATGATTACTTAAGAGTTTACAATATGCAGCATTCATCACAAACCAATAGCTGCAGCCTCACTCTCTCTCTCTCTCTCTCTCTCTCTCTCTCTCACTCTCTCTCTCTCTGTGTGTTTTGTGTCTATTTCTCATATCTTTCTCCTGCTGTTCTGTGGTTTAATGAAATGTGCACAGTGAGCACAGTATGAACGCCAGAGGAAATTGGGAAAAGCAAGGGATAGGAATAGGATAAGTGGAGAGGATCTGGGGTGATTATACCTGCTTCTCAGTGGGGTGTTGTCAATGGGATTTGTGTGTGTGTGGTTCATGCAGAAAGTTTTCTATAATGGGTAGGTTGAAGTGGGTTAGGGGATAGAATATACAGTTGTACAGTATAAAAATCATTATGTCTGTGGAAAGTCCCCATAAAACATGGAAACCCAAAGTGTGTGTGTGTTTGTGGAATTTCCATAAAATATGTGAAATTGCTGGGTGAAGGACACAGAACTTCTTAAACCTGCCTAAACATGGTCTAAAATTACCGTCCAGAGGAGATATTCTCAATATAATATGGTGTCCAAAAGGCTGTCAGTGCACTGTAAAAAATAATTGTTGGTTCAACTTAAAAAAGTAAGTTACCTTGTTGCCTTAAAATTTTGAGTTCATTTAAATGAAAAATTTGAGTTAATACAATTAAGGCAATTGGTTTTATCAACAGAAACTCAAAATATTACGTTAATATTATATTATGACAAAAGAAAAAATGTTGTGATAACAAATATTTTTTTACAGTGTGGAAATGTTTCTATTTTGTAATTCGATACAATTTGTCAATCTGACAAAAAATTGTCAAAAGCTCATAATAAAAAGACATTTGGCTCCCAGAAGCAGTTTTGATGTCACTGGTTTACTTTTTTAAAGAGACAGTTTGCCTCTCCTATTGCAGTGGAAGGGAATGGAGTCTCTGCCTAATGAGATATAGATTAAAACGCAAACTAATTAAAAAGACCCATTAAAAGTTTGGGAAGATGCTGCCCCTGCCAAAGAAGGAAAGAGAGAAAGTAAGCATGTAATAGAGAAATAGAGCGATGCCTGCCAATAATCAGCCACAGGTCTGAGATTTAAGGTTATTTATTCATCTTTGTCCTTTAATTTCCTCTCCCATCTGAAAGAGAAAGAAAATTCATGAAGGTCCCACTTACCTTAGTCGTAGCTTCAGACGTCGCCAAAGGTCAGACATTGAGCAAACATAATTTTTCTGACATGCTGCTGTAACTGAGCTACTTCACTGTTCCCTGTTGTTTTGCTTTTGATGTTTGATTCATCGCAGGTTCCCATACACATTTACTGACATTCGCACTCCTCAAAAATGGTGCTGATTGTTGACATGCTGAAAAATAGAGAGTTGGCTATGCAGTAGCTTGCTATGGTGTTCTCAGTGGTTGTTTGCACGTTGCTATACTGTGTGTTTAGGGTAGTTTATAGGTGTCATGATCCCAGCCTATGTTCCCATACCAACGTGATGAATACGATCTTCAACCAGATGGAACTGGATTAAATATTTTGACTGTTGCAGTCCCTATTGGACTTATGACCTGTAACGCTGCCTGAATCAGAATCACGCACTGTTCGCTGTTGGCCAGAGGAGAACTGGCCCCCCAACTGAGTCTGGTTTCTCCCAAGGTTTCTCCATTTTATCACCTGTTTGTCACCTGATGGAGTTTGGGTTCCTTGCCGCTGTTGCCTCTGGCTTGCTTAGTTGGGGACACTTGATATTCAAAAATGTTTTTGATCTGCCTGCATTGGCACCATTGTATGCGAACTGAACTAAGCTGGACGATGACATTACTGTTTTCTCCAGTGCTGGTATATAGATTAATTGAATCAATACTGAATTTATTTAAGCTGGTCAATGACACCATGCTGTGCAGCCAAAATTATTTACCAGTTATCACTGTAAAGCTGCTTTGACACAATTTGCATTGTAAAAAGCACTATATAAATAAAGGTGACTTGACTTGTTCCTCTGGTCTTGTGTGAACTTTTATGTCATTTCCTGTTCTGTGCCATGTTTTGTGGTCCTTTGTAGTTTTTCTTGTTGATTAGTTCTTTGATTGTTCCCAGGTGTGTCTTGTTTGCCAATTACCCCTTGTGTATTTAAACCCCAGTGTTTCTTGTGTTCCTTGTTGAGTCTTGTCCTACATGGATGTAATGTTTGGTGCACTCATTCTGTTCCCTGGTTCTCTGCGAGTTTCCCATACAACAACATAACTCACTGCTTAACCAGCAGTGTTTGGGGTAACGCATTACAGGTAACTTGAGTTATGTAATCAGATTACTTTTATCAAGTAACTAGTAAAGTAACACATTACTATTAAATTTAAAGTTACTTTAATGCAAGTAATGCAAGTTACTTGCACTTTCCCATTTATTTATATTTTTTTGACGTTACTAAGGGGAGGCGCTATTAAGTTATCACGTTACTTAACTACTTGCGTAGTTCCGTTTTAAAGCTTAAGCTTGCCTTTACAGTGAATATCAGGAATCTGACCATCACTTAACAAGTCCTTTTAAATACATATTACATATTAGAAGTGCTCTATTTACATAGCATTAAAAATAACTGCTTTACATGAAAATGTGATCTGTAAAATCATTTATAGTAGGGCTGCACAATTAACATTGAAATCGCGGTTGAACGATTTGGTTTAGTGCGATTATGAAATCGCAAAGCTGCGCTTTTTTTTTTTTTTTTTTTTTTTTTTTTAATGCACGGCTTGTCAATGAACTATGGCTCCAAATGCTAATCCATCTGAAAGCACTGCGAGTTTGAATCGCTTATAATGTATGTTTGGAAAAACAACACACGTCAAACATCTTTCCAAACATGAGAAGCATTTGTTAACATCTTGTCCATCAAAAGACATCCTTCTGTGTGATGATGTGGCTTCTTACACAGAATAAGGCAGTCGTGTGTTTATTAGTCATGTTTAAATCGCCAAATCGTGTGCGATACAATTGCGATAAATTGTGCAGCCCTGATTTATAGCACATAGACTTGTCATATATCATTGAAAGGTCTCAACTAGCAGAACACAAAAAAACATATTTGTTTCAGTTAGAGAACAAACTATACCAAGTATTTAAGAATTAAATTATTAACGAATAATCGTTAGCATCCCTACAGTAGTACTCACTCAAAAACGGCACTTTAAATCTCTTGACAAACTAAAAGCTTGCTTATTTTGCTCAAGATAAGGATTTATTAAGTCCACATGGCATGCTAACAAGAAACTATGCTTCTAACCTCAGCTCGAAAGCTGCCATTCCAACCACACAACTTTGTGATGCTGTTTGTGAGTGTTCGTTGGAATATATCATTTCGGGAAACACGTCTTTTGGAACTATGCTAATAACGATGGAATTTGCAACCATATTTTGCTAACAATGCTTTTGGGAAATTCACCCCTGGGTGGTTGTTGCTATGCAGTTGCTAAGGTGTGTATATGTGTTGCTTTTTTGTGTTGTTTCTAAGGCGTGGCTGTGGATTTCTTGGTGGCTACTAGGTTCTCTAATATGTACATGACACACACACATACACAGCTACACCCCACGCAAATTACTGAATATGTGAGGTCTGGTTCACCTGTGATATCAAATGGGTTCTCCATGCCCATTTCACGGTGGAATTTTTGCTGTATAGATTTGAATATGCAAACGAGGTAGCATGCATGATTAATGAGGCATTCCATAATGCAGATGGAACCCCCAAGAGCCGGCGAGGAGTATTACTCTACATTACATGTTCATGGAAGAGAATAGAGCTGATTTCTATGGTAATGCAAGCAACTAATCCTGTTCATTTTCTTGAAAATACTTCAGCTGTTATTGCATCTTAAAGTCATCCTCATTGTCATCACTCCTAACACAAATAGCAGATTCAATTATACTGTATTTATGAACTAACCTTTAACAATGTCGACCATCAAAGAGGATTAGGTTGTCATGTCCCTCAATAATTGGCTCCTGTGTATGTGTCTAGGACAACAGGGAGCACTGGGACCAATCCACACAGAGAGATAATGATTGGCTGTACCATATAGACAGATGTATAGATAAAAGAGAAGAGAAATAATGTGAATCTCTGGGATTTTGCTGTCCAAACTTCCTATAACAAATAAAACTTAAACTCAAACTCGCTCTTTCTCTATCTGAACTGTGCTGCAATCAATGCTTCCACTTTCACTGAGGCCCCAATTAAGAGCACACTGGATCAATCCATATTTTTTTCCTCATTTTGGTGAAAATCAGTGGGCCGCTCCAGATCAATGTCCACTGTGCTGAAGAAGAAAGATGGATTTGAGTTTTTTCTCTGCACTCCAGCTCTAATTGATCTGCAGGATGAAATGCTTAGGCAACATATGATGTGCATGTCTCTGGCCATTTTGAGACCAAATGATACAGTTCCTTCATGGTTCTTTCAATTCTACGTCATAATTGGATAATTTGGCAGTTGCAGGTTAAAACTGCAATGGTAGAACCAAGGAGGTCTATAATAAATGGAGAAATCTGTCTGTTTGCATTCATTTCAGTAGTATGTAGTCTAGTACAGAACAAACTGTAGTACATGAAATTCAGTATTTTGAATGAGCAGTATTTTCAAATACACAGTATTCATAAAATGGCGAGAAGAATGTTGCACAAATGCAGTACATACTCTAATAGTATGTGATTTCAGACGCAGTGTAAGGCTTTTTTCCAATCTCTAGTGTGCTGCTTTGTTGTCTTCTGTGACTGTGTACGTAAGCATCTACTCTCTTAGGCTGAATAAATGGAACTTCATGTGTGATTGTTCTCGAATATGTGCCACAAAAATAGAACCGTACATGAGCCTCAAATAACATTGCAGTTTGAGTTTAGTATTTTGCTACGCTGATGACTTGGTACTCAGTGAAAATACAAATCACTCACAAATATGTACTAATCTTTATATTTTTATATTAGAACTATTCTCTAGTACTTTTCAGCACTGAATATAATATATTTATAATCTACATTTTCACACAAAAATTCAGCTTGGTACAATGATTTCTGGGATTTCCTTATCTGCAAGGGAGATATGTAACTCAGACAAAAAAACTATTTTTTCTTTTATCACTTTAATTATATTATGTATTAATACTTTATGTATGTAGAATTTAGATACGTGTTATATAGTAGTATTCAAGGCGTGACTTTATATCTTAGGCTTTTTTTAAGTCTAGATTGGAGACTACATTTAGTAACTGGCGTCACACTGTAAAAAAATAAATAAATAAATGATTTTCATGCTTTATCAAAATATTTTTTCAAATCAATTTAGATAATTAATGTTGTTCAGATAACAAAGTATTTTTAGTTTCTGTTTATTAAACCAATCGCCTTTATTGTATTAACTCAATTTTTTTAATTTCAATGAACTCAAAATTTTAAGGCAACCAGATAACTTACTTTTTTTAAGTTAAACCAACATTTTTTTTTTTTTTTTACAGTGCATGTATTTATTATTATTATTTTTTGTCTCTCCTTGTTTTTTCCCCTCATATTGTACAGTTGCAAATGAAAAAAAGAAAAGAAAAAAAGAAAGAAAGAAAAAGTGCCTGTGCCGGCATTTCTGCAAAATTATATTATGTTGTTTCTTGCACATTTCGAGACACTTTCAAAGTGAGTTTTCTAGTGAGTATTTAAATTGCATTCAGTTTTATCAAAAACAAATGGACGTAAACCTGGCATGTGAATCAATTAACATGTTTTATTGTGTTGGATGTTTCACGTATCGTGGCAGTTCGGAAATGAAATGTCTGGTGGGTA
Organism: Ctenopharyngodon idella; assembly: GCF_019924925.1. Lineage (NCBI taxonomy): Eukaryota > Metazoa > Chordata > Actinopteri > Cypriniformes > Xenocyprididae > Ctenopharyngodon > Ctenopharyngodon idella. Next base: position 4,436,647 of record NC_067239.1, on the reverse strand, counting down.
GCGCTAAAAGGTTAATGCCCCATAGCGTTTGAAAATAACGTACCACTTACAAAAAACCCCTACCCTAAACCCAACAGATAGTGTTAAGATTTGAGACAAAAATGCAATTTTGGAGCAACCATGCTATTTTAGTTTGCTTCTACAAGTCACTTTTATCGTGACTTGTTTTTCAAGGACTCCATGTGCCCCGTATCGCATGTGCAATGCTGTACCAGGTGAGCTACTGAGCAAGTTTACTGCATCAGAAAGCTAAACATATGGTGCTGGTTATGTGATGCAAACATAAAAATGTTTTAGTTTACTAATCATGCACTATGGTAAAAGTGTTTTAATGTCATAAAGTTTTTTGCAAGAAACAATATGAAAATATAAGTTTTATTAATTGATAATCTGCTCCTGTCATAATCTGTGTGAAAAGGAATAAAATTGTTGGTGTTTTATTGCCACTAGTGTGCATTTCAAATGGAAACTACAGTGAAGTGTACAGTATAGTTTTGCAACAATGTACATAGAGACACGTTTTTCCAATGAGCCTATTTTGAATATATGGGATGACACCTGCAATTTTGGCCAAAACAAGGAATAATTTATCTGGCAACTGATTGAAATGGGCTTCACACCTACTGTATGATGCCTCAATAGCTTGCTTAGCTAGGCAGCTAACAACATTTGGGAACAGAGCTTCAGAGTGTAGTTGAATGAAAGGCATGCATTGAAATTCGAATAAAAGTTCACACTGTTGCTTACCTTGCTGGTGCTTTAACACCCCCGCTGGTTCATGTCTGTCTGTCATGTGTACACGCATCTGCTGTGTGTGCTTACTATTGTTTACATCCACTTATTCTGTGTTTGTTTACCTTTTCTTGCATCAGAAACAATTATTGCAGAGATGGGGCAAGGCATTAATTGTATGCAAATATATGAAAATTACTGTGACTCACAACTCAGTTCGTATTAGTCCTATGCAAATTATGTTTGCTAAACAGGCATGGCTCATTTTCAAACCTCGTTCCCACCCCCACAAACTCTCTATTCTGCTAACCACACTAAATGAACACACAAACCATTGTCATATCCCCCAGCCTCATTAAATATGAGTCTCCAAACCAAAAATGCTCCCCCATCCACCTCATTGTCTTGGTTAGAAATCGGCCATTTCAGCCGAATGTTTGAAGCATGTCTAGAAAGCGAAATTCCTCACTCTCTGAGGTTCTCTTCATGCTCATTTTGATTTAATTAAATGAGAAAAGAATAAGTAGCATAAAAAGAGACTTTGATAAAAGAATAAGCCACGGTCAGACGGTGGCAGGAAGAGTGTGTTTCCTCTACTCATTATCATTTAGAAAGACGAGGATGGCTTTGTCTCGTTCTAGTCTAAATTCCCTTTTTTGGGTCTTCTACTCTAGGAGAGATTGTAATGTCTTGGGGTAGGCACGACTTCAAAGAGGGAGGGATGTTTGGAGAGGAAGCGTGTTTGGATTTGTATGATATTTTTGGGGGGTTTAGGGATTGCTGGTAGGCAGTGTTGGGGGTTACACATTACAAGTAACTTGAGTTACGTAATCAGATTACTTTTTTCAAGTAACTAGTAAAGTAACTTACTTTTCAATTTACAACAAAATATCTAATTTACTTTTTCAAGTATGTAAAGCAAGTTACTTTTTTCACATTTATTGACTGACAGCTCTCCTGTCCCCATGTTGAGAGAAATAAAGTGCAGAGGTGTTTTTGTGTGCAGATGGTTATTGTAGTTCTAGACTAAATGTGAACATGTATTTACTCATCTCACTTGCACAAAAACATTCAGTATTCCTCAAGATGAATAAAAACAGTAAAATCTTGTAATCTCAAAATTGTATGCAAACCTGTAATAATTAAATATATTAAATTACACAAACATACTTTATGTATTTAATCTAACTTTATTAACCAATGTCTTTGCTGCTGACCTTCAATTATCTAATTCAAAATGACAAAAATGACTTTAGATTAAATTTAGAAATAAGAGTGTTGACCTTCCATCTGTATCCTATTCTTCTTCAATCCAGAATGGCAGCACAGCTTGAAGGTTTGTTTGAGCTGCGGCCTCTACTGTACAGGTGTAAATTTACATTTCCTTCAGCCTGAGGCTGACTCTTGGTGTGAAATGGCCTTAACATTTGCCAAAAATAGAACTTTTTTGTTGTTATTTAAAAAACAAACAAGCAAGCCCAGCCCGGGTGAGAAAAAGTAACACAAAAGTAATGTAACATTACTTTTCATAAAAATTAGTTACTTTTTTAGGGAGTAACACAATATTGTAATGCATTACTTTTGAAAGTAACTTTCCTGAACATTGCTGGTAGGTAGAGATGTAAGTACATGTTTTCATCCCGAACTATCGTGGTTCTGTGCATACAGTCAGACGATGTATACAGTCAGTTACAGGCGATCCGCACTCCAATGCATTGTCGCCTAACCCCCTCGCTGTACCGAACCCATACCAAACCGAGGTAAGTACCGAACCTTCATTTTTCTGTACCGTTACACCACTACTAATAGGCTTTATGCACTTTCAGTTCAATGTCATGCCATAGAGGACAGAGTTCCACATTATAAGAGTGAAGTTAGGTCAGTAGATATCTGTAGATGCATTTGAGGCTATCCTTTGATGAAAGACAGGATTATGATACACAAACCTATCAATCTATTCATAAAGAAGAGTCTGGCTTATGATTTGCTACATGAAAACCTATGGGAAATACAAGCTAATGTAAAACCCTCTGGGCTTTACCACAAAGGGGGCTTTAAATATAATTAAGTCATCTTTAAGCATTTGGGTTAAGTGTCTTTGTGCATGTCTAGAGCAGGATCTTGGGTATCTTAGAAAAACTGTATGTACCACCCATGAAACTGTGTACCTTTGCCCTATGGATACACCCACTCCCTCTCCCTGAGTTTGCTGCAGGGATTTGTACTCGCATAACACTGCAGTATTGTGCTCAGAGACGGCAAACTGGGCTCAGAGAGCACTCCTGACTTGAGACAAAACTGTGATTTGTTAGCTCGTCTCAGGCAGGTCATTTCTGCGAGGGGTACGAGACTCCGGGACACTGTGTGTGTGAGTGTAATGTGTGTATGTGTGTGTGACAGGCAGCTTGGAGTTTAATAGTGACACTTGCGCTAAAACACAGAACTTGCCTGAAGCACAGCCTGCAGCTACATGCCACGCTCGCACTGCACGCACATACACGCACACGCAGTCTATTCTTATCCAGCCTCACATAGACACTGTAAATGCGTTGAGACAGTACAGTGCATTGTCATACTCCACCTGCCCACAGCAAAAAGTCTTCTGCTATTGTTTTGTAACTGATCAGGACTGGCAAGATACAAGACCAGGTTAGAGAGAGTGAGAGAGAGCAATGCTGTGTGATGCCAGCGCTAGAGAGTGTGTATCTGTGTGTGTGTGTGTGTGTGTGTGTGTGTGGGTGGTTGGATGGGTAGGTGGGTGTCTGTGTGAATAATTGATGTTGTGAGAGTTGTGTTGTGTTTCTGTGGAGTCTCTGTCACTCAGTGCTGTCAACAGCTCTGAATCAAAACAGACGCCAACCTGACAACTTCCTCTAGGGTCTCCCCTTCTGCCACACTATACACTCACGAGAGAGACAGAGATACAGCAGCAACTGTAACAGAATGAGACTGCACTCTTTCAGACATTAAAATCACTGCTGTGCTTCCTCTGTCTGTTTGATTATGTACCTTGTGAGTTTTTTTTTTTTTTTTTGCCTCGGGACCTGATATACACCCTGACTACAACTGACTACAGCAGGATCCTGAGGTGGCCATGAAATTGGCCAAAGAAATTCTGGTTTCTGGATTCAGTGTTTAGAACAGTTCAATCTTAAGTCTTTGACCTCATATTTAAATCAGATCCATCCATCCATCATATCACTATCTCCATCCATCCATTCTATCACTAGTTCCATCCATTAATCCATCCATCCATCTATCCATGCATCCATCATGTCACTATTTCTATCCATCCATCCATCCATCCATCCATCCATTCTATCACTATTTCCATCCATTAATCCATCCATCCATCTATCCATGCATCCATCATATCACTATTTCCATCCATCCATCCATCCATCCATCATATCACTATTTAAATCCATCCATCCATCCATCCATCCATCCATCATCCATCACTATTCCATCCATCCATCATATCACTATATCCATCCATCCATCCATCCATCATCCATCACTATTCCATCCATCCATCATATCACTATATCCATCCATCCATCCATCCATTCTATCACTATTTACATCCATCTATCCATCCATCCATCTATCCATCCATCCATCCATCCATCCATCACTATTTTCATCCATCCATCCATCTATCCAATATTTCTATCCATCATGTCACTATTTTTATCCATCCATCCATCCATCCATTATATCACTATTTCCATCCATCCATCCATGCCTCCATCCTATCACTATTTCCATCCATCCGTCCATCCATCCATCCATCCATCCATCCATCGTCACTATTTTTATCCATCCATCATATCACTATTTACATCCATCCATCCATGCCTCCATCCTATCACTATTTCCATCCATCCATCCATCCATCCATCATCCATCCATCATATCACTATTTCTATCCATCCATCATCACTATTTCCATCCATCCATCATATCACTATATCCATCCATCCATTCTATCACTATTTCCATCCATCCATCCATCCATCATATCACTATTTCTATCCATCCATCATCACTATTTCCATCCATCCATCATATCAATATTTCTATCCATCCATTCTATCACTATTTCCATCCATCCAATTACTATTTTTCTTCCATCCATCCATCCATCCATCCATCCATCATATTACAATTTCCATCCATCCGTCCATCCATCCATCCATCCATCCATCCATCATATTACAATTTCCATCCATCCATCCATCCATCCATCCATCCATCCATCCATCCATCCATCCATCCGTCCATCCATCCATCCATCCATCTGCCTGTCTATCTAGCTTTGTTGTCAATGTATAAGAATTTTGAGCAGATCCAAACTCACCTACCCTGAATGAGCTCATATGTGCCTATAGCTCTGTGGTGACCCAGTGAACAGGAGTCTTTCAGTATGTAGCGACACATACCCTGACCACACACCACACTCATATTTTATTCATGAGGCATTTCCACTGACAGTGCAGTTGTTTGATGCACAAGACCCGACAAGTCCGACATTGATATAGAAAAGCATTTGTGTGAACGTGTGATTGATTGATATATGAAGGTTTGAGTGGCACTGAAAGATCACCTGCATCATGGAGATCATCAACTGCTTTTTCTCTCTGTCACACTCATGGAAAAAACCTTGTCACATCTTGTTCTAATAATGGACCGAGGAGACTTCAAAACACAAATGTGTAAGTGATTAAAGAGATGCTTCAAAAAAAAAAAGTGTGAGAGAGCGAGAGAGAGATCAGACAGACCGATGGATTGATCCGTCTATCCTATGGTGTCTCTGGCACTCACTGGAGTCCAATACAATTGATCACGGAGAAGGGACAAAGAGACGGAGAGAGGAGAAAAAGACAAATCATTTTTGCAGCCATGCTTACACCAACTGCCTCTGCTGGGCTGATTTCTATTCCACTGGCACAGACTCTCCAAGAATGTTATTGTGTTTCTGTCAGAGGTGCTTCAAGCTGATGGGCCGCCATGCCCGCTTGAAAAAGGCAATTTCACATCTGGAGTGGGAATCTTCTCCCATTGACAAAGACACAGCGACTTGCCCCCTTGTGCGTCATGCTTCTCATCACAATAAAATACAGGAATCAAACCAGCAGGATCACAAAGTCTAATCAGCTATTGAGTGGCTATGCTGTCTGGCCTTATTAATCAACACAAACCATACTGACCTTTTCAAACAATGTGATGGGACTGTTGAGCTCACATATAATTACAAGCTCATCAAGAGATGAGTAAAGCCCAGCATGGCTATTACCAGACGGTCACCGTGATTTTGCCAAGTAAGACATATTTTGTTGATCCTGGAACATCATTTCTGTCCAAAAATTTGGTCCTAATCCTATCCCTACCCCTAAACCTAACCCTACCCATAACTTATCCCTAAAATCAGAGGGAATTGATAGGTGAATAACACTGATGTAGAAGCACCTAACCATGGTTGTAAGCCTAAACTTGACATAAACTGTAAACTCGCCTCAAATCTGATTGGTTGATTGGATGATTGGTTGATATTTCACTTAACATGTGAGATGTCGTATGGAAGATACAGATTCCAATCTAACTTTGCTAAGCTCTGATACCATTACCCAACCCTATCTACCAATCAGGGATATTATCATTAACTAAAACTAAAACCAAACCACAAAAATAAAATAAACATTAAAAAAATTAATCTGTAGCTCCCTTCTGGCTCAGTTGTCATGTTTCAGCTGAGGAGTTTAAAGTCACCTCTGAGGATTCTGAATGAAATGGCAGTTAATCTGTCTAAGGTCTGTAGCTCATTCCACAGTGGACCTCAATAAGCCTGATGGATCACCGCTGAGTTTCTCTCACTCCAAAAGCATCCGAGAAATAGAGAGAGAGAGAGAGAGAGGCAGCTCCAGACTGCTAATTTGTTTGTTTCTAGGCTTAATCAAAAGTAGGTATCAATAACATTGACAGCCTTGTATGGTGTGAATGGCACACAGAGAAACTATGCTCCACCATCAGTTTCAATGATCTGTGATTATTGATACTTACCCTCAATAGAAGAGACAATCTTGTGTAAAGAATAATTGAGTATTTTTTGTGATGTTAACATCGATTCTCATATCCCAGCTAAATATGTAGTAGTAAATATGCAGACAGTTTTCTGTAAACCATCTGCAGGTTGATTTTTCAGAAGTGTAAACACTGTGTCTCTGTGGTGCTATCAAAACATTGATCTGTTTGTTGAGAATCACAACCAGCCTGATACAGCAAAATTGACTCATCCATTGTTTTAATATTCCAGACATGCAAAACCAACTCCCATCTACTTAAATGGGGAAATGTGGCTATGGGTGGTGGCTAGGGCATTGCTTTGTAGATGCTGATGGGTTCTGAGTAACGTTAAGCACTTGCTATAGTTGCTAAGGTGTTCTGAGTAGAGGCTAGGATGTTGCTATGCAGTTGCTAAGGGGTTCTGAATTATAAGTGCAACTGCATAGTGTTTCTATGCAGTTGCTAAGGGATTCTGAGTAATATGTGCTTCTTGGCCTGTTGTTAGGATGTACTATGTGGTGGCTAGGGTGTTGCTATGCTGTTGCTACGGGATTCTGAGTAATAAGTGCTTACTGGCTGTTGCTAGGATGTTTTAGGTGGTGGCTAGGGTGTTGCTATGCAGGGGTGTAACGGTACATGTATTCGCCCCGAACCGTTATGGTACCATCATGGTTCTGGGTGGTGGCTAGGGTGTTTCTATGCAGTTGCTAAGGAATTCTGAGTAATATGTGCTTGTTGGCCTGTTGTTTGGATGTACTATGTGGTGGTTAGGGTGTTGCTATGCAGTTTCTAAGGGGTTCTGAGTAATAAATGCCTGCTGGCCTGTTGCTAGGGTGTTCTTGGTGGTGGCTAGGGTGTTGCTATGCAGTTTGCTAAGGGGTTCTGAGTAATAAGTGCTTGTTGGCCTGTTACTAGGATGTTCTGGGTGGTGGCTTGGGTGTTGCTATGCATTGCTAAGGGGTTCTGGGTAATAAGTGCTTGCTGGCCTGTTGCTAGGGTGTTCTTGGTGGTGGCTAGGGTGTTGCTATGCAGTTTGCTAAGGGGTTCTGAGTAATATGTGCTTGCTGGTCTGTTGCTAGGATATTCTGGGTGGTGGCTAGGGTGTTGCTATGCAGTTGCTAAAGGGGATTTTGAGTAATAAGTGTTTGCTGGCCTGTTGCAGGAATGTTATAGGTATTGGCTAGGGTGTTGCTATGCAGTTGCTAAAGGATTCTGAGTAATATGTGCTTGCTGGCCTGTTGCTGGGTGTTCTGCGTGGTGGCTAGGGTGTTGCTATGCAGTTGCTAAGGGGTTCTGGGTAATAAGTGCTTGTTGGCCTGTTGCTAGGGTGTTCTTGATGGTGGCTATGGTGTTGCTATGCTGTTGCTAAGGGAGTGCTTGCTGGCCTGTTGTTAGGATGTTCTAGGGTATTTCTATGCAGTTGCTAAGGGGTTCTGAGTAATAAGTGCTTGCTGGTTTGTTGCTAGGGTGTTCTGGGTGATGGCTAGGGTGTTGCTATGCAGCTGCGGAGGGATTTGAAGTGAAGATAAGCACTTGCTATGCAGTTGCTAATATGTCCCAGGAAATGGCTAGGACACAGTTGCTAAGGGGTTCTGAGTGTTGACAAATTCAGTTCACACTGCAGACATACTTGCAACACCTCCAAGCGGCTATTCCAGGCATGCAAAACCAACTCCTATCTACTTAAATGGGGAAATACCGAAATATCAAAAACTGCCTACCAAACACACATTTACATATTTCAAATCAGGAACTAAATCTGAAATGAACTCTCCTGCTCAAATAGTATTTAAAGAAGATTTCAGGTTGACCCAGTCAATGTCCATATGCACGGCCTAAGCATGTCAAGACATTGTTTCTAATGGGAACTGGAGCTTTTAATGGCAGCTGCAGTGATGCTATGACTTTACCAGTGTCTTAACTGGATGTTCTAAATAGAAGGCGGACTTAATCCACCATATTGCACATTCCACTGTCTCTCATTCATAGTAATATGAGTGAACCACTATATATATACAGTGTTAATAAGCACTTGCTATGAAGTTGCTAGGGTTTTGCTATTTGGTTGCTATGGTGTTCTGGATGGTTGCTAAGTGGTTGCTTACTGCCTGATTTGAGCCCACCTGCAGGGTCTGATTGCATAGAAAAGTAATAGCACACCTCTCCTCAAAAAGCTGCATGATTTGAGGTATCAATCATGTCCGTAACACAAATAGTGCAGGACGACTTGCACTGTAAAGTATAATGCTTAATAATGCCACAATGTGTATGTCAACTGAAAAATTTTAGCTTATTCACAGTCTGCATGGGATAAGAGAAAGAGTGAAAAATTACACACTTCATCTTTTAGTTAACATTGAAGTTTTCAGTGTTATGGTTCCAAAGAAGTAGATTAATATTTCTCATATTAATCGATTTTTCTAACTCACCATGCAAAATTGTATTTTTAAAATACGGTGAAACTCATACACACATTCGCAAACCCACACCACTTAGCTGCTTCACAGATCTCAGACAGGAAAAGGAAATCGATGCGGGGAGAGCGAATCACTCAGCCCTCGCCGTGTCTCTCTCCCCAAACGAACAGCAGGACATAATAGCAAGTGACAGAAGTTAAGCGTCTCCAAAATCCAACACACATACCCTGACAAAAAGTACTAGCTCAAATAGTTCTGAGCAGTTCTGAAGCATATGTCTGTCTCCGGGCCAGATCACGAGGATGAAAAGAGAGACAGACTGTATCCGAGAACGAGAGAGCGAGGGAGAGTCCAGCCGGCGGATTGCTTTTGGCGTGTTGTTCCGTGCGCACATTTCCCTCGAGTCTTCTGTAACCTCTTCACGGCTTGTCACCAGCTAGGAAAAGAGGAGAGAGCAAACGGAAAAAAAAAAAGACTGAGAAGAGGAAAGAGAGAGATTGACATAAAGAAACAGCCTCCACAGCTAAAGTGGCACTAAACCAGAGCATTACAAAGAGTCATAACAAAGATGAGTGACTGTGAGGAAAAGATGTTTCTGAAGTTGTCAACGGGAGGAATGGATAAGAGACCCTGTTTTTACAGATTCTGGGTGTTTTTCTCTCTCTTTCTGTCTTGTAAACGAAACTGAGGTAGTTTCGACATCTCTGAGAGTCTCTGTTGTGGCAGCGTGTGCTCTGTGAACGTATCTCTGTCAGTGTGTCAGTGTCCTGTCTCAGCTGTCTGAGGATCAGCCAGACAAGCCTCAAACTTCCAAAATGTTACAAAAAGATATACAGTATGCACTCCCGTTCAAAAGTTTGGGGTCTTTTTTAAATGTTTTTGGAAGAAGTTTCTTTTATTCAGCAAGCCTGCATGGATTTGTTCATTTAAAATAACTGTTTTATATTTTAATATTTTAATAAATTAATATATTCAAGCATGTGATGGCAAAGCTGAATTTTCAGCAGACATTACTCCACTCTTCAGTGTCTCATGATGCTGATTTGGTGCTAAGTAAACATTATGCTGCCTTCACAAGTTATCGGAATTATCGTAATCCGAGTTTCCTAGTTATAAACTGGACATGAACGCCCTCTCAAGTCGTATTTACCACTGGGAAGTTTTGGGGATAATTTTGATACCCAAGTTCTTGAGTTGGGTGGGCCATAAACTTTAAACATGGCGGAGGGGAGAACAATTGCTGATGTCACTGGTATTTTTTATTACACTGTAAAAAATTATATGATCAATAAGTTATGACAACGTGTGTTTTTACAATGCTTTAACTCATCCAAATAAGTTATGCAATTTTCAACTTTTTTCGTTTTACAAGATTCAACTCATTTTAAGTCAGTTTAATGCAATTTAAGTTGAAATGACTTAAACATCCAAGTTGATTGTACTTAAAAATTTAGTTTTTTTTCCACAACAGCTACATCACCTTGTAGCCACCACAGTAAAGTGTACATTTTATACAGCGAAAATAGCCTGGATTTGAACGAAATTCCAGAATCGATCTAGATAGTGTGGTTAATGTTTATATGGATGTCAATGAATAGGATGCTAAATATAATTTTGGCTTTAATACGATTTTCCCAATAAATAGGCAAGAATAAACCTGGTGTTCTCCATGATTCCCGTTGATTCCGACAACAAAGTACTTGAATGTGACGAGCTCGTAATCTCGACTTCAAAAGTGAGAAGTAGGATATCGTTGAATCAATGTTGAAAACAATTGTGCTGCTTAATATTTTTGTGAAGCGTGTTGCATTTTTTTCAGAATTCTTTGCTGAATGAAAAGTTCAAATATCCTCACCTGTTTGAAATAGATTTTTTGTAGCATTGTTAATGTCTTTACTGTCACTTTTGATGCTAAAAGTATTAATTTTTAAATAAATTAATTAAAATAAAATTCTGTCATTTTACTGTCCCTCATATCATTCCAAACCTGGATGCTGTTATTTTTGCTGACTCAGTGATTCAGTCTGAAGAAGTTAACAGCTCATTGGAGGGGAAGATTATTAATGAATAATGTCTTTAGGTCTGTTCCTCACACAAAGCTGCCATGTGGCTTCAGAAGCCTTTGATTATACACTGTGCCCCAAATTATTATGCAAGTGACATATCAGTAGGATTTCGGTAAAATATTTAGATTTTAGCTTTCCAAAGAAAGTATAGCAGTCTGAGACAGGTTTGTTAAATAGTTTGCCAGGTCTTCTTAGGTAAATAGAAAACATACTTAAAAAAATCATTCTACATTAATAAGCAAGTCACAGTTCTCATGCAATGGGTTGAAATATTGATCTTTCTGAAGATGAAAAGCATGAAATAGTGCAATGTCTTGCAAAAGGCGAGAAAACAACTAATATTTTGCTAAAACTGAATAGAGATTATCAAACTCTTAAAAGATTTATGAGTGAATTTAGAGCACAGAAGAACTCAGATAAAGGCTTATTAAGAAAAGTTTCTGTCAAAAAAATTAATTGTAGTAAAGAGGCAGCTATAATAAAGCTACTGTTGGGCAGCAAACAAGTATTTGAAGCTGCTGGAGTATCAAGAATCTCTCCATGCAGGCTGGTAGTTGTGGATAAAGCTGCATTTCAGCCATCCTAACCAAACCTAAAGCTTTTTTTAAACAGTGGGTGTAGAAATACATGAAGACTCATTTTTAAATAGTTTTATTCACTGACGAATGCCGTGCTAGAGTGGATGGTCCAGATGGATGGATTTCTGGATGGTTGGTGAATGGCCACTTTGTTCCAACAAGACATCAGCAAGGAGGTGGCAGGTGATGATTTGGACTGTAATATTGGGAAGTGAGATGGAAGATCCCCGGCAAGATATGTCGAGTTTATAACTGACCATTTTCTGCTGGTATAAAAAGAAGAATTGTGCCTTCTGAAGTAAAACGATTTTCCTGCAGGACAACACACTATCCCGTGCTGCAAAAAACACCACAGCAATAAAACTGTTTGAAAATATATTTCTACACCCACCGTAAATGTTTCTCTTTGTGAGCTTTGGTTAGGGTGGCTGAAATGTAGCTTTATACACAACTGCCTGCATTGAGAGTTTCATGGGACTCCAGAGACTCCAGCAACTTAAAGGGATAGTTCACCCAAAAAAATGACATTTCTGTCATTCATTACTCACCCTCATGTCTTTCCAAATGCGTAAGACTTTCGTTCATCTTCAGAACACAAAAGAAGATCTTTTTGATGAAATCTGATAGCTTTCTGTCCCTCCATAGACAGCTATGCAACTACCACTTTGATGCTTCAAAAAGTTCATATAGAGATCGTAAAACTAATCCATATGAATTAATTGGTTGAGTCCAAACTTTCTGAAGAGACTCGATCACTATATGATGAACAGATTTAATGCTGAATCTGCCTGACGCGCGAGAACAAACCACTTGCTGAGGCTCAAATGTGCTGCATAGCACGAGAATGAACCTCATTGGTTCTTGAGGAAGCTCAAATGTGCTGCGTAACACGAGAATGAACCTCATTGGTTCTTGAGGAAGCTCAAACGTGCTGCGTAACACGAGAATGAACCTCATTGGTTCTTGAGGAAGCTCAAACGTGCTGTGTAACACGAGAATGAACCTCATTGGTTCTTGAGGAAGCTCAAACGTGCTGCGTAACACGAGAATGAACCTCATTGGTTCTTGAGGAAGCTCAAACGTACTGCGTAACACGAGAATGAACCTCATTGGTTCTTGAGGAAGCTCAAACATGCTGCGTAACACACGAGAATGAACCCCACTGGTTCTTGAGGAAGCTCAAACGTGCTGCGTAACATGAATGAACCTCATTGCTTCTTGCAGAATCTCAAACGTGCTGCATAACAAGAGAATGAACCTCATTGGTTCTCTTATGTCAAGCAAACATGTTTGAGCTTTCATTTACCACAACTGATGTGTGAGGTGATGAAGGTCTTTATGTTAATAAAAGCCTAAATTCAATCTGTTCATCATATAAAGCGATCGAGTCTCTTCAGAAAATTTGGACTGAACCTCTCAATTCATATGGATTAGTTTTACGATTGCACTATTTAATGCTTTAAATCTTCAGAAAGATCGACCTTTCTCCTCATATTACATGAGAACTGTGACTTTCTTAATAATGTGGAACAACAGTTTTTCACCGTGTCTACACCAGATGTGACAGTTGTCATGCCGCAACAGCTTGAGACGGTCTACACTTGATATGACAAAGCAAACATTGCGAATCCATTTGCTTTTCGTGTCAGAAGTAGCACAAACACTTATAACAGGGCATCAGTTTACTGTCTGGAATTTGTCGTGTAACGCCGCATCCGGTGTAGACAGCATCACTGATTATAATGGATTCTATTTGCTTTTGTCTTGTTGCCTCACGCCGCTCGTGTTTGGTGTAGACACAGTGTTTAAGTAGGTTTTTCTGGCAAACCATTCAACAAACCTGTCTGATACCAGTTATCTAGACACTTTCTTTAAAAACTAAAATCTGATTGTTTTCTTTAATGAAATCCTACTGATATGTAATTTGCATAATAACTTGGAACACAGTGTATAACAAGGGAACATGTATTAAATGGGATCAGTTTTGACTTCTGTCTTCAAGAAGATGAGGGACCCACATCAAAATCCAATATACAAAATTGAGAACATAAATATTTTGTAAACATTTCCTCAAACGCTGACTTTGGATTACTTCCAAGATTACAGAAACTAGGTGAGTGCATCTCCCCAAAGCTGCCAGCTCACTACTTCATACTGAACTACTCTAATGAATTTCACTTATATAAGATGACTCTCATGAAAGTTTTATTCTCCTGATGTTCTCTTGGGCAATTACTGCTGTAAGCAGCACTATAAGCTTCATATTTCATTTTGTGAAGTTGAAAAGTATGTTACGTTCTCTCTCCAAATCAGGACAGTGTTTTCATGCAGTATACATAATTTTACACATCAAAACTGACTGACTCGAACATGTCTCTGCATTTACCAGCACATCTGACAGTCAAAGCGTCTCCATTAGTCTCTGTCCAGAAAGTGCCAGGCTCATCATGGGCACTTAGTTAGTATGCTTACATAGAAATAAAAATATAGATTTTTATGTTCCAAATTGGACATTGGCTTGGAAGCACACAGTTAGATGGTGATTCATTCTGTCTATACAGTATTCGGCTGATTTTTTATTATTTATTTTTTTAATGTAGGGAACCTGCACGAACACTGTGTGTGTATTAAAATGTCTGCCCACATATGAATAAATGTACACTTTTACCATGCACAGATGAATTATGAAAGAAACTCTCGTTCCTCTGCCCCTCTTCCCTTGATAAGTCCATTACCTTGGCACTTGGCTGTGGCAAATTCACTAACGTGGGCCAGACTTCAAACCATTAATCAGGACTTCAACGCTTAGCGCACCGTAAAAAGGTTATTTGTGTAATAGATAAAAGGGTGAAATGAATTAGCAAGATGGAAGGCAAAGCTCTCCTTTCTGCATGGCTTTCTCGCTCGGTCTTTCTTCCAAGCGGCAGTGTGAAAGGCTGACCCTGTACCCACCACCATATAGCACTTTACTTTCATGGACGCCTGGCTGTATCTCATAGGAGCGCTAATGACAGTCTCAAACGTAACCTGTGTGTACTCCTCTGAATTCACCTCACTGTCACTTCGCAACAAACGCTCTTGGTTTCCACAGTTTTCTGTGCACTCCGTCTCTCTCATGTTCAGCAATGAGATTTGCTCTGATTTGCTCTGATCTACAGCAAGGAGTGAAGAATGAATAGTTAGCATTTGATTATCTCCCGCCACAGAATATGGGTGCCGGCGTGTGATTAATCGAGGGTTTTTGGAATGTAAATTCAGATCAGCTGCGGTTTTGGGATTGGCAATGGCACCACACTGACTTCCTTTTTGTCACCCGTATAAGTGCACTGGGTCGTGTCACCCTGTTTATTCCCAAGCAGAATTTACGCAGAATGGGCATTCACAAGTTTTTCATGTCATTTATGCTTGAAATGATGTTAGAGCTAAGTATGTGAGTAGCAAGATTTTGTCTAGAGTGTTTGTGCTATTTCTGATAGCTCCATGTTAATTCTTGCAGAATTTATCACTTGCAGAAATACCAGTTCTTTATACCAAGAATTAAATTTCAACTAGTAAAAAATATAAATTCCTGATATCAAGAACTCACTTGTCACTAGTTGAAATGTTAATTCTTGATATCTGTAAATGTATTTTGGCATGTAACATTTGTTATTTCTGATATCTGAAAATGTATTTCTGTTAATATCAATTATTTGGAGAGTAATTTCAAAGATCTAAAATGGCTTTCTTACTAGTAACAATCACATTCATGATATCAGATATCAACACTAGTGACAATTGAATTACTGATAGCAAAAATGAACATTTTTACTAGTAGCAATTCAGTTGTTGATATCAAGAACAAACATTTGCACTAGTAACCACATAATTGTTGATATCAAAAATTATGATTTTTACTAGTAAGAATTGTATTTCTGATATGTGAAATTGGAATTTCAACTAGTAAGAAATAAATTCTTGATATTGAATTTGAATGGCAGCCTATGGTGACATTTAACTAGTGAAAATGCAATTA
Organism: Ctenopharyngodon idella; assembly: GCF_019924925.1. Classification (NCBI taxonomy): domain Eukaryota; kingdom Metazoa; phylum Chordata; class Actinopteri; order Cypriniformes; family Xenocyprididae; genus Ctenopharyngodon; species Ctenopharyngodon idella. The sequence goes on along the minus strand of NC_067239.1, from coordinate 4,420,773 downwards.
CAGATATCAAGAATTATAATTTTTACTAGTTGAAATTTAATTATTGATATCAAGAATTCATGTCCTGGAAATTAAAATCAACATCCATCCATCCATCCATCCATACATACATATATCCATAACCAGCACAAATCAGTCAACCAGCATAAAAGATTAGCCAAAGCTGTTCTGAAATAAGCAATTTTATTAAAATAGAATAAAATAATGACGAGAGGCTTGTCTCAAAGACATTTTTCTCGCTCTCTCTCCATCCCTCTTTCTCCCTCTCTTTCATCACGCCCTTAGTCTAATCCCTCATTTCTGTGTCTCTGTACCTTCTTTCAACCTTTTGGCAGTATGTGTCATCAACCCAAAATCTGTTGAGCTATTCATCAAAACACACAAGCCCACCTACTCATCCACATTTCATAGTCAGTGACAAGCTGCTAAATGACACTTTCAACCAGCACCTGCTCTGACTGACAGGTTTTCCTCCCATGGCGACATGGTCTGTACACTCCCTGGGTAGCAGGACAATAATAGAAAGACCCAGACTTTCTCCCCAACCGCTTCTGTTCCAGACTTCATAAAACATGCAAGCGGTGTAGTACTTTTCCAAGAGTAAATTAGCTTGGTGTACTTTTAGTTAGGCTTTCCCCCCTCATTATAGTATAGCAGGGAGTTAATTTTGGCTTTATGCCCACAAAAATATTAAAGGGACCTATTATGCCCCTTTTCACAAGATGTAATATAAGTCTCTGGTGTCCCCAGAATGTGTCTGTGAAGTTTTGAGCTCAAAATACCCCACAGATCATTATTATAGCATGTTGTAAATGCCAAATTTTGAGTGTAAGGAAAAACATGCTGTTTTCATGCATGTATCTTCCAATGCAAATGAGCTGCCGCCCCCCACCCCCGCTTTCCAGAAGAGGGTGGAGACTGTACAACTCGTGCCTTGAATACTCTGACAAAAACTAAGAAAACATCTGTTTGGTTTTGATTATCATCTCTATTTCTGTTGCTACCTACTGTTGTATATGCCATAAATATGAATCAAACAACAAAAGAATAACAGAAAAGCACTCACTGCTCTTGATTTAATAAGTTTAGAAGCTTTAATAAGAATACATTTCTTACTTGAATGCTGCTGTTAAATGCTCTGGTGAGGAGATAAACATGGCGGACTGTGTACAGCTCACTCAGGGCAGGGTCTATGCTAATACAGCAGAGTCAATCAGCAGTCATGGGCAGACACTAATTTTTTTACCACTATAGGGTGGTTGTGTACACACACTGCCGATACACATTTATGCTTAAACACCATGTAAAAGTGAATTTTGCATAATAGGTCCCCTTTAAAAAAAAATCATGCTCTTAAAAGAGTAGATGTATTGAAGTGATTGTATGTATAAGTTGCATTTTTTGCTACATTTTTGGAGTAAATTAATCAATCTCGAAGAGTTCTTAGCAGTATGCGTGTGTATGGTAATGATAGTTTTGTCAATATAGTGTGAAAAGCCTTCTTTTTTCCTCAAAGCACAGTTTAGAGAAGGTGTGAAAATATGACATGCAGATGTGAACTGGGAGTAGACATTCACACACCTGTCTCTTTTCTTTTCACCGGTTCTTCTCTTCTGAGAGTTTGTGCTACTTCAGAAACCGGCTATTGCAATACTGTCTCCTTTCTATCCCTCTCAGAAATTCTTCTCCTGTAGCAAGAAATGAGTGGCAGATAGTCAGAGATGACAAGTAAAAGTAAAAAGGTAGTGAAGAGTGGGAGAGGGTAGACTGGAGACATTATAATGTGCCTTTGTGTCACAGAGACCTGTTGATAACCGCCTGTTTGCTTTCAGAGTGGTTGTCATGGCAGTGACCACCATTATACTTGTTTATCATGCTGACAGTTTAATGTGATTTAGCCAAGTAAGACGTGCTGCTTGATCAACATCCTTATTGGTCCTTGATCAACATTCTTATCAGCTAATCAGATTTTATAGTTGGGGGCTTTAACAACATTCTTATCAACCTATCATTTCAGTCTGCTTAGCTTTAGGGCTTAGCTTACGGTTAGGGATAGGTTTGTAATCTGTGTGGATGCATCAATTGATTTTGGGACTAGTGGTTATGGTAAGGATTAGGAATTTAAAGAAATAGTTCACCCAAACATTAAAATCCCCTGTCATTTACTCACCCTTATGCCATTCCAAACACAAAACAACATTTGGACCCATGGAAAGAAAAAAAAAGACAAAATTGGAGAAAGACATTTTTTGTTCCAAAATATCTTCTTTTGTGTTCTAAAGAAGAAAGTCATTTGATTTTGTAAATACATGATGAATGATGGAATAAAGGATGAATAAATGACAGAATTTCCATTTATGAGTGAATCTTTAAGGTTTTAATTGGAAAAAGGTATTTGGCTGAACTCATTCAATACAGTTTTTACACATTGGAAATGTTTTCTTAATATAAAAATTCAAGAAACAAATATTGAGAGATACTCTCACACATTACTCTTGTGCTATGGCTCAAAATTCTCAGAAATTAAAATAAAAAAAGGCTTGCACACAATGCCCTTCAAGAAAAAATAAAATCTGCAAAAATATTTTCAAAAAAGGCCTCTAAATGAACATTTTTGAAGATTTTTATTTTATTTATTATTTCTCGAAGGACATTGTATGCAGGCTTTTGTATGGAAGCTTGATTCCGCCACAGAATAAAAGAAGAAAAAAAAAAGAAAAAAGAAAAAGATAATTGCGACTTTATCTCAACCTTTTTTCTCGCAATTGTAAGAAAAATGTCAGAATTGTGAGCTGACATTTTTTTTCCATGAATTGGACTTTATAACTCACAATTGAGGAAAAAAAAGGCAGAATTGCGCGATATAAACTGTCAGAATTGCGAGTTTATATCTTACAATTCTGACTTTATTTCTCCCAATTGCGAGTTTATATCTCAGAACTATGAGATAAAATGTTTAATATTGTTGCAGTTTTGAGATGAAAAAGTCGCAATTATCTTTTCAATTATTTTTATTCTGTGGTGGAAATAATATACTTTTGTGCATTTTACCTAATACTAATATAAAATTACCATGTAAGTAGTAGAAACCTACCTGAATTGAGTATAGCCCAATTTTAAAAAATCCCAAAAATAACATTAATAAATGTCTTTAACTACTGTTTACAATCTAGCTATAGCACACATTAGCATACTAAATGTAAGGGATTTTTGTATGTAACCACGATAGAGTGGTGCAGGGATGACGTCAAAACCCAGAAGACTAATTCACCAGTGGTTCCCTCGAGATTTTCCTCTGGGATTTTATAATAAAGTCTGTGGTAAACATAAGTTGACGGTACTTTGAAGTTTTGTTCTACAACGTAAACTGCACACACTCACACCAACCCTAAAGGCTCTTATCTAGTTACTTATTAGAAACATATGTTTTCAAAAATAAACACAACAGCTTCTAAATTCACGTTTTTGGTATAGGTGTGTGCAATTTACGTTGAAAAGCAAACATCCAAGCATTGTCAACTTATGTTTATCACAGACCTTTTTTTAATCATAAATTTAAAAACCACATTATAAAACCCCATAGGAAAAACTCGAGGGAACCTATATATATACAACAGAGCCGAGCCGAACCTAAGCGTCTGACAAATGTCTTATCTTGTAGAATATGTGCTCAGCAACGCTGCTCCCTGTTCACAGAGTACGCGCAATTGCGAAAGAGAAAGAAAAATGTAAGCGCACATACAAACTCGATTTCAATACCCTGCATTTTGAAAGCGACTCCCTGATGCATGCAAATATCTCCCAATATGAAAGCTGTCTTAGACTGGGCTGTGTAGTTGTTCTAGTTAGGAGGTCAAAAGTTGTAGAAACTCATAAATCATATACAGTTCTAAGGTCTGAAGAGACTCATATGAAATCATACAGGATAGAAGCCAGTCAGTTGAGTTTGTGGCAAAACCTTTTACGGTGCTTGTATATTGTTGTCTTTTCAATGCATATGATCATTCATACTCAGAAAGTAGAACTGAAATGACATTCATTACAAGATGATTAGTTCAAACATTTCAAATGCACCTGCAGACTATTTTTCTAGTCATGTATTTTATATATGGGCTAAAGGCTAGAGTTAAAGTAAAGTTGAATGTTATTTCAGTACCAAAATGGATGCTGATCCAACAACATGGCCTACTTGGCGTGTCGTGCCACCCTACAGTTTTGATGGCAAGGTCTAATATGCAGTACAGTATGTACTCCCTGATGCCAGTAGACCTAACACCTCATGGTGGTTTTCTGGGGAAAAAAATGTTTTATTGTAAATGCATTCCAGCAGGTTTTGCCCTCATCTCCTGCCTCAGGTAATGTCCCTTTCTCTACATCATTATGAAACCCCAGCCATCTTACTCTCTGGATCAGACCTGTTTGTATGACCTCTCTCAAGCTCTCGGTACAAAAAGGTCATTTCTCGTCACGGTGCATCAGATGTGTTTAATTTAGCCTGTGTCCCTGAGGCTGGGCTGTCTGGTCCCGGTGTCCCATCAGCTACATTCAGTCGTCTTCACTTCCACAGAGTGTCTCCCGTGAATTTGCTCTGGCTCAGATCTTAGTCTCATGTCCACAGGCCCTGTAACACACCTGCAGGCCTTCTGAAGAATCTCTTCAGGGAGACGAGAGAGAGATGATGATCATGAGAGAGACAGATTGACACACTAAGAAGAAAATTAAGAGCGAAAGGTCTTTGGTGATGTTGATGCCATATAAACAGCATGATTGTGATTTAATACTGTTGTTATACAACGCTTCTTTAAACGAGAAGTTCATATAGAGAATAACTTACATTTCAGACAATTTGGCTAGTTATTTTTTTTACACAGAAATTATAAGCCAAAGCATCAAGCTGTGCATGTCACAAAGCAACAGAACTTAGATTTATAGTTCCTTGCTTTCGAGGCATAACATAATACCACTTTCTGATGTCATCTGTCAAGGTGGACAGATCTTTAAGCATGTAAACTTCTGTAAAAGCTAGCAATCAGTGGTAATGATGTAGGAGTGGTTTCACCACATCTAATGATATAAGGGAGGCTTTTCAAACTGAGGTCTGCAAAGAGGTGATAGGAAGATTGTAGAAATTTTGAGAGAGAAATAAAAAAGGAAAATATATTTTAAAGGAAAATATATTGTACATATATAAGTATTTTTTTTTATTTGTTTTGTTTTGTTTTTTTCTTTTTTATCACCACTGTGGTCTTTAGCTTGTGCACTAGTGTGACACTATTTTCTGTAAAGCTGTTGTGGAACTATATTTAATATGAAAAATGCTATATATATTAATTTGAATTGAATTGGAAATGTCCATCCATCCATCCATCCATCCATCCATCTTCAAACTGGTCAAAGTCAAAATTTGACTTACTTTCTTCTATGGTACTCAAAGGAAAGCATTTTGAAGAAAAAATGGCCCCCACATGCTTGTATGCATGCCTGACACCATCGGGGCATGCTCCTAATGAGACGACGGATGGTGTCCTGGGGTATTTCCTCCCAGATCTGAACCAGGGCATTACTGAGCTCCTGGACTGTCTGAGGTGCAACCTGGTGGCGTCGGATGGACCGAAACATAATGTCCCAGAGGTGTTCTATTGGATTTAGGTCAGGCGAGCGTGGGGGCCATTTAATGGTATCAATTCCTTCATCCTCCAGGAATTGCCTTCATACTCTCGTCACATGAGGTCGGGCATTGTCATGCACCAGGAGGAACCCAGGCCCCACTGTACCAGAGTAGGGTCTGACAATGGGTCCAAGGATTTCATCCTGATACCTAATGGCAATCAGGGTGCCATTGTCTAGCCCAGGGGTGGGGAACGTTGATCCTGGAGGGCCATTGTCCTGCAAAGTTTAGCTCCAACCCTGAAAAAAACACTCACCTGCCTGTAACTTTTAGTATTCCTGAAGACCTTGATTAGCTTCAAGTGTGTTTAATTAGGGTTGGAGCTAAACTCTGCAGGACAATGGCCCTTCAGGATCAATGTTCCCCACCCCTTGTCTAGCCTGTAGAGGTCTGTGCGTCCCTCCATGGATATGCCTCCCCAGACCATCACTGACCCACCACCGAACCGGTCATGCTGAACGATGTTACAGGCAGCATAATGTTCTTCAAGGCTTCTCCAGACCCTTTCACATCTGTCACGTGCTCAGGGTGAACCTGCTCTCATCTGTGAAAAGCACAGGGCACCAGTGGCGAACCTGCCAATTCTGGTGTTCAATGGCAAATACCAATCAAGCTCCATGGTGCCGGGCAGTGAGCACAGGGCCCACTAGAGGACGTCGGGCCCTCAGGCCACCCTCATGAAGTCTGTTTATGATTGTTTGGTCAGAGACATTCACACCAGTGGCCTGCTGGAGTTCATTTTGTAGGGCTCTGGCAGTGCTCATCCTGTTCCTCCTTGCACGAAGGAGCAGATACCGGTCCTGCTGATGGGTTAAGGACCTTCTATGGCCCTGTCCAGCTCTCCTAGAGTAACTGCCTGTCTCCCGGAATCTCCTCTATGCTCTTGAGACTGTGCTGGGAGACACTGCAAACCTTCTGGCAATGACACGTATTGATGTGCCATCCTGGAGGAGTTGGACTGCCTGTGCAACCTCAGTAGGGTCCAGGTATCGCCTCATGCTACCAGTAGTGACACTGACCCTAGCCAAATGCAAAACTAGTGAAAAACAGTCAGAAAAGATGAGTAGGGAAAAAATGTCAGTGGCCTCCACCTGTAAAACCATTCCTGTTTTGGGGGTCGTCTCATTGTTGCCCATCTAGTGCACCTGTTATTAATTTCATTAACACCAAAGCAGCTGAAACTGATTAACAACCCCCTCTGCTACTTAACTGACCAGACCAATATCCCAGGAGTTTAACTGACTTGATGCTATTCTCTGATTAAAAAGTGTTCCTTTAATTTTTTATATGTGTATATATATATTTTTATGACTGCTCTACTTTGAAGAAATGTTGTGATCCATCAAACCTCAGACATCAAGGATTATTAAATTCCAATAGCTGTTCTTTGAGATTCTTCTTCAACGTGCCACTGTACCTAGAACACCGGCCTTTAATCCCAGTGCTGTATCTCATTTTTACACTTCTCTCTGATCAGCTGAGATAGTGTCTTCAGAGAACCTCCGGCTTGCTAGACAGCCTGCACCTCCGGATTTGATCAAGTACAGATATGCCTCGCAAATGCTGAGCTCCATAGTACATGCTGCCAACTCTTGTACTTAAGTCAAATTACCCATGTCCGCTGTAGATCATACACTCCTCTCAACCTCATCAGAACCGCCACTGTTTTGATGTACGAAAAGAAAAACTGACATTCTATTTAGGATGATGGGGAAAGAGAGAGAGAGAGAAAATGAAATATTCCTTATGTTTTAATGAGAGCATATTAGGTGGAATTGTTGAAATTTCTGCTGGAAATTTCATAATTTTTTTTTTTTTTTTTTTCTTTTTTCTTTTTTTTTCAAGGAGCTGATCATGATAAAGAGTTTACACTTTTGATACACAAAACTGGCAGGGCATATAAAAATACTTAAAAAAAAAATTGAGATACGATTTTGAAAATGTGACTTGTTATTGTTATATACACCGATCAGGCATAACATTATGACCACTGACAGGTGAAGTGAATAACACTGATTATCTCTTCATCACGGCACCTGTTAGTGGATGGGATATATTAGGCAGCAAGTGAACATTTTGTCTTATTTTGTCTTCAAAGTTGAGCAGGAAAAATGGGCAAGCGTAAGGATTTGAGCGAGTTTGACACAAGGGTCTAATTACCTGTGTTATTTGTCATTTTTTTTAAAGAACCAAAAAACATAAGCTTACCTAAATCGTTAACATTTATTCTTTTGCTGCCTTGAAAACATTGGTATTCCTTCTAGAAATGAAAATCTAGTTCAATTCATCACCCCGGTAAAGGCACAATTAAATCAACATCTGTATAATTTTTAGCAAGACTGATGCCAGCAACAGTCTGAGACACGTGCTTTCAATATTTCAGAGCATAAACTGGGTTGGCAGAATAAATTATTAAGACGTTGTTTTAGGGCAATGAAACAATTGTAAATGACATGGAGATAAAAAGAGGATTTGAATTGTGGACTGATTTGATTTCAAGCTCAGTTCAAGAGATGCAACAGATCTTAAGAGCAGATCTTGTTTGCTCAGGCGTTACTCTTAGACATCTACAGTGTTTGAGGGCCACTGAGGACCCACTGACCCTTCATGTAGAAGAGAGGTGGACAGTCTATAGTTTCCCAGGGCTGGCCAGTGACAGCCACAAGTCAATATCTGCTAATACTGGAGGGGTTAGCCATGAATCCATCAATGTTTGAGAGAAAAGAGAAGGGGAGAGAGAGAGAGAGAGAGAGAGAGAGAGAGAGAGAGAGAGAGAGAGAGAGTGTAAAGAACTGTTGGTGAGAGATGCCTTTGGAGGGTTTTAAAAGAGCTTCACTAAAAAGTAGGAAAACAAAAATAAGAAAAAATAGGTTTTGGAGGAGGTACGGTGTGCACTGAAAAAGTGTTTTGAAAGCGCTACTTCCAGAGTTGTGTGGCCCAAATGATCAATCAGTGGCGGAGGAATGTTAACCCAAGGGAGAGAACAAAAATATGTGTTATTCTTTCTTTTTTAGATGGTGGATGCTTTTTGAGTACCTTTTTTTTTTTCTTTCTTTCCAAAACTCTTATTTTAAAATGTAAGGTTGAGAGTGTTGTAATCTTAGTCAGAATATTGTTAACAACTGACAACAGTTTATGAAGCTGATTATGGTGCTTAAATAACCCACTTCAAACGCCACACTCTCAACTTCCAGTTTCCCATAAATGGGCTTCCCTGTGATGAAGGCAGAAAGATCTTTAATGTCTTCTGTTTGGCTAAGCTAAAACATATATGATTTATGTTTTACACTACCGATACAGTCACGACCGAAACGTGTTGAAGTTTCGGTTGTGACAATTTTAGATACTTTTGAGCCTGGCTCAAAGATGATAATCAGTACATGGTTAGCTAGCACAGTTCTGAACAGTTGTACACACACAAAAACTAAATTGTATCGAATAACCCCCAAAAAACAATGATGTCACAACAAAACTTCACCACATGTTTCAGTCGTGACTGTTTCGGTCGTGACAATTTTAGATACTTTTGAGCCTTGCTTTAAACACATAAAAACACAATTTTATAGAATAACACAAACAAGTTTGTTTAATTGCAGAAAAAAAAGGTGTTTGGTAGTAAAGTTCCTTAAAGTTACACACAGATTTTCTGGCTTTTGAACATATTTACCTTAAAATAATGGGCCCTATCTACTCACCATGTAACTATGAGAGAGGGAGGGACACAGGAATATTTCCTGATCATAAATGTAGGGTTGTGGTTAAAATCAGTCTCAGCCAATGGACTAAAACATACACTGTTTCGGTAGTGACATGAAAATGCGGGACACATTTACGTAAAGTGAAAAACTAAAACTTGATTAAAAAAAATGAATCCTAATAGTAATAAAACAAACAAACACCAAATTACTTAAAAAAAAATATCTAAAATTAAAATGAAAATTTAAAATATAAAGCAAAAGTAAATTCAAATTATTATTGTAAATATATAAATAATACTACCATTTACAAAACTACAATCAAGTGAATATTTCAGGATCCCTAATTTAAAGTTATCTATAAAGTAAAGTGGATATTTTTTAAGTGCCATAAGTACCTTTACGAACTAAGTTCTTAAGGCTAGTTCACACAGAATGTTTTTGCATTTCATTCCACAGTTTTTAATTGTTTTTATACACTGTAAACATGAATAAGTTGGGCTAACTCAAAAAAATTGAGGTAAACAGTTATGATGTTCCCAATTTTAAGTAAGCACAACTATCAAGTTTTGAGTTTGTAGTACTCATGCATGTTAATTGTTCCTAACTTGAAGTACTGAGTTACTGTAGCTAACTCATACATTTTATTAATTAACATAAAAGATTTAATTAATTAACTTTTAATCTTTAGTTCTTGCAAATCAAATGAGAGTTGTTTACTTAATGTAAACATGAAGTAGACGTCATTGTGCCATCTTTGACCATTGACCCCGCATTCTTTTCTATTCCATTGTGCTGCGTCTCAAATTTTAAACACAGAGCGCATTCTGTGTGAACGGCCCCTCAGGTCTTGACTCAGATTGCTTGGAAAAGCATTCATGCTTCAAACACGATGTCAAATCTACAGATTAGTATATGCTGACTACTGAATTCATTGCATCTAGTATGCATAGTTTGAGAATCTCAAGAGAATGGGCAGTAATCTGCCAACTAGGACGTGTTCCTGGATCAAAATGTTCTGTTCTGGAACAACAGTCTTGTCCAACAAATGTAGTTCAACCCCAGCCCTGACCATCAATTACTCTTAATTCAGAGGAACATGATAGGTTGATAAGAACACCAGCCTAGCACTAACCCTTAAATCTAATTGGCTGATAAGAATGAAAGGACCTGGATTCAGGAACACGTCCTACTTGGCACGGTCAGTGAGTAGGTGCACAGGCCTTGCTCTAGTTGTGTGTCCATCATTAGGACTTTAGCCAATTCTGATGCCCTGCATGGCTTTGCTCTGGAAGATCTGACATGGCTCCCTTTGTATGGTTCTGGTTCATTTGTCTGGTCTGTGCTGCGTTCTACCCATAGGGTTTTCAATCAAGCTTTTAGCGTGAAGCTTTTCAGTAATGGGCTGTGTAAGAGCGCTGACAGTCTGATGGACGCAATTAAAGCTCCCTCTCTTTCTCCGACGCTAGCAGAGCTTATCAGAGCAGAAGAAGGCCTTCACACAAACGTCGATATAAAACAGCTAAAGCTGAGCCGACGCTGGGTCCTCTTTGGGCCAGTGCTGCCAACAGCCACATGCCTCCAACACCTCTGTGAAGCCCTGGTCCCTGAAGAGCTAATCAAGTCCAACATGTCAGAGAGAATGTGCATGTGTGTCGGAATCAACCAGAGGGGATATTCCCCTACAAAACACGACATACGTATGCAGTTGCTGCTTCTTGCTCTGTACACCCTACATGCTGGTGAGACTGTTAGTTTGGCAGCAATCTGTGTGCAGTATGGTGGATTGCAGTCTGAAGTGATGCATTATGTGAGGCACACCGTACCAGTGGGCAATAGTTCAAAGGTCCTACAGTCAAACCAACAAGGTCAGCATACACACTGCTTGATGTATTAGATCAGTATTCAGCACGATGGGTAACGCACACTCACACACCCCTACACGCACACACACACAAATGTTCGATGTGGATTGCATACTTTTCAGCAAACATGTTTCATTTCCTCCCTCGTGCACTTGTGTGAATCAGAAAACTAGGGAAACGTGTGTGGAAACTGCTATATATTTCCAAACTTTTCTGTTAGATGTGATTAATCGCGATTAATCGATTTGATAGCAATGTGTGTATATATATATATGTGTGTGTGTGTGTGTGTGTGTGTGTATATATATATATATATATATATATATATATAATACATATACATATATATATATAATACATATACATATATATATATATATATAAAACACTGATTATCTCTTCATCACGGCACCTGTTAGTGGGTGGGATATATTAGGCAGCAAGGGAACATTTTGTCCTCAAAGTTGATATGTTAGAAGCAGGAAAAATGGGCAAGCATAAGGATTTGAGCAAGTTTGACAAAGGCCAAATTGTGATGGCTGGACGACTGGGTCAGAGCATCTCCAAAACTGCAGCTCTTGTAGGGTGTTCCCGGTCTGCAGTGGTCAGTATCTATTGAAAGTGGTCCAAGGAAGGAACAGTGGTGAACCGGCGACAAGGTCATGGGCAGCCAAGGCTCATTGATGCACGTGGGGAGCGAAGGCTGGCCCGTGTGGTCCGATCCAACAGACGAGCTACTGTAGCTCAGATTGCTCAAGAAGTTAATGCTGGTTCTGATAGAAAGGTGTCAGAATACACAGTGCATCGCACAGTGCATCTATGGGGCTGCATAGCCGCAGACCAGTCAGGGTGCCCATGCTGACCCCTGTCCACCGGCGGAAGCACCAACATTGGGCACGTGAGCATCAGAACACCATTCCTTTCCTTTCATGGAAACGGTATTCCCTGGTGGCTGTGGCCTCTTTCAGCAGGATAATGCGCCCTGTTACAAAGCAAAAATGGTTCAGGAATGGTTTGAGGAGAACAACAACGAGTTTGAGGTGTTGACTTGGCCTCCAAATTCCCCAGATCTCAATCCAATCGAGCATCTATGGGATGTGCTGAACAAACAAGTCCGATCCATGGAGGCTCCACCTCACAACTTACAGGACTTGAAGGATCTACTGCTAACATCTTGGTGCCAGATACCACAGCACACCTTCAGGGGTCTAGTGGAGTCCATGCCCCGACGGGTCCGGGCTGTTTTGTCAGCAAAAGGGGGGCCAACACAATATTAGGAAGGTGGTTATACCTGATCTGTGTGTGTTTATTTATATATACATATACAGATATATATATATATATACCCTGTAAAAAATTGTTTTCATGATTTATCACAACATTTTTTCTTTTGTCAAGTCAATTTAGATAATTAATGTCGTTCAGATAACAAATTTTGAGATTATGTTGATTAAATCAATCACCTTCATTGTTTTAACTCAAATTTTAAATTTCAATGAACTCAAAATTTTAAGGCAACCAGGTAACTTGCTTTTTAAGTTAAACAAACAATTATTTTTTTTACAGTGTGTGTATGTATATATATAATTTATATATATATATATATATATATATAAATTATTTTTTTAAATAATTGAAAAATTATTGAAAAAAATGTAAATTATTTTTTTACAGTGTATATATATATATATATATATATATATATATATATATATATATATGATATATTATGTAAACACAAACTTTTATGTTAGATGTGATTAATCTTGTTTAATCGATTTGACAGCCCATACACACACATATAATTCTGAGATATAAAGTAACAATTTAGTTGTTACAGTTTTGTTACATGTGAGATGTAACTTTGGAATTAAGATATAAAGTTAGAATTTTTTTTTTTTTTTTTTTTTTTTAGAAATAATCACATTGTGAGATGAAGTCACATTTAAGACAAAATAGTTCTATAGTTGATATAAAGAGATATAAAGTTGCAAGTAAGAGAAAAAAAGTTTCAATTGTGACAAATTTGAGAAAATCAGATTGTGAGAAATAAAGTCTCAACTTTAAGATATGAAGTCATAATTGTGATAATCACAGCTGTGGTAAAATCATATTGTGAAATAGAAAGTCACATTGTGATATATGGTATAAATTTGCAGTTTTAGGATATAAAGTCACAATTGTGAGATATAGTCATATTGTGAGATATAAATTTGGAATTGTGATATAAAGTTGCAATTGTCAGATATTAAGTGACATTGTGAAATATAACATTGCAAATATGAGTTATAAAGTTGTAAATATGAGAAATAAAGCCACAATTTAGAGATATAGTCAAGTCACAATTTTCAGATATGAAGTCATAACTGTGGTAGTCACAGCTATGAAAAATAGTCACTATTTTGAGATATAAAATCATATTGTAAAATAAGAATAACAATTTTTAACAGTATAAAGTAACAATTTTGAGACAGATACATGGATAACTGCATTTTGGAGGGTCTAAGAGCAATGTTTACCAGGAGAACTGGAAGCTATTGAATCACATCTTTGGAGATTGCTATCAATACTATCTCCATTGTTCTTTCACTGTAAGAAGATAAGGGCTTAAAGACTAAATGTTTTGTTTTGGACTGTATCACTGAGGTCTTTCATTTGGCTAGCATCTCCTCTGATTGGCTGCACTTCACAGAGCCGCAATTATTATTAATAACAGTTTCATTTCATCTGGGCATATGCTTTTTCTGGAGCGGGGACAGTGGACATTTCTCTCTCTCTCTCTCTCTCTGTGGCGAGAGATGAATGTGTAGTGTGACTGTAATTGAAATGTAGTCCAAAATGATTTTCATACTATGAGTACCGCCACTTTGAAAATTAGCATATTTTTAATTAAATTTTGAAATAATCCAAACGAACTTGTCACTTCCAACATTTTGGCATTAATTAATTAATGTTTGCCCTTGACTTGTCAGCACAGACTTACATGTTTATTCATTATTTTGAGACTTGTATTTTTCCGTAACCCCTCGAGGATGGGAAGACTTCCTGGGTGAAACAGCATGAGAGAGGGAAACTGCGATACGAATTACTGAATGCAAATTTGATAGCATATACTTCCAGGAAGTGCGTGATGTAATGACTGTATCGTGAGCAAACATCAAACTGTCCTGCCTTTCTTCGGCCAATCATCATGCTGTGGATCGGTTGCCATGGCAGCCTGGCTGGCCTGTAGAGTTGCTGACTGAGCGGAGCGGATGCTGTGATGTGAGCTTGGCCAACCTTTGATTCTGACTGGAATGAAGTGTGCGTGTTTGTGTGTCATCTGATACAAACTGGTTACTGGTCAAAATCCATGAGCTGTGGACCATTAAAAAAATCAAAATGATCATTTTAAATGATAATTTTTTTTTGTGTCCTGATCGATTAATTTATTAAAAAATAAAAAATGTATATAAATTAACATTATTATAAATTATGATTGAGGTGAATAAACCTTATCTGGATTATTTCAAAATTTCAGGGCATTTAATAAAAAAAATATTTTAAAGACCGTATGGGAGTGTGTGTGTGTGTGTGTGTGTGTGTGTGTGTGGCACATGTATCCTGGAAAAACAAGACTATTTATGCTTATTCAGATCACTCAGGGTCTTATTCACAATAGCTATTTGGTTTTCCTGCTTTAAATTGCTTCCCAAATGGATGTCAAAGGGAATTGTTTGACTTTCTACAGGCACCCTGCCTGAGAGGAATACTCAATGGCGCTCTGCATTAAGAGAGCGACAGGAAGTGAGAGAGAGAGACATGGAGGAGAGGAGGTATGGAGGGTTGGAGGGGGTCAAATCATATCACAAGTTCCAAATGAAACCATGGCTTGAGAGTAATTGTAATTACTCAACATTATTTAATTCATTATGGGTATTTAGTAGAAGTGTGGCCAAACGGCAAATGAATTGCGACACCCCTGTTGAGATGTCTTTCCATGAGTGACCGCACCGAGGATGTTAATTTCCTCATCAGGTTAAAGATGAGATGAAATTGTGTTTGGCCTCGATCCGGCACTGGGCGCTTATTAAATAACCCTCACATAAGGTGGATGTCCTTGTGATTGTTATCTCATAGAGAACACGGGCGCCCGAATGGACGTGAGATGGAGCCATTTGGCCTGCACTCCTCCACACTTTACCTCTTTTTTTCCTATTCATATTATCAGTTGTTCATCTGGTCACTTAAACTCACTTATCCATTCACTGCTTCCATTTACTCTCTCAGAGGTCTTTGCTGTGGCTCTGCCAAAAAAAAAAAAAAAGTTTAAGGCAGCGTCCGTTTTTTCCGTAATAATTTACTTAGCGTTACATTATATGATCACGCTCTTATTGACGTAAATGCTTTTAAACCATTCAAGCGCCACAAGACAAACGAGAACGCGCTGTCTGTGAATGTCGTGTCATGTGACACACACATGACTCATGTGACGTGTGCACAGAAATGCGCGCGCCAGTATCCAGTTCTCTTTCGCACTTGAACAAACAATAACACAGAATTATGACAAAATACCTGTCTTAAATGTGTTAAATAATGTCTTAAATGAACAAAGAGTTGAGATGCGCGTCAGATCCGCATTATGTTCGGCAGAGGCAAGTGACAGTAACCTAATAAACCAGTTGGTGTGATGTCTGTCATTAAAGTGTTAGTTCACCCAAAAATGAAAATTCTGTCATTAATTACTCACCCTCATGTCGTTCCACACCTGTAAGACCTTCGTTCATCTTAAGAACACAAATTAAGATATTTTTGATAAAATCCGTTGGCTCAGTGAGGCCTCTATTGACAGCAAGTTAATTTACACTTTCAATGCCCAGAAAGCTACTAAAAACATATTCAAATCAGTTCATGTGACTACAGTGGTTCAACTTTAATATTGTAAAGCAACTAGAATACTTTTTGTCCGCCAAAAATAACAAAATAGCGACTTTATTCAACAATATCTAGTGATGGGCGATTTCAAAACAATGCTTCATGAAGCTTCGAAGCTTTACGAATCTTTTGTTTCAAATCAGTGGTTCGGAGCGTGTACCAAACTGCCAAAGTCACGTGAACTATTGAAGTTTCAAAACACTTATGACGTAACGAAGCCTCGTTTACTGAAATCATGGGATTTTGGCACTCCGAACCACTGATTTGAAACAAATGATTTGTAAAGCTTCGAAGCTTCATGAAGCGGTGTTTTGAAATCACCCATAACTAGATATTGTTGAATAAAGTCGCTATTTTGTTATTTTTGGAGCACAAAAAGTGTTCTCGTCACATTAATGTTGAACCACTGTTGTCATATGAACTGTTTTAAATACGTCTTTAGTAGCTTTCTGGGCATTTAAAAGTGTTAATTATCTTGCTGTCAATGGAGGCCTCACTGAGCCATTGGATTTTATCAAAAATATCTTAATTTGTGTTCCGAAGATGAACGAAGGTCTTACGGGTGTAGAACGATATGAGGGTGAGTAATTAATGGCAGAATTTTCATTTTGGGGTGAACTAACCCTTTAATGTTAATCAAAGAACAAAGGTAACAGATAAAATTGTAGCTTTAATAAGGATTAATCTATATTTCATTTATAATTTATGCAGTGAAGAATGTAAAGTGTTTGATAACTTTATTCAATTTATGTATATAAGGCCACAGGTAAATATGACATTTATTATAATGGATTTATGTGAAGATTGTTTTAAAGGATTCGAGTCGATAAAGACCTGAGGTATGTGTTTAAGGGTTAAAATAAGTTAATTCAGTTGACATTGTGTTCCTCCACAGTAAACTAAACTAACAATATACAGCATATGACGCATTGTATATATGACTAATCATCCTCAAAATAATCGAACATCATCAGCGTATTATTCCAACAGCTAAGAAATAATGAATCATTTTGACAGTATAATACTAGAGAGGGCACTACATGACACCTGGTGAAATTTAAAAAGCTCAGAGCGCTGCTTTCTGCTGCATCACCAAAGTGATTTTGTGACATTTACTTTATCTCATATATGATTCACTTACTTATTCTTCACCTGAAGAAGTCACACACAACTCAGCTGCTGTATACCAGAGTTACACCCACTTTAATTCAGAAAGAGCAAGACTTTTAGTGAGAGGTGCTTATAAAATTATTGTATATACTATATACATATGCTGTATTTGCTGGTGATGTTGGAGGATGTTTGTTATTATTTCTCATCATCATTCTTACCCCAGTCTATTCAAAATGCTTTTGCAGCACTAGATTCAGGCAACCCACTGACTAGTTCAATTTGTAAATGTAGCTTTGTACATCTCCACTACAGAGACAAAGGAGAGCAGAAAGATATGTTAATGCTACACTCCTTTTGTTTCTCCTTGAGTTAATCCACAATGCTCTTTTATTGCGTCTTCTATCATAATCAGACACATCTATCATGTCGTGTCCTCTGTGTTTGGTCCTGACCGCATTTTCCCTTCAGCTGCGCTGTCCATGGTGCTGAAACTGATGAGCTTTAAGGTTCTGCTGCTTTGCTGGTAGAAACCATTCTCTTTAAGGGGCCGTTCACATATCGCATCTTTTGCGCTCAAATTCGTTATTTCAAATGTAGAGCGCGGCAGGTGCGCTCATAATGGAAGCGACGCGGTCGCGCACCGCAGGTCATGTGACAAGAACCAACGGATCAGCTTTGGCCTTTCCGTATCAAAACATCGAAAGTTCAGCCGAACAGCTGATATCTCATCTCCATAAATATATCTAGTAGTAAAGCTAATGCAAAGGCTAGAAATCAAGGTAACACTTTAGAATGCTGATCCTTCATTAATGAATAACTACACAGGAACAAATGAGTAATGCATTATTAACACTCTAGTAACTACTATTAACAAACAAGAAACTCTGATTAATGAATTAGTGAGTAATAGTGCTCAGTTGAATGTGGTAGTTCACTATTAGCTAATCAGTAACTACTGTTTTTTTTTTTTTTTTTTCATACCTCCCAGAGAACTACTAAGAACTACTATATACAGGTTCATAATTAACATGAATGATGCATAATGTATAATTAATTCTAAGGTCATGGTAACCCACTAGTAATGACTCAAGTATTACCAAATCCTTCAGAAGGAATTATTAATTATTTGGATCAGTATTCTAAATTGAAAAACATGATAACTCCTAGTAACTACTGAAGTCATTGTAAAGTACGTCATTGTTTTGTACAGTAATTCATTCTGATGTATTTGGTAACACTTAAATAATTACTAGTGGGTTACCGTGATCTTCACTTCAGAATACTGATCCAAATAAGTAGTAGTTCCTTTAGAATTATGTAGTAACTCTTGAGTTATTACTATCCAATACTTCACAAAAACCTCAAAGGAGGAGAAGCGGTGCGGCCGTGCTTTCCACGTGTTTTTAGATGTGATACGTGAACAGCCCCTAATTCTATTATTTATTCACTTATTCCCTTTTGCGTGTGTGTGTGTGTGTTGTTGTTGTTTTCCAGTACAAATATCTATAAAATATGAAACATTTATCAAAATTAAGTGACTTCATGCTTAAAACAAGAAGAAAAAAAAAATGTCAAGGACTACAACAAACGGCTGGTAGGGACTACAACGAGCTTCTTCCTGGGTTGGTGACATCACACACCCCAACATTTACATAAACCCTGCCCCCGAGAACACGCAACAAAGGGAGTGAGGCCATGTTGGGCTGCTTTAGAGAAGAGGAAGAGTTGTTGTAGTAGAGTGTTGTTGCCATGCCGTCATTTTACGCCGGACTGCTTCACAAACGAGAGTCAATTCAACGCTGGATTTGAGATTAACATGACGACACATGCTAGTCGATGAGTTGAATCAACTCCACAGCAACTACAGAATTTTATCAACTGACCATTCAGAAACGTCTAGTTTAATTCTAAAAGTTGTAACTTCTTCCTGAGTCTCTCCATCAGTGTCGACTCCGGTTTGAACAATGTAAGGCTGAACACTGTTACTGACAATCCTCATTTTGGCTGCGTGAGATTCTCCAGCTTTGTTGTTGTTGAGCAACTGAAGCACGAGCTGTTAAAGCTCCACCCTCTTCTGGAAAGGGGGTCAGAAGTAGCAGCTCGTTTGCTTTTAAATGGACACACACACATCATGCCCAAATGGGGCAAATTCAACAAGCTATAATAAATGATCTGTGGGGTATTTTGAACTAAAACTTCACAGACACATTCTGCGGACACCTGAGACTTATGTTATCTTGTAAAAGGGGCATTATAGGTCCCCTTTAAGTATAAAGTCACTTAATTTTGACATTTTTCATAAAACAAGGCTTACATCATTTTGCTTCTCAAGTAAATGTTTCTTGATTTAAAAATGTTTAGATGTTTGTACTGGAAAACAAGACAAAAATACTGAGGAAGCAAATCATTAATTTGTAATGTACTGTCTGTGCATCAAACACACTTCTACTTATTCTACCATGTAGCTTTTGTTTTATTTCCTCATTTGTAAGTGGCTTTGGATGAAATGTATTTATGTTTTATATAAGGGGTCTCAGACATAAGTAATGGACCTTTTTAATGGAGGAGCAAATTCTGTTTAGAATCACTTCTTAAAAGATTAAGGAAAGACATGAATTGTCCATACATCATTTAAAGCATTATTTTAAGGTAAATAGAAAAATAAACAGTTTTGAACACTCATTTACCTTACTTTTTTTGCTATTGTCATGTCTTTTTTTGGCTACAATCCTATTTAACGAGCTGTTGGTGATGATATATTTGAGTTGTGTCCTAGTCATCATTTGAGAAATGCAGGCTCCGTATAATACATTTTAGTATCCAATTCATCCCTTGAGTTTTTATGTGCCTCAGGTGCATCATCTGTATATTTGTAAAAGTGGCAGTCGGTTTGTCTTGTTAGCAAGTCGTAAGCAGTACTTCATTTTGTGTAATCCAAGACCAAACGAGAATCAATTTAGAGAGTCATGCATAAAAGAAAAATGCTTCTGTCAAACAAATGTTTGGGTTAACCCAGTAAATCACCCTGATGTTCACACTACAGTAAAACAAAAGCATAAATAAGCCTTTATAGTGGCCGACATCTGTGTGTAAGTGCTGCATTCACGCTTTTAGTTTTTGCTTATACTTTCCAAATATAGCTGGTCTAATTAACAGTGTCTGAAAAAGAGAAGGGTGAGGAAAAAAAGAGAGCAGTTCTCTTCTTGGCCAGCCTGTACCCTGTTATCTGAGAGCTGTCATTAGGGAAGGCTTTGTTTTGCTACTGTTCATTAGCATTCCCGCTGTGGCCTCTTTACCTCCGCTACGCTGTTAGGGAGTGTCGCGAGGAAAAGCACAGCCTACGATGTAATTAGCATTAGCATGTTTGTGCACTGACTAAATGTGATGACAGCTAGGTTTAATGTGTCTTAGCGAAACGCGTTTACTTAGCGGAGCTTTTAAATGCAGGGTGCGATCAGAGCTCTGGCAGGAGGTGCGCACGCTGCATTTAATTGGGAGATAGCGGGATGCTACACTAACCCAGGCCTGACTCCACAGTGTCACTTTGAGCTCAGTTGTCTTCTCTTTTGTAGTGAATTGTGATCAGATGTTAATACTCTCACATTAAAGAGAGTAGGCCTAGTCATTTAGCAGGTGCTTATTCAAAGTGACACTTACTACAGGGGTTGATTGGTAAAACAAATCATACACTGTCCTGCCGAAAAAGCCGCTGTTTGGATTTATATAGGCAAATGCTTAAGAGTCTATGATTGGATTATTATTGCAGTGATTATTATGTTTCTAGCATGTTATATGTTTGAGTACAGTTCTTTCAACCTTAATTGATGGAGTTTGTAGCTTTTCATTTCTTAAACAACCATGTAGGAAGACACATCATGGCCATATTCTAGCATGACAAAGCCAAGATTCATCAGGCTCATATTGTAAGAGGATGGTTGGGAGGGAGCATGAAGAATCATTTTCACACATTAATTGGCACCTCTGAGTCCAGACCTTAAATTCATTGAAAGTCTTTGGGATGTGCTGGAGGAGACTTTACAGAGTGCTCACCTCTTGCATTGTCAATACAAGATATTGACCAAAAATCGATGCGCCTCTTGATGGAAATAAATGTGATCTTTTTCCATCAAGAGGTGCATCATTTTTGGTCAATATCTTGTATTGACAATGCAAGAGTCGAGCACTCTGTAAAGTCACTAACTAGTTGTTTATTAGCATGCATATTACTAAGATGTTGGCTGTTTATTAATACTAATTTTATGGCTTATTCTGCATGATCATATTCTACATCCATTAATACTTAAACTTAACAACTACCTTACTAACTATTAATAAGCAGTAATTAGGAGTTTATTGAGCAAAAGTTGTAGTTAATAGCTAGTTAATAGTGAGAACTGGACCCTAATCTAAAGTGTGACTGAGATTTTTTACAGTGTGGAAACAAGAGTTCCTCTTCCCATCATGCTTTGCTCAGGGCTGGATAATGAGAGTAAATGTTGAAGTAAAGTGTTATTTTATGCATTTTTTTTTTTTAGCAAGATGAGAAAATGGAGAGACTTGTTAATGCTTAATGTTCTATTATGTTTGTATTTGAGAAAAAGAGTTTCTGTTTTAGGGTTACCATTGTGGTGAAGTGTTGAGCGTGTGCTTTAGTTGAAAACCTGCTAACAAGTATTCAAATTGCTTTAACAAAACAAACAAACAACAACAAAAAAAGCTACTATGGGAGTGTTATGGATGTAACCAGTATCATCTTTGGGCTGTTATCGCCTAACATCATGTGTGTAAAGAAAATATATATTTTGCTTGCTAGTATGGAAACATGTCCAAATAACTTGATTGAATGGTGTCTAAATAACTTGATTCAGTCAAGTTATTTGGACAAGTCAAAATTGAGTTTACTCATTTCACTTTAGTTCATCCTACATGAAGTATTTGAGTAGAAGATAACATGTTCCCATCATGTGGAACCATTGTCCATGATTGAATCAAGGTCAAATTAAAATAAATATTTCTGTGGTGAAAATCAAGTTTTTAGTGTTGTTTGTATGTCAATGTGGTGTTTTTAATATGCTTTAAGACAAACCATGTGCAAATTCATAAGTCAACACCATTGCTGAGTATTTTCTCCATAAAATTGCAGTGAACCAAAGACAGTCTCAAAAACGCGGTTTGAAATCGCCGGTGAATCTTACATCTTATACTACCTTGTAACCAATCACGTCAATGTATGGGCGGGCTTTAACATATCATTATGCTCTGAAGCAGGGGAGTCTCGAGAGAAGCCAGGTATATTTTATATTTATATCCCGGTATATTTTTTGTTGATATGAAAAATCAGATTTAATAATATAGTGGGTGGACCGTGTGGATCTCTGAGCTGGTGTGAGTGGAGCATATTCATGGATCCACGTATACTAACTACAGGGGTCTTTAATTGTTTAACCATAACAATATGCTATATTTTAAAATATTACTATAAAATACACCAAAATTTACAACATAAAATTATCATAAAGGTAATCAATTTTATTGCTCATTTCAAATTTGATGCCTGCTACAGGTCTCAAAATAGTTGGGACGGGGTCATGTTTACCATGGTGTAGCATCTCCTCGTCTTTTCAAAACAGTATGAAGACGTCTGGGCATCGAGGTTATGAGTTTCTGGAGTTTTGGTGTTGAAATTTGGTCCCATTCTTGCCTGATATAGGTTTCCAGCTGCTGAAGAGTTTGTGGTTGTCTTTGTCGTATTTTTCTCTATAAGTGAAATATCTGGACTGCAGGTAGGCCAATTCAGCACCCGGACTCTTCTACGGCGAAGCCATGCTGTTGTAATAGCTGCAGTATGTGGTTTTGCATTGTCCTGCTGAAGTACACAAGGCTTTCCCTGAAATAGACGTCATCTGGAGGGGAGCATATATTGCTCTAAAATCTTTATATACCTTTCAGTATTCATAGTGCCTTCCAAAACATGCAAGCTGCCCATACCGTATGCACTTATGCACCCCCATACCATCAGAGATGCTGGCTTTTGAACTGAACACTGATAACGCGCTGGAAGGTCTCCTTCCTCTTTAGCCCGGAGGACACGGCGTCTGTGATTTCCAACAAGAATGTCAAATTTGGTCTCCTCTGACCATAGAACACTTTTCCACTTTGAAACAGTCCATTTTAAATGAGCCTTGGCCCACAGGACACGACAGCACTTCTGGACCATGTTCACATATGGCTTTCTTTTTGCATGATAGAGCTTTAGTTGGCATCTGCAGATGGCACAGCGGATTGTGTTTACCGACAGTGGTTTCTGGAAGTATTCCTGGGCCCATTTAGTAATGTCATTGACGCAATCATGCCGATGAGTGATGCAGTGTCATCTGAGGGTCTGAAGACCACGGGCACCAATAAAGTTCTTCGGCCTTGTCCCTTACGCACAGAGATTTCTCCAGTTTCTCTGAATCTTTTGATGATGTTATGCACTGTAGATGATGAAATTTGCAAAGCCTTTGCAATTTGATGTTGAGGAACATTGTTTTTAAAGTATTCCACAATTGTTTTACGCACTCTTTCACAGCTCTGCCCATCTTTACTTCTGAGAGACTCTTTTTCAGCCATTTGTTGCCCCCGTGCCAACTTTTTTGAGACCTGTAGCAGGATTTGAAATGAGCTCATTTAGTGGATAAAAGTGTAAAATTTCTCTGTTTAAAAATTTATGTTATCTATGTTCTATTGTGAATAAAATATTGGCTCATGTGATTTGAAAGTCTTTTAGTTTTCATTTTATTAAAAAAAACTTCCCAACATTTCCTGAATTCAGGTTGTACTGTCTTTGGCAGAGACCAAGTTTGAACCAGCAACTTTTTGGTCTTTTTCAGATCTTTAACCACATCATGTATGCTACATTTAAAGCACTTTGCAGTGCACAGCACCTTATAACAGTGGATTTAGTCAAATTTAACTGTGAAGGTGTGGATGTGTAGTTTACCCCTGCATTAGGCCGTTGGCTGCATTGGAAAAGTCAACCTGAGCCATCATGCACCTGCAAGACGCCATTGGCATTTTCCTACACATGTCCTCAACAAAATGAGACGCCGGCCTGTTGGGCATAGTGTGCTCTCTGAATACGAGATATATTGAAAGTAGAGAGTGGGAAAGTGGCCCATCTGTCATTACATGGACATCATGTGTTATGTGATTGGCTACATCTTGAGGCTCTCTTTATAACGTCTCTCTGCTGGCTCCTTGCAGGGCAATTTTCCATATTTCAATGCAATTTCTCTGAAGCTCTCACTCTCACCCAGGGAGCGAATCTCTGCTTCACACTTCTCTGATTCCTCTCGTCCCCCTTCCCTCTTTTTCTCTTTCTCTCTCTATCTGTCCTTCTTCTTCCTCAACATTTCTTGTTCAGTGTCTACAGTAATAATGGTGTCTATGATAAATTAAAGAAAAGGAAAAATCTATAAATCACAGAACAGTGTTGACAATATATTTCTGTGTGCGCACAATCTGCATGTGATGTGCGAGCTATACTATGTGTGTGTTACAATGTAGCAGCGCATTCGTTTAGAACGGCGATTAACTTGCGTGTATGATAAGCTGTTTAAAACGTGCATTCATCTAGATGGTATAATTGAACATATGTGAATTGCTCTCAGAGTATGCATTTATTTGTCATTTTAACTGTTGGAAACAGAACGTAAAAGTGGACTTGTAGAGCTGTAGGGCTGGGACAATACATCCATTCTCGATTCACAATACAAAGAATCTTCTCTCTCTCAAATCGATTCTGAGCTTAGTTTTTGACAGCAGGTGGCACTACGTGCTTTAGAAACACCCGTACTCTGCTAGCTTCCAGTTCCTTTACACACACCACTTATAAAATAATCATTCATAAAGTACAAGGGTGTTCGCAGTGGGCTGTTTACATTAATCTTGTATCATAAAAGCATTCTGAGCCGAGGTACAAGTATATTTAACCACTTACGTGATTCAGCCAAACGCACAATCGCTGTCCAGCACTCTTCTTCATGAGCATTTGAGTGTGCGGTTAAAAACTAGCCTAGAGCACCATCTGATGTTAAAACTCAGCTTAGAATTGACTCCAGAGAGAAAATATCAGGATCGATCCAGATTCATTGTATTGCAAATCGAGAATCGATATATTGTCCCAGCCCTATTATCCTGTTGCGCCCTCTATAGGCCATGATCAGCACCTTGTCGACATCAAGCTTAAAGCGTCATGGCATTAAAGTCAACTAATTATTTTTCTTACATCTGTGACTGTACATATCTCTGTACACATCTCGATCAGCATAAATGTTTTTGAATGTAGTTTTTATGGTAATTATTATTATTATTATTATTTTTTTTTTACAAATGTCCTGAATTATTAATCCATAAATAGTCACATGACATTTTGCAACCTGAACTAATTTTACCTTGTCATGTAAAGATGAAATTGTCTGAAATTACTTACTGAGCTTGACACACAATCATGAGGGTCATGAGGGTCTCTATGACAACATATCCTGTTTTTGTCTCTCTCTTCCTGTTTGTTTCTACATGTTGGTTGCACCACACAACTGGATTTATTTGTTTATTTGGTCACACTTTAGGGTAGGGTCCAATTCTCACTATTAACTAACAATTAAATATGACTTTTGCCTCAATAAACTCCTAATTACTGCTTATTAATAGTTAATTAAGAGATGTGGAATATGGTCATGCAGAATAAGGCATTAATATGTGTATTATAAGTACTAATAAACAGCCAATATCCTAGAAATATGCATGCTAATAAAAAAACTAGTTAATAGTGAGAATTGGACCCTAAGCTAAAGTGTTACTATTTATTTATTTATTTTCAGTGGCGTTTTGTTAAATTTAGTTTTTGTTGCATTTTTTTTTTTGGTTGCACCACATGACTTTGATTTGGCTTGCATGGTTTTTCAAATATTAATAAGGACTGAAGCAGTTTAATAATATTTTTTTCTTAGGAAATAATAATACAATGCTATACCAAACTACATCTCTCTGACATTTTTTGACTCCATGCCCCAAAATAAAAATATTAAATGAGTTTTAAGTCAGAAATTAAAAACAAGTTTATCGTACAATAGGTGTATACAAGTCATCATATGTATGAATGACATTTTTGAATAAATAGATGAAAAAAAAAAAAAAAAAAAAAGAATGTGACGCCACTGACCTAAACAAATATCACAATATCAGACTGCAGAGAGGAATGTGTGTATATAAGTGAAGCTCACGACCTGTAGCCAGATTTTGACTGGAATAAAGGTACAAATACGCCCTGTGTAAACGGTGAGTAGTATTGACACAGACACAAAACTGGCACATGTTCTGAGAGGACGAGAGCAAGAGAGAAAACCTGGCAAGATGTGAGCTACTGTTTAAATTGCCCAAGCTGTTGAATAGCTTGACCGGTTTGGGCTCTCCTCTGCTCTCCTGGGTACTTCTGTTCATCTGTCTCTCTTTCTGTTCCACTCTCTCAAATGAGTGCACCCCCTCAGGGCAGCACATGGCTCTAACAGGCCAAACCCCCACCTTTCCCTCACTTTCTCTCTGTCATACAGACACACATACACCCTGCAGTTAGGTTATAGTAATGAATTGTTCACAGGTGCTGATGATGAGCCCCTGAGCATCACCGTGGAGACGGGATGTGCCTGGCACAGGCCAAGTGGAAGAGAACAGATGCACGCTTAGAGTCCCCATACACCCCTTCCGCACTCTCATTGTATCTATTTCTTTCTCCTTCTCTCTCCCTAAAACATAGTCTTTAAAATAAAGGTTCCAATTACAACCAAAAAGACTTTACAGTGTGATGCAATAGGAGCAACTTTTTAAGCTCTACAAAAGGTTTGGGAAGCTCCACAGGGTGTTCAGGAAGTCATTATTTTTGCAAATTAGTTTAGTGATGTTAGTAGTGCAGAAATTATACGCATCTTTAAAATAACCCAGAAATGCTGACCTAAAGACCTTATGGATTACAATATTGAGGACAAAAAAACAAACAAACAAAAAAGTCCATTCTTAATAATGCAGTGCCGCCGTCTCCAAAGTCTCGAGACCTCAAGTACCCTATACAGAGAAAATGCTTCTTTATAAGAGGGTGCTGCAAAGAACCACTGAAGAACACACACTATCAACTTGATAGTCTGATGATAGTCCTTACACCTGGATGACCCTGATAGATTAAACACATGGGACACAAATGGCTAAGTAAGGAAACTGTGTCCCTTAAGACCAAATCCTAGATCCTGGTATTAAGATGCGTTTTGGTCAATCAGATCACAAGTGGATGAGGGAGACACATTGCTGTTTACACCTGGTGTTTTAATTTGTCTCTTTTGTCCACTTTCAATCACTTCTGTCCTGATTTCTTCAAGGGGAGGGTCTATGGGCGGGTAAATATACGGGCTCATGCAATTTACATATAAATGCGACCAGAGACAATGGAAAAATGCAGCAGCTTTCATGTCTGATCTGATCGCCACAAGATGAGTGTTTTAAAAATCAGGAATGGTGAGAGAACTTTGTGCTTGGTAAGTTTTTCATCTTCAGTCCACACTTGGGTCTTCAGCTGACAAAGTTTAAAACCCGTCTGGCTAGCGCACTTCCCTTAATGTTTATGCATTAGGTTAGTAGGCGGAGAGTAGGTGGTCTTTTGTGGCTGTTCGAACGCATTTGACCACGAGCGTTTGCAGTACGAAAGCAATCCGGTCGAATGGGTTTTCGACTACCTCTGGAAGTGGTCAAAAGTTGACAAAACATTTTACACCCCATTTACACCTGTATTCAGCGTTGTCCACTTGTGATTAGATTGACGAAAAAGCTTCTTAATAGCAGGTGTAAACAGAGCCTTAGAGAGCTGCAATCACAAATACAAGAATTAAACAAAATTAAAAATGCTCAGTAAAAAATAAAATTGGTAACACTTCAGTATAGGGAACACATATAAACTATTAACTACGAATTTTCCCTCAATAAACTTCTAATTTACTGCTTATTAATAGTTAGTAAGGTAGTTGTTAAGTTTAGGTATTGGGTAGGATTAAGAATGTAGAATAAGGTCATGCAGAATAAGGCATTAATATGTGCTTAACTAGTACTAATAAATATCCAATATTCTAGTAATATGCATGCTAATAAGCAACTAATTAAAATACCCTAAAATAAAGTGTTACCAAAAAAAATCTACCTAAGATTGCAGACAAAGGGAATATTTGAAATATCAAATATAAAAATAATTATTTCATGCAATACTGAAAGATTAAAAACAGTTAATCTGGATTATTCTACTCAACCATCATGATGTGAAAAAAAAACAACAACAAAAACACTGCAGACTATTTTCGCATTCCGAACATTTTGAAGTTTAGCATATTACCATGGTATTACCATCTTATTAACATGTTATTACTACAGTTATTCTTCAAAGAAATTCTTTGAAATTTCAAATTAAACATGGGCTATAGCAAAACCAGTGTGATAAATTTATTTGGATATATCATTATTTGAAATGTATTATATGAAATTTATATGAACATATGACAATAACCACTATTAACATTAACATAATATTTGTGTGTGCCTCAATTTTGTCCACCCATCCAAACCAATTTTTAAACACAATTAAATTAAAAAATACCCAATTTGGTGGAAATGCGTCTGGTGGGTGAGTTTAAATGAGAATGCACACGTTGGCGGTAATGCATAGGTGGACAGTGAAAATGTGGAGAGTGTGTCAAAATAAAGGTGCCTATATATAGATTGATCCATATCGATGTATTGTTACACCCCTACTACAATACATTGATCAAAGGTGACAGTAAAAACATGTGTATTGTTACAAAAGATTTCTATTTCAAATAAATGCTGTTCTTTTGGATAATCATTAAAAAATGTATCACCGTTTCTGCAAAAATATTGATAGTAATAAGATGGTAACACTTTATTTTAGGGTCTTTTAACTAGTTGTTTATTAGCATGCATATTACTAGAATATTGGCTATTTATTAGTACTTATAAGCACATATTAATGCCTTATTCTGCATGACCTTATTCTACATTCTTAATCCTACCCAATACCTAAACTTAACAACTACCTTACTAACTATTAATAAGCAGTAAATTAGGAGTTTATTGAGGGAAAAGTCATAGTTAGTAGTTTAAATGTGTTCCCTATACTAAAGTGTTACCAATAAGATTTGTCAATCAGTATATTTTGATTTCTGAAGATCATGTGACTCTGATGACTGGAATAATGACTGCTGAAAATTCAGATTTGCCATCAAAGGAATAAATTACATTTGAAATAAGTTAAAAAATGTTTTGAATTTTATTAACATTTCACAATATTACTGTAGGTTTCAAATAAATGCAGCCTTGGTGAGCATAAAAGGCTTCTTTCAAAAACATCATAAAATCTTACAGACCCCAAACTTATTAATAGTGTACATTATATCCTGCTCTCTATAAGTTTGCTTATTAAATATTTAGGCTAATTTGATACTTTGATCCACTAGCTATCTGTACGCTCAGCTTCATTTACAAACAGCATTATATTTAATTCTATTCTGCAGAATTCCACACCTGGGTCTGAGAATGACTAATAGTGGTCTTTGGAGCCATATCCCTCTCTTTCTTTCGCTCCTTCTATACCGTTGTGCTTTTCCTTGTTCCATGTGTCTTTCGAGCTTTTGTACTTGTTCCTGCCGTTGCTTTTCCCTCTTTCCCTTAAGGCTTATAGATTATGTTCTAACGTGCCACTAAAATACTCATTACTCATCTGCCATAAGGATGGATTAACGCTCCGGTGTGAGGCAGTTTTATGTATAGTTGTATGGGGACACAGTGGAAACCCACCCGACGGCCCATCAGTGCTCACTGTTTGCTAGGCCACCATAGTTTGGCATTTTTTGAATCACAACATACCCCTCCACAGAGGTGCTCTCGCTACCACAAGGTCGACTTATGAATCCCAAAGGGGCTGTTCTCCAAACGGCGACATTTAAAACCCCCACCTCTCTCAGCTTTCCCACAGCCGGGAGTCTATTCCACAAACCAGAGCTGCTTTAAATGAGATTATTTCACAGAGATTGGCCAGTGACCACTTTAAAAGGCTATCCTATGGTGTGTGTGTACACACACGCTAAATTATTTACACCATGAAACAAGTGCGGTGCGCTCCATGAATAAATGAAGCCCGGAATGCCCTGCTCACCGGAGCACCCGTGGCTGCGGCTTCTAAACACACTTTAATCAACAGATAAATATTTCACCAGTTAATCAAGGATAGCGTTTAAATTAATTCAAGTTCTAATTTGATTCGGTTTCATTTGAAGTTGTGAGCAGAGAAATATTAGTTTGATTTATTTTTCCTTTTTTTTTTTTTTTTCTTCTTCAGGTTCAGACAGACATGTGCTTAGGCTACATGTGCATTATAAACACTGTCTGGCACTGGTAATTAGCTCTGAGCAAATCACTGTAAATTGATTTTAATGCATCAGCAGTCAAGCCCTCCATTTTGCTGCTCCTGTAAATATGGAATCCATGTCTCTCTGACCTTAAAACAGCTTTCAATCCATAAGAACCATGCTGAACTCAGTGAACGCATGGGAAATGTGCACTTTAAATTAGTCAGTCATTTAATTCATGTTTTGATGCATTTAATGGAACTATACACTGCAGAAAATTATTTTCTTAATTATATTTTGGTCTTATTTTCCTGGAAAAATATATAAACATCCTTAAAACAAGATAAATTAAGCAAAATCCAATCATGACAACTCTCAGAATAGTTTTAGCATGTTATTGAGTATGGCAATGTTAAAGGATTAGTTCACTTCAGAATTCAAATTTCCTGATAATTTACTCATCCCAATGTCATCCTAGATGTTTATGTCGTTCTTTCTTCAGTCGAAAAGAAATTAAGGTTTTTGAGGAAAACATAGGATTTTTCTCCATATAGTGGACTTCACTGGGGTTCAAAGGGTTGAAGGTCCAAATGTCAGTTTCAGTGCAGCTTCAAAGAGCTCTATTTGATCCCAGACGAGGAATAAGGGTCTTATCTAGAGAAACAAGCAGTCATTTTCAAAGAAAATTTAAAATTATATCCTTTTTAACCACAAATGCTCATCTTGCACTGCTCTGCGTTGCGCCACGCATTATATAATCATGTTGGAAAGGTCACGCGTGACGTAGGCGGAAGTACTGAGCAAGTGTTTACAAAGCGAAAGTGCAAAGACTAAGTCAAACGCACTTTACAGAAAAAAAAAAAAAAAGGTAAAGCAACGATGTCGGATGATTTTGAAGTTGGAGGAGTTTTTCACCCTACCGCGGTACTTCTGCCTATGTCACGCGTGACCTTTCCAACGTGATTACGTAATGCGTGATGCATCACAGAGCAGTGCAAGACGAGCATTTGTGGTTAAAAAGGATATACATTTTTATTGTTTTTTAGAAAATGACCTATTATTTTGCTAGATAAGACTCTTATTCCTCATCTGGGATTGCGTAGAGCCCTTTGAAGCTGCGCTCAAACTGCAATTTGGACCTTCAACCCGCTGAACCCCAATGAAGTCCACTATATGGAGAAAAATCCTGGAATGTTTTCTTCAAAAACCATAATTTCTTAAGGAAGAAAGAGGAAAGAAAAACATAAATATCTTGGATGGGGTAAGTATATTATCAAGAAATTTGAATTCTGAAGTGAACAAATCCTTTAATGTATTTGATCTTGGAGGACTACAGTATATCTGCTACACTGCTGCAGATCAAGTATGGACTTGCTATGTAAGATATACTGCTCCTGCATAAATAGACATACAGTACATAAATCCCGTAGCAGATCTAGGCAGGTGGATCTGGGGGAGGTGGAGGGTTTCAGAGGAACTCTGCATTCCAGGACTACCCTACAGTAAACACTAAAACAGACTATTTAAATGTTGAGCAAGCAATCTCATTGGCTCATTTTGATCGCTTGTGCCATGCAGTAAGGATGTGATTGCTTGCAGATTGCATGTAAAGGACCTATCAGCCTGCGCTCTCTAGAGTTTCATGACTGAACTGGAGGTTTGTTAGATTTATTCTTACATAAAGTTAGCCATTGCAAGAAAAATAAAATTAATAATAGATATATTCTTTGAAAACAGAACTTGCTTGTATTATATAGCTTCTATTAAGTAAATATATCTTGCTTTAGGATTATATTTAGAAATTCCTACTGGAAAATGGAGAAAATACAGTGCTTATTAAGAACACAGTCTGCATTCACATGTTATATTACACCATATCCTGGCGATTAGACACAAGGAACAAATTAAATGCTTCCAATTGGTTATACTCATTTTTGCTCATCAGCCTGAACAAAAGGGACCTGCAAGTCACAGCCACAGACATGCCTGACTTATATCTGATCTCTGGGCTTTTTTCAAAACTCTGTGAAGTACTGCTTCTCTGTATTTTTCTGCTGTGCTAATGGCCTGAATCAAATAGGGAAGTATCAGACATTCAGAGTAAGAGGGAGAAAGAGAGGAAGAGAAGAAGCTAATAGATTTGTATTCCTAGGTTTGACTACTCGCTATGAGAGTCACGAATTTAAAGATCAATAGTGGACCTGTAGTCTTCAGATGAATAAAAGCGTATTGTCTGCCTGCCAACATACAGATTGGATTTTTAGTCTTTAAGAAGCTAGATGTATAAGAAGAAAAGAATTCTGTCATATACTCACCCTAATGTAGTTCTGAACCTGTATTACCTTTCTTCTTCACAAAAAGAGATTTTGAAGTGTTGAAAATTAGTTTTTTTAATGTGTTTTCGTTGTGCTTCCATGTTTTCTGATCATTATATAGTAGCTTTGAAAATTGACAATGTAGCTTTTGCAAATTGTGCTCCAAAATTGTGGAATACTCAACCAATAGAGGGAAGCCAGTTCGCTCAATATTTTTAAAATAAAAATAAAAATGTACATTTTTACCTTAGCATTTAACTAGTTTTCTGTGAGTTATGTTTATTATAAATTGTCTATTATGTTTAGTGTTTTATACTTTTTGTGTTGCGTATCTTTTATTTTTTATGTTTTTTATATGCTGAAAATTTGTATTGAATATATACCTGGTTTGATGGAGACTTGCATTCTACCTGTGCAAGATTTGTACGTTACCTTACGTTACGTTACGTTACGTTACGTTACGTTACGTTACGTTACATTACATTACATTACATTATATTATATTATAAACCCTTAGAAATTTAAATAGTAATAGTAATAGAATAGAAATTGAAATAAAATAGTATTAAAATACATTTAAATAGGTAAATACACACACACACACACACACACACACACACACACACACACACACACACACATATTTAGAGTCAAACCAAATATTATGATATTTTTGACATTTTTGACATTTTTACTAGTGGGTTCAGGACACTATAGTTCATTTATGTAAGTGAGGGTAGCAAAATAAAGTAAACTGTGACATATTATACCCAAAAATTCTTCATACAGTGGACTACCAGTAAAATTTGGAACCGAAAATTATTCAGACACTTTGACCTGACCATGTTTTGCTTAAGTGTTATCTGACATAATTAAGATTATTTTTTTCTGACACAGTTTAACTCTGAGATCTTGTCATATTTTATTACCATTTTTTTTTTTTTTTTTAACTATAGTGAATAAACTGTATTAATAAATGAAATGTTCAAGGTGTCTGAATAAATTTTTGTTTAACTGTGTGTATATATATATATATATATATATATATATATATATATATATATATGTATAAAGATCTTGTACAGTTGGAATGTTTTTTTTTTTTCATTAGACCAGCTAGCCCTCCAACTCTCAGCCCAGCTGTTTTTGCAGCATAGTTTGGCGTGTAATTTCCTCTCTGCACCAAACATCTCTTTATCTGTCTAAAGTTACAGCAGGCACATCTGTTCATTCCTTGCTTGCAAGCTCTGGTAGAGCCAGTCTGGCAAGCATCCTTATATCTCTTTTCTTTCCATCACACTCTTCTTCTCTCTCTCTCACAGAAACACACTCACACACTGCGGTCATGAGGGCACCCTCTCTTCGCTGGCATGGCTCAGCTCAATTAGCCTGCAGGGAAATGGAGGGAGGGAGTGAGCGCTTGAGAAAAAAGAGGGAGAGAGAGGTTCTTCGTCTGCCAAATCTCCCTCACACTTCCGCAGGATCTCTGGAGCCCTCCGTGGGCTGTCTTTGTGTGCCGTCTGCCCAGCCGCTTTGTTTGTAAATAAGCCGTCTGGAAAATTAGCTAGGGCAGCCAGTCACTCACAGTTAGACGTCTCATCAGGCCTATAACTACCACATAATAGAGAGAATATCATGAAAAGCAGGGGTGGAAATCTTAAATAAGGGTGCCACAATCGGCGCTCGAAGAATTAATGATTGGTATGCGAACGACAAGAGCGAGATGGATTCATATGAAATGTACTGCATTAAAAGTCCTTCACATCTGCTTGCCAAACAACCGCTTGCGGTCCTTCCTATTTAGTCTTCACCTTTTTAGGAAGCTGAATATTTAGGTTTAACTGCAGAAACTTTGTTGTGATGATGCCACTCATGCATGCCACTTTTTTGTTGCATTTTGCTCTTTGTATAAGTGAAAAAATACAATGACAAGCAGTATATTAAAGTGAGAATCTTTACTAATTAAAGGGTTAGTTCACCCAAAAATGAAAATTCTGTCATTAATTACTCACCCTCATGTCGTTCCACACCCGGAACACAAATTAAGATATTTTTGATAAAATCCGATGGCTCAGTGAGGCCTCCATTGACAGCAAGATAATTAACACTTTCAGATGCCCAGAAAGTTACTAAAGACATATTTAAAACAGTTCATGTGACTACAGTGGTTCAACTTTAATGTTAAGAAGCGATGAGAATACTTTTTGTGCTCCAAAAAAACAAAATAACGACTTTATTCAACAATATCTAGTGATGGACGATTTCAAAACACTGCTTCATGAAGCTTCGAAGCTTTATGAATCTTTTGTTTCGAATCAATCAAACTGCCAACTGCCATTAAAATTTCAATGTTTCGAAACACTTATGACGTAAATAAGCCTCGTTTACTGAAATCACGTGACTTTAGCAGTTTGATACACTCTCCGAACCACTGATTCGGAACAAAAGATACATAAAGCTTCGAAGCTTCATGAAACAGTGTTTTGAATTTGCCCAACACTAGATATTGTTGAATAAATTCATTATTTTGTTTTTGTGGTGCACAAAAAGAATTCTCGTCGCTTCATAACATTAAGGTTGAACCACTGTAGTCACATGAACTGTTTTAAATATGTTTTTAGTAGCTTTCTGGGTGAACTAACCCTTTAAGAAAACATTTGAATTTGATTTGTTCATGTGCATGCTGGAAAGTGAATTGAGTCAGTTCTGCACCACTAATGGCATTAATGAAATTGCAATCATTCATTTGAGTGGACTGAATGGGCTAAACATTGACCGTTGATGGTGTGACTTTGAGACGGTACTATTTATTGTCTGGCCAATGGGTGAAAGAGGGAGAGTTTGAAACATGTTTGGAACCAATAGTTATATTTGCAGTTCTGTTTCTTGTCACTAGTGGAGGAGAAATTACATACGTCACCTTTAAAAATGGCATTTCATGTCAAAAAGCTTCCCTGAAGTTGATAAATTTGACATTATAAAAGCTATAACAGAATAAAATGAAAATGTAAAGCATGTTTTGATCCTGAAATCTCTTTAAACTAAAGAATTAGGGTTGTGAATTCATGGTTAGACAGTGAATCTGATTAATTTACATTTAAGCATTTTGGCAGATGCATTTATCCAGAAAGAATCAGTTTTTTTTTTTTTTTTTTAATGGTCACAATTTTAGATTAGGGTCCAATTCTCATTATTAACTAACTATTAACTACGACTTTTGGGATTATGGGATGTAGAATATGGTAATTCAGAATAAAGCATTAATATTTGCTTTATAATATGCCTAGTAATATGCATGCTAATAAACAACTACTTAATAGTGAGAATTGGACCCTAAACTAAAGTGTTAGTTCTTATAGACCAAAATGACTCACGATTAAAAAATTATATTTTAAGATAGATGCATAATAATTTGCAATCAGTTTGAGAAAACAAATGAATCATAACACCTTTAGAAAATCCCCAAAATAAACTAAAATAGCAATGCCAGAGATCAACCAAATTAAAAAAAGCGCATCCTTCAAAGCCAGATATGGCAATTGCAAAGACATAGAACAGAGAGAGAGAGACATGTGGCAGCCTGTCTTACTTGATGTGTGGGGTTGAGCTGTTTTCAGAGGGCCTTTGGGAAGAGGAGGGTGTCTTGTGGCGGTGGGCCAGTGAGCCTGAGGAGCGAGAGCCAGAGGAAGCTATGCCTGCAGAGCTCATAAATTACAGCCCTGCCTTCCTGGCTTTACATTAATGGATCAACAGCTCTGTGCTTCTTACTGAGACTCTTCTCACTTGTTCTCGTGCTGTGCGTGTCTTCAAGGACGAGGGTAGGACGGATTGATGCTGGGCGGACGACAGTTCAGTTGTTTTCCTAGGGGGAATTGTATTCATATTCTGAATTGTTAAAGGGTAAGTTCACTCAACAATGAAAATTCTGTCATTAATTACTTACCCTCGTGTCGTTCCGCATTTGTAAGAGTTTCATTCATCTTCGGAAAACAAATGAAGATATTTTTAATGAAATCTGAGAGATTTCTCTCTTTCCATAGGGATCCAATGCAACTACCACTTTAAATGTCCAGAAAGGTTGTAAAGACATCATTAAAGTACTCTATGTGACTCCAGTGGTTTAACCTCAATTTTATGAAGCGATGCGAGTGCTTGCGATTGAGTTTCTTTTTTTTTTTTTTGGTGCTTTTGCCTTTTTATTGAGATAGGACAGTTAGTTGACAGGAAGCGAATTGGGAGAGAGACGGGGAAGGGATTAATAAAGGTCCACGAGCCGGACTCGAACTCGGGTCTCCCGAAGTGTGTCGACATGCTGCCCACTAGGCTATCGGCACCGAATGCGATTGAGTTTTTGGTTGATCGACTACTTCAGGCATTTCATCGTTGGACTCGGGCTTGAAGTGTTAATGTAAAATCAATGCCATCTTTTTTGTCCATACATTGTACACACAATCTCTTGAGAACTGATAAGCCTCAAGAGCTGTAATTCAGTTATGGCAATGGGCATTTTGTTTCCGACATGCACTGTACGCGATAGACCAATCACAACAGACTGGACCATCTGGCCAATCAGAGCAGACTAGGCTCAAGGAAAGGAAGGGTTTAGAGAGACTGAATCTTCAAACTGCTTTCAACGAATCATTTAAGAATATTTGAGAAATGAGGTGATATTAAAGGATATTATGAGAAAAGTGATGTTTGTACTTGCATGCCTGTTAACCTGTTGTAAAAAACTCCCAAAACAATATTAGGAACTTTAGAAATGGCATAATAGGGGCACTTTAAAATCATTCGATCAATATAATATACCAGTGTTTACTGCGCACCCCCACTGTCGAATCTGAATTTACATTTCAATAACAAAAGTCATATTTTACTTGGTTTTGCAGTCCGAATTGAATGTAATGAGATAAAAATGGCATATATGAGGCAAGAAAATCAGTCTTGTGTTTTCTTCACAGGCTAAATGCGTTAACATCCAACGTGTCTGATTCACAAATCTATTTAACTGGTTCTTTTTAGGTAATTAAAAACACACAGCGAAACCCTGTAATCCGATTCACGAACAAATGACTCTTATGAACTGGTTCTTTCAGCCAGTAGTGTGAATTTGGGGATGTGAATAGGCTGTTTAGCAAGGAAATGGACTGGTTTTGTGCAAAGGAGGAGTTCTGGAAAATCATTATTTTTTGTAGGTCCATTTGGTGAAGCTAGTGGCGCAGAAATGACACACTTCAGCTTTAATGTCCAATATATGCAGTACCTGCTGCAGATAAACATTAATTCTTGATGAAGCGTAACTCATCTGTGAGAAGTTTTAGGCAGTGTACCATGAGTATTTGAATCTCTCTGTGTCAGGCGCTGAGCGGTGTCGAGTCTCACCGAAGGCCCTGATTATGCAGTTAGGCTATATGCTAATAGTGCTCTGGTGGGCCTCTCTCAAGACCTCTGACTTTAAATGCATGAACATGGACAGGTCACGCTAAGGTCATTGTGCTTTCTTTCTGCTTAACTAATTAAAGGAAAAAGTTGGTGGATTCCGGCACTTTCTTTGTGAATATGCAAATTATGGGGCAATTATAGACAATTGTTTAAATTTAAATCCTCTGAAATAATAAAAAAGCAATTTGTCTGCACCTACTTAGCCTCTAAATGAAATTGCTGGCTCTGTTAAATGCGATTAAATGGAGCTTGCTCACAAAGCTATTACTAATTTAACAAAACAACTGACAAAAATAAATAAAGCTTTCTTAAAAAGTGCAACACTCAGCTGGCTGCAATCATAACAATTTATTACGGCAGTTAAATGGCAAATTAGTTGTTGTGTTTTATGAATCCTGGAGGCGCCAATAGTTTTATTCAGAGATGCGGCTACATCTGAAAAAGATTTTATTCGAATTCTGTTGCAACGCTACAAGGCCACGTGTCACCAGTCTCCTGCCAGTCTTTTTGAGCTAATTATCTGCAATTATTTCAATTAGATATCAAAGGCAAGCACAGACAAATAATCATTACTTTGTAATCAGTTTGTGTAGTAACAGTCCTGGAAACTGCTTCACACTGTCAGGCATCATGAAAGTTTTAGTTCATTTTCTCTCTCTCTTCTCTCTTCTCTTTATCCCTCCACCCTGGCCCTTTTTTCCCTTGGCCGGCATCCAGTGTCAAAGCAATCCTGAGAGTTGCTGTTCTCCAAAGCGTTCTAAGTAATCCCTTTAACAAACTGTATTCACATATGTGAATGTTTTTGGCTCTGAGCAGATTTTTCAAGAGATAAGAACTCGGATAAAATCCGCCCCTGGCAAAGACCCAGGATATATGGGATTGCAAGTATGAGGGAAATATGGATAATAGAATTTCCTCTCATCTCTGTAGTTGCGTTAGCTGTGGATGCAGCGCTTAGAACTGCTCTGACTTTACGGGTTGCTGTGGCTTCAGAGATTAAAAACTCCTCTACTGGATCAGTTAGCCTTTTAATTCTCCAATAGAGCTGGATAAAATACAGATTTTCTAATATCGCGATATGTTTTTGAAAGACCACAGTATTGATTCTTAAAGTCATTTGATCAATACAATATGCCAGTGTTTACTGCACACCATCACTGTTGAATCTACACTGAATCTGAATCTGCCCCACCGTAAAAGAGTTTGTAGTCCGAATTGAATGTAATGACATAAAAATGGTGTGTACCATGATATACATACAAGAAAAGTAACTTTTTCATTGAGTTTTTAGCATCCAAATTGACTGAACAAATGAATCTTGTTCTTGGTAGTTAATCATAAACTTATAGTGTAACCAATGAAGTATGATTCACAAACAAATGACTTTTATGAGCCATTTATTTTTAATGAATCCAAAACATAAAGCACAACCACTGCAGTCTGACTCAGAAACAAATGACTCTCTTTAGTAAATCAAAAACTTTCGGCACAAGCAG
Organism: Ctenopharyngodon idella; assembly: GCF_019924925.1. NCBI lineage: Eukaryota > Metazoa > Chordata > Actinopteri > Cypriniformes > Xenocyprididae > Ctenopharyngodon > Ctenopharyngodon idella. The sequence goes on along the minus strand of NC_067239.1, from coordinate 4,380,826 downwards.
TGTAGTCCATTTCAGGAACAATTGACTCTTGGGTCATTCCGTGTCAACTCAACCAGAGGTCCCAGGCTCAGATTTTTGATTTTGTTAATATTTTTTCTGTAGAAAGACAAACATAAATAGCGATGAAAGCCGTAATATTAAATATCACAGATGTATATTTACTGAGTAATCCAGTATTTTGTAGAGGGGGTCAAAATGACAATTTTCACCTGAGATTTGGAGCCAAATTACAGGGGTGTACAAATGACTTTAGAAAGATGGCAGCATCATTATTTTATTTTTACACAGAGATTGGCAGGTCTATTAGTAAAATATGTGAACTTTAGCAATCATTGTTTCATTATATGCCAATGGTGACAGTTTAAAAATGGCAAAAAGCACTTCATGTTTTTTTTTTTTGTTTTTTGTTTTGCCTCCAGTTTGCATGCCTGTAACTCAAGAAGTATTAAAGATATCTTAATATCCTTCTAGATTCTCAATCTTCATTTTTAAGACCGTATATAGTCCAGTCCCATAGATAGTGGGACCCAAATGTAACTCCCATGTCCAAATTGTTGAATTTTATCCATTTTCAATGGTCAAGAACCAAATGTATGTAACTTTTTAAAACAGCTGATAGTTATTGTGTTTAAAGAAAAATGTCTGAAGAACAAATAACACCTGAAACTAGAAATGTATCATGTTTCTCTCAATCAAAACAATTCAATACAAAACATCTTTCTGAGTGCCAAAAACAAACATTTTCCTGAAGTTTACATGTCTTTAATTCAAGAAGTGTTAAAGATATCTTAATGTCATTTTAGATTCTTGTTCTTATGAAACTTTTCTTTTGAAATCTTCATTTTTAAACATTATTTATTCTTCAGACATTCCTCTTTAAATGCAATAATTATCAGCTGTGTGCAAAGTGAACCACATTTGGTTTTCAATCACTGAAAATGGGTAAAATTCAACAATTTGAACATGGAGCTGCTTTGAGATCCCCATATCTATGGGACTGAGCTATATAGAGCCTTGAAAATGAATGAGAATCTAGAAGGACATTACGATATCTTGAATATTTTTAGAGTTAAAGCCATGCAAACTTTGGAAAAGGAGTATTTATGGCACTCAGACAGGTATGTTCTATGCAACTGAGCTGATAGAAAAACACGAGATACATTTTTAGTTTAGACATTTTTTTGTTCTTCAGAAAAAAAAAGTATCAGCAGTATACAAAGTGACCCTCATTTGGTTTTTGACCACTGAAAATGTGTACAATTTACCAATTTACTCATGGAGCTGCATTAAGATCTTCATATCTCTGGGATTGAACCATCGAGGGCCTTTAAAATGAAGATAACAAAAGGAAAGTTTGTTAAGAACCAGAATCTAAAAGGATATTAAGATATCTGTAATACTTCTTGAGTTACAGGCATGCAAACTTGAGGCAAAAAACACAAGAAGTGTCATTTTTGAAGTGCCACCATTGGCATATAATGAAACAAAGATTGTTAAAGTCAACAGATTTTACTAATAGACCTACCAATCTCTCTGTAAAAATAAAATAATGATGCTGCAGTCTTTATTAAGTCATTTTTACACCCCTGTAAATTGGCTCCAAATCTCAGGTGAAAATGCTCACTTTGACCCCCCTCTACAAAATAGTCTATTACTCAGTACATGTACATCTGTGATATTTAATATCTTGGCTTTCATCACTATTTATGTTTGTCTTTGCACAGAAAAAATATTAACAAAATAAAAAAATCTGAGCTGGGGAAGTTTCCGAAATTTGGAAACGACCCTCGTATGATCTGGTTCTTTTTAATGAATCATAAACATTCAGCGCGATCTGTTTCACGAACAAATTAATCTTATAAACTGGTTCTCTTTAATGGATCAAAAACACACAGCACAACCAGTGCAGTTTGATTTACAAACAAATTACTCATACAGTATGAACCAGTTCTCTTTAGTGAATCAACAACATTCAGTGCAACCAGTGCAGTCTGTTTCATAAACCAATGACACTTATGAGTTGGTCCTTTTAATTACTCATTCAAAAAGACTCGTCACTTACTTCCAGTGATGGAATATTTGAATATTTTGCAGGATGAATAAAATTGCTTGTGAATCAGAATGGGAACCCCTACTTGACATTAATGCTTTCTGTCCATATTTTTATCGATGCTCACACTCGATTAACACCAGGACTTTGTTTTTATTCATGTCTGTCACTAATTGAAGGCTTTTAGGCCCATCTACTGTAACCTTCAGTGTTGTGTCTGTGGCCTTTTTGTCTGTATGTGAGAAAAGCATGTGTGCACACTCTATCTCATTGTGTGTGAAATGGGGACAGGTGAAGGTGAGACGAGACACCGGATGAGGTGTGAGAATGGGCAAAGACCCCGGACTAGCCTACGTGTGTGTGTGTGTGTGTGTGTGTGTGTGAGAGAGAGAGAGGCCCCTGGCATGGTCCCTGTCAGCAGGAGTCTGATGTCTGTCTACTCATGTGTGGAGCACTCATCATGGGCAATTAAGGCCGAGCAGGGGGCCTGGCCTTCCCACTCATGTCCTTGAAGAAAGAAAGTAAAGGGGGGCAGAAGAGTGATGGGGTGGAGCGACGCAGAAGGAAGGGCGGGAATTCTACCGGTAGTTTTTTGGAGAAGAGGAAGTTGAGCGATATGTTTCCAGCCTTACGGTAGGATGACAAAAGCCTGTCCAGGATCTGTAATGTCTTTGTTTTTCTCCCCTCTGGTGCTTAAATAGATTCTCTCCACAGGGTGATAATCACCATTCATTATTCACACTTCAGATGGCCATTAAAAGTCAATCTCGAAAACCCTGGAAAATGGCCCCAACTATGGGACCACTTGGTGTCGTCTTTGATATTGTGTTGTAATTTTGCACAAATTGATATTCCTCTTCAGTGCTACTCGTATAAGATAAGAGGGTTTCGTAAAAAAACACAATCCCTTTGGCTTTTAATTGATGATTTATTAATTTCATGTTCTGTCAGAGCTGGAATGAAGAATCTCTTAATATTTAATTTGTCATGCCTGTGCACATGCCAGGAACACGGAGAAGATGGATTTGTGCAGTAGAAAGATGATTATGACCCTTCTCACGAGGATGTTTTAATAATAATTAAGTGTACTGCAGATTTTTAAATGATGATTAGTTGGTGTTTTCCTAGTGTCAGTGTCCTTGTTGGATGATAACAAGACCTACTTTTTGGGTTCACTTTAATGCACTGCGCTAAACACATCTAGAATAGAGGATGTTTTCGTTTTCATTATTTTCTATTTGCATGCAAGAAGACTCGAGACGGCGCATACTCCCCCTGGAAAAAAAAAAAAAAAAAGCGAGACTGCTTAGCAGAATTAAAACACAACTAAAAAATTAGAATAACACATGAAAGCAAAAAAAGTTATGTTCAAGATCAGGCTTGGGGCAAGTCTCTCATACTTAATTGAAGCACTTATTTTATGCCTGTTTAGATTTTTTAACCAGCATTCAAACTGAGGGAACACGTGATGTCTCATGTATTTCATTATTTATACACTACCTTTCAAACGTTTGGAGCAAGTATGATTTTTTTTTTTTCTTTTATTAATTAAGGATGCTTTAAATTGCTCAAAAGTAACAGCAAAGATTTTTTTTTTAAATAATGTTACAAAAAAAAAAAATCAGTTTCAAATAAATGCTGAAAGAAAATCATTCATTCGGTCATTTCATTCATTCTTTCATTCATTCATTTGTTCATTCATTCGTTCATTCATTCATTCGGTCTTCATTCATTCATTCATTCATTCATTCATTCGGTCATTCATTGGGTTATTCATTCATTCATTCATTCATTCATTCATTGGGTCATTCATTAATTTGTTTGTTTGTTTGTTCCTTCCTTCGTTCATTTGTTCATTCCTTCCTTGCTTCCGTCCTTTCTTCCTTAATTCTTTTGGTCATTCATTCACTCATTAATTTGGCCATTCATTCACTCATTCACTCACTCATTGGGTCATTCATTCATTCGGTCATTCAGTCATTAATTCGGTCATTCGTTGTGTTATTCATTCATTCATTCATTGGGTCATTCATTAATTTGTTCGTTTCCTTTGTTTGTTCGTTCATTCCTTCCTTCCTTCCTTCCTTCCTTCCTTCCTTCCTTCCTTCCTTCCTTCCTTCCTTCATTCATTCATTCATTCATTCATTCTTTTGGTCATTCATTTGGCTATTCATTCACTCATTGAGTCATTCATTAATTCATTCATTCATTCACTCATTCATTGGGTCATTCATTATTTTCTTTGTTTGTTCCTTCATTCATTCGTTCGTTCGTTCCTTCCTTTCATTCATTCATTCATTCATTCTGTCATTCATTGAGTCATTTATTCGGTCATTCATTCGGTCATTCGTTGTGTTATTCATTCATTCATTGGGTCATTCATTAATTTGTTCGTTTGTTCCTCCGTTCGTTCGTTCATTTGTTCGTTCGTTCGTTTGTTTGTTCGTTCATTCCTTCATTCATTCATTCATTCTTTTGGTCATTCATTCCCTCATTCATTTGTTCATTCATTCACTCATTGGGTCATTCATTCATTCGTTCATTCATTCACTCATTCATTGGGTCATTCATTCATTTCTTTGTTCCTTCCTTCCTTCCTTCCTTCCTTCCTTCCTTCATTTATTCATTCATTCTTTCTTTTGGTCATTCATTCACTCATTCATTTGGCCATTCATTTACTCATTCTTTCATTGGGTCATTAATTCATTAATTCACTCATTCATTCATTGGGTCATTCATTCATTCATTCATTCATTCATTGGGCCATTAATTCTTTCACTCATTGAATCATTCATTCATTCGTTCATTGGGTCATTCATTCATTCATTCACTCATTCACTCATTGGGTCATTCATTCATTAATTCATTCATTGGGTCATTCCTTTTCTCACCTCTAGGGCATTAAAATGTGAGTCCTGACTGCCACTGGTGCCCCCATTCTTGTAACCCACTTTTTAAATATCAGCTTAAAATCCACGAAAGGCATCAGAGTTTTTTCACGTCATATCACACGTGGTGTCAAGTGCCTTTTGGAGCAGGAGCCTCCTGCTGTCTGTAGGTTTCACCCAGCTGATAGCTGCGGCCCGGGGAGATTAACCTATATCTGTTAGCACTAACCCTCATGCTCCTCATCGTTGCAATTGTATTTACTCATTAGGCGTCATAGAAACAATGCTGAAGAGTTAATTAGAGAGCGAGCAGCTTGCATTCTGCCTTCTCTGACCCAGTTCTTTTTCCTTCTCTCCTCCTCCCTCCCTCTTTTTCTTCTTCTTCCTTGTCTCTATCCTGGTTAATGAGCGCACTTCATGGTATGAAATGGTTGCATGATTATTTTCACATGATTCTGACTGAGTCGTGATTAAAAGGCAATTTCTTCCTTTTGTGTGCTCGTTCATTCTGTAAACGTCAGGACTCGGGTTTGATTTCTCTGCTTTTCATCCAGAGAAATGTGAGAATGTGTTTATAATAAGGCTTTGCTGCACCAAATGGAGGTCGTAATGCAGTGTGAATGATAATAGTGGTCAACCTAGGTCATAACATTCTTCTTAGATGGCTAAAAAACTCACTGTGATCTGTCGAGAAGTGTTTGGCAGACCAATGAGGTGATGTCCACACCAGTCTTTTCATCCTTAATGACTTACTTTGCCATACCTTCCTCCTGTCCCATGACTCCTGGCTTTGCCTTAATAATGATCTCACACCAGCATGGGTGTGATCAGGGCCGATATGGCATTCTAATGAAAGGCCAGGAGAATTTCTCAAAGGTTGGAGTAATGGGTGACTTGACAGGCTCTTTATGTAACAATCATAGGTGGATTTTGGGAGGCAGGGTAAATCGTATTCCTGTGATATAATGTGATATGAATATATACAGTATGTAGTATATACAGAGACTCAAACATGTAAGCTCACGTGTAGTCATTTTTAAAGCTTTATCCATGTTTTCTCCAACATGTTTTCTCTCTGTTTCTTACAGGTATTTTACCCACCACTTTTGAGCTTTATTATGGAAACCAGATGTGGAGAAGCAGTGGTGAGTATCATTAAATACCTCTGTTTGGTATCTGACCATTTACTCTATCCACACTGGCCCTGAGAATCAGTTTTAAGTATGCTTCTTGCATCCCTGAATATAAATTCAATAAAGATAATCTTTCTTTGAACATTTTGATACTGTCCACTGCTGTGACATTTTGTTTGCAATTGCTCAGATTGTATTTGTTCTATATTACACATGCCAAATAAAACTGAATCTAATTCGGAGTTGGATGACACCTCACACCTTTGTGTGTGTTGAGATCTCTGTTAAAATATTGGCTTAGTGGTAGTTGTCTTAGGGGGTATTTCTGTTTGTGACCTCAGACTGCGGCTCATAAGGTCAAGTGAGCTAAACGTTTGTTTTCTCACACAGAGAGCGCTTTGACCCCTGACTTACAATACATGTCACTGCACTTATAGTGTAATAGTTGGTATCACAAGTGCAGAAATGACAAGGTAACTGAGCTCATTGAACAGAGTGGACTCATTTGAAACATTTCTGGTGGTACTGCAAATGATCAAATATCAAATATACAGTGGAGTCCACAAGTCTGAGACTACCAGACCAAATGCTTCTTTTGTGCACTCTTTTCTAATCAAACAGTGGTTTTCAGTATACCAGTTTAATACTTAAATGCATAAATGTTTTGCCAATCGTTATTACATATTCATGTCTTTAGTGACCCATATGGGACTCATTTGAGATGTTTTTGGTGGTACTGCAAATCATACCTCATATATACAGTGAAGTCCACAAGTCTGAGACTACCAGAGAAAATGCTTCTTTTGTGCACTATTTTCTATTAAACAGTGTTTTTCAGTATAAGAGTTTAACACTTAAATGCATGAATGTTTCGCCAGTCATTATTACATATTCGGGTCTTTAGTGACCTGGATCTATATCTAACACATATGGCTCTCTAACTACCGCAATAGTATAAAACTCTCCGAAAATTTTAATAACAATTACAAAAGAATAAAATAAAGCATATTTTGTTACCTTTTGGAACTTGGAAGGGTTCAATTTGAGCATCATCACTGTCATCGTCCCGTTTCCCCATTTCATTTAGCATCTGGCTCAGGATCTGATCCACCTTCAAGTGACAGTGAAACTAATGTTTGATTTTGTGCAGTATTTGCTCTGCAGTGAATCGCTGAGTCATTTAAAGTTTTGCTGATGATTGCTTGTTTATTCTTTTGTTTTCTGCCTGCGGTAACTATGAGTGAAACGTCACTTCATCGTTGTGTATCAGATGTCGCCACCTTGAGGAAGAAAGGTGAATTGCAATTATAAAGTAATCAGAGATTTAATTATTGTTGCGTAAAAAAAAAAATGCTTACACTATTACGTACCTCGGGTCACTTGCGACCGTATACACTTTTTACAAAAATGTATTAGAAATTATATTATAGTAAATAAATTGAGTGAAAATTAAGAAGGTTGATGTCCAACTTTAAAAAATGAATGAGGGGGAGGATAGTGAATGACATCCCGGGTCAATAAAGGCCCGAGGTATGCATTGAAGCAGTTAAAACAGTACTGTCTGACAAAGTAGCTCACATGGTCAGTGTCACAAATTAGGTTAGATTAGTATACTGCACTTTTTATGCGTATGTGATCGTACAGTGCGTATGACGTAAAAATTCATCAAATTTCGGGTTGTAACTCGTGGCGAGAGATATTTTAGGCTCAGTGACTGTGCAACGAAGTATACTCAGGACTTTAAGACATCTTCCCACAGCCTGTTTAACTTATAACTGGTAGCTGTATGAGTTTTAATAAAGCCATTTGAAATTTAAGTTGAATGAAGGAGGAAATGTATCTTGTAGGCCGCTAGATGTAGAGGCTGGAGACTGTAATTTTGTGCATTTCTCTGATACTTTACTTTTCCGGCATCATACTTTTCCTACATTATACAGTATTCTTCTCACCCACTCACTCCTGTGGCATTTGACATGCTTGTTAGATTCATGTGTCTCCAGTGGGTGTCATGAACCCATAACACAGAGTTTGTGCTGATTATTATAGAACCTGGAGCTACCAAATGTTAGAATTATTTAGATTTTTTGCTATTATTTATTCATGTATTTACTTTTGCTCTGGATACATATGGAACAATCACTCCAATCACATTGCATTACTTGATATGAAATAACTTATTCAGTGCTGACATTTTTTTTTCAGTGCTATCACTTGGCAAAGTGAGACGTGATTTAAGACACATTTTCTTACAATAGAGACCCTTACAATTTGAGAAGATTAAGAAAAAAATATGTGTCTCATGGTCTATTCATCATACTGTCAAAGAATGTAGACATGGAAATTCAGAACTAGTTGACAGTATCATAAAACAGGTGAAGTCATGTGAAGCAGTGAGTTATGGTGCACTTTGTAGCTGAGACAATGCAACATGTCTGACTGTCGTAGGGAACGTCTATATATTGTATTTAGGAGGAGATGAAGAGTCTTCTGGGTCTTCCCACTGTTAAGTAATGTGACTTAAAGAGAAAAAAAACCAACAACATATCAGTGTAGAAATGTGCTGTTAAACCAGATTCTTCTCCTCCCCTACATACAGTGCAACCTGTCCGCTGCCATGTAGTGCTGAGCAGCTTTACTATGCTTTTTCTAGTCACTGAAGTGATTAAACTTCATGCTGGAAGGAATTAGAATTTATTCCCCATGTGTACTGATGCAGTTCTGTGGATGTACAGTCGTGTATGTTCATGTGAGAGGCTTGTTTCATATGTGTGTCAGTTTGTTTGTACACTATTTTAAATGACATGGCACAATTTTTCTTAGATTTAATCATTTATTTTTAAAAAGCACTAAAATACATACAGTCACAAAAAAAGATACATACAATGATTGACTATACCACTTATATGATAGGATATAGAATGTTTTAAATTTTTGAATCAAAATTCATTTTTATACACAAAAGTTTGGGCAAAGTAAGATTTTTTTTTTTTTTTTAAATTTATAGTTTTATTCAGCAATGATACATAAATTAATAAAAAAAAAAAATAGCAGTAAAAACATTCAAACTTTGTGATTTTATTTTAAAACTTTAGATGGGGGCATAATGTTAGAAATGTCAGGGTGGTACAACTGTCCGGAGAAAAAAAAAAAAAAAAAAAAAAAAAATAAATAAATAAATAAATAAATAAAATAAAATAAAATAAAATAAAATAAAATAAAATAATTCTTGAAAATAATTATATTTTATTTTATATATTTATATATTTTATTTCCTATTAGTTTAGTTTAGTTTAGTTTGCATTGTAAAATGTCATGTGGTATGAACGTAATATTGTGGAATTAATAATTTTTGATGTCTGTAAAATACCTTGGAAAAATATACTTTATTTTTGTTTTGTTTTGTTTTAGGAAGTTTGATTTAAATGTGTACACTCACATGTATTCAAGATGTAAGGAAAATGTGTTATTATTATTTTTTACTTGATGGCTACACCATATGACATTTTTAGAGTAATATTGAATAGTGAAAAAAAAAAAATAATAATAAAAAAAAAAAAATATATATATATATATATATATATATATATATATATATATACAGTTTATGCAAAAACAAGAACTTGGAACGTGTTGTAGACTACATTTTAAAAAGAGCCTTTTCCTTTTCTTTACCATAGACACATTTATATGCCATTGACCCATGTATCACTGACACTCTTCAGTGTGTGTGTGTGTGTGTGTCCAGCGTTGTACTCCTGTGCTGGGAGTTGCTGATAGGTTTGTCCTCTCTTTCATCTCTCTTCAGTAAGGCAGAGAGCCCCTTAGCTGTCAGCCACCTCTCCATTATATCATCCCTATAGTTCCGCCACCCTGCACACATACAGCCTGGAAACAAGTAAAAAGCAGTCCAGGCATAACAACTGATCAGTGCATAACACATGTAACCTTCAGCATCCCAACCAGAGCTAAAAACAGACCAAGAGTGGCATAAAAAGTGAAGCATAAGTGTGGTAGTGTGTGCCATCTTGCTTCCTGTTGTTCAATTCATCCATCCATCATAGAGAAGCCTCTGAACTCCTCCTTGACCACTGTTCAAAGCTCTCCACGCCTTCACAGACTGATTTACTATGACAAATGAGCTTTCCACCCCAGGAAGGTTAGCTCATATGTGCATGCACACGCATTTAAACAAGCTGCTAGCTGGTCAGGGGTAAAATAATCCACTTTGCTCAGAAAAGAATGGGCACACCGAAAAAATTCACCTCCAGATGCCAAATCGATACGTGTCCTTTGGTGCGTTGCACTGTAATAAAGCTCAGGGGAGGGGAGCGGGAAGGTTAAGACGTCGTTTGGCTTCACTCGTCCCTCTCATATCACGTCTGATGGGAATGCGCCACTAAAGATGCATGCATTGGAATGTGCTCATTGACACGCCATACTGAAACTGGATTTTTAAGGGTTCAAGCGCGTAGCGCTGAAACCTTATTGTAATTGTTAAAATTTCTAAGGATCAGCATTCTCCCCTAAAAGTGATCGGGCAGACCAAACCGTAAGTCATAGAGACTTGAAACTTTGAGGGCTGGTAGGACTTACACCATCTACAATGTCACTAAGACTCGCACCAACTGGCCTGCTGGGGGTGCTACAGCGGTGAAAAGTACGAAATTGCTCATAACTCCTAAACCGTTAGGCGTTGGCTTAAGTGTCTTATATTGTTGGAATCATTGGCTCAATACGGACATGCATGATGGATGCATGATTTGATTGGCGCCCTGCCAAAATTTCGGGGTATTTTGGATTTTTTGAAAAACCTACTTTTGCGAACTAGTCCTAAGTTTTTGGCCCGATCGGAACCAAACCGGTGCAGCAAGATTCTCTGGAGTCTGATTGTCGATAATTATCAAAAAAAAGTTGAAATTTTAATTCACGGTCAGAGCCACTTTTACTAAAATGGCTATAACTTGTGAATGGAATGAGATATTTTCATCAAATTTGGCATGCATATGTAAGAGATCATTATGTGGTTGCGTGAAAAAGAATGTGGCAACTGGCGACTTGGTGGCACTATAATATGAAAAAACTTAAAAATGGCTTTAACTACGCAACCCTAATTCTGATTGACATGAAAATTGCCATGCGGTGTCTTAGTCCAAGGTGCCAAGACTACGTTTGACAACATGCGTATCTCGAAAAACGCAGCCGGCGACAGCCAATGAAGTTTGAGCAGCTATCAGACAAGGTTAACAGAGGCCGATCGGAATGAAAAGGATTGTATATCAAACGTTTTTTCCACACGCACCCACAACATTCATACCATATGGTAGAACTCCTCATTCTGAGCAACTTTGCCTCTAGGACCACCTCTGTCAATCGAATCATTCATTAAGTATTGGAGATTATTTCAAAAGCGTACTTTTGTGAACTAGTCCTAGGTTTTTGGCTCAACCTCGAAAACTGTTAAAAAGCTTTAAAAACTATATATTCCCTATGAGAAATTGCCTATATTGGCTGTAAATAGTAAAACATAATACCTTTTTATGGGGCTGGAACAATACATTGAATCTCAATTCACGATACGAAGAATCTGGAGCGATTCTGATATTTTCCGATGTATCGCGATTCTCTCTCAAATCGATTCTGAGCTTAGTTTTTAAACAGCAGATGGCACTACTATACGTGCTTTAGAAACACTCGTACACCGCCTGCTCGTCCTTTACACACACCACTTAAACCTAAAATAATCATTCATAAAGTTCGAAAAGGTTGAAGCGAATTACAAATCTCACATCATAAAAGCATTCTGAGCTGAGGTGCAAGTATATTTAACCACTTACATGACTCAGCTGAGCGCATAAGTGCTGTCCAGCAGTCTTTTTCGTGAGCATTTGAGAGTGTGCGGTTAAAAACTAGCCTAGAGTGCCATCTGCTGTTAAAACTCAGCTCAGAATCTATTCGAGAGAGAAAATATCAGGATCGATCCAGATTCATTGTATCCATCGAGAATCGATGTATCGTCCCAGCCCTACCTTTTTACATGTGCTTAAAGGCATTAAAGTGCTTGAAACCCATTACTTCTCACAGCTACATATATATATATATATATATATATATATATATATATATATATATAGCATATTTATATATGCTATACTTGCCATCTCTTTGTAATTAATTCTGAAATTAACTCTGAATTTCTGAGTGAAAATTGTTTCTACACCATTGTTTTTCCCAATGTAGACTAAGAGCACATGTGTTCTAGAGCAATATTCATATTTGTCTTGAAATTATTAGTATGAGGGTGCCAAATAAGATCATTAACCTTGAGAACAAATCCTGTTTGTTTATTCCAGCCAAGTTCTTTAGCTCAAGAAGAGTTGACAGGTCAGTATCACATGAAGTGCACTGCATGGACTGATGTATATTGCCTGGGTGATCGAATTTTAGGATTGTGCTTATATTGATTCTTTTACTGCCTTTCCGAGCTTAAGCTGTTTTCTTGAATCTTGTCTGGCCGGTGTATATCTGTCACAGCCTATAGAACCTTCTCTGGTCCTTTTAATATATGATGGCCTGGTTTTATTCCTTATCTCTTATACATTTAGGGAGGGATGGCGGGAAGAAAGTGGGAGGATGGGCTGCTATATGCTTGGATGGTGGAGAGGGGGAGGGGTGCGCTGGATTAAAATCTTGGTCGAAAACATCCGCATTAAAAAACAGAGGCAATGAAATAAACATCCCACCACCGAATGAGAAGACAAGTAGAGATAGCAGAGAGAGAAAATGGTCTGTAAAAGATGAGCAGAAATGGGGAAAATGAGAAAAGTGAGTCAGAGTGAAGTGAAATCAACTGAAAACAGGACATGGATTCTGTGGAGGGAAAACTGGTGATGAGATTCTGGCAGCAAAATGAGTTTAGAACAACAAAACCCTCCACCAAACCACAAAGAGAGAGATAAAGAGAGAAAGGGTAATGGTAATGTAGTACATATTATGTATTGAGACACATATAAAACAAACAGATGTACAAAAAAACTTAATATCAGCACACAGGCTTTTCCAGCTGTCTGTGATTACTGGATAAGAATTTTAAAAATCATTTTAAAGCGATTGCGCTCACAAAGTACAACCTTTCAGATATTCAGAGCTTAGCACAATGAGAAAAAATGTACTTACTGTGGAAATATAATATGATTTTTAAAGATTTTATTAATTTCACCTGTCCCACCAGCAAATTATATATATATATATATATATATTTGTTTGTTTGCCATTAAAAATAACTAAACACCCTTGAAAACAAGCTTAATTTGCCTGGTCTGCATGAAAGCATGAGATGTTAAGAATGTTTTTCAGGTAAAGTTTTTTAAAATTAATTTTAATTTAAATGTAATTTATTGCTGTGATGCAAAGCTGAATTGTCAGCATCATTACTCCAGTCTTCAGTGTCACATGATCCTTCAGAAATCATTCTAATATGCTGATTTGGTGCTGAAGTAACATCTCTTATTATTATCAATGTTGAAAATGGGTGTGATGTTTAATATTTTTATGAAAGCCTTTACATTTTTTTCAGGAGTCTTTGATGAAAGGTCAAAAGAATAGCATTTATTTGAAACAGAATTTTTTTGTAACAATTTATAAGTTCCACTATCACTTCATTGCTGAATAAATGACTGACTCCAATCTTTTGAGTGGTATAGTGTATATTATATAAAGGCTTAATATAATAATTGTACTAGAGAAGACAAATATATGTTTGTTATTTTATTTTATTTTTTTTTCAGTTTCATTTGTATTATTATTAATGATACAGTTATCCAAAATGCTCACAGTCCTCTGAAAAAACATTTTCTTCTCGTATAGAGAACAGACAGACCTAGATGTGCTTCACCTGCAACACATGACCCAAGATCACATCTCTCTGCTGGTGTGATCTACTTTTGACATTTACTTCAGAAAACCAGCAAATCATGGCAAATGTTAAAACAGATTTAATAAAAGATTATAAAATAGTGCAGTCAACAATAAAATGCTCCAGCTTCCAGAGTAGTTGGAGAAAAAGATAGAAAGAGAAAGACAGAAGGGAAAAGATAAAGGAGTGAGAGCCTATTTTTAATGATAACGCTACATTTTTATTGTACTTTCAGCTTAGCTGTTGACAGTGAATAACCAACATTAGCACATGTGGGTTGGACTACAATAGAAAGTAGAAAAGAGTAGAGTAATTCAACTTAAACAAGTGCATGTCTTTATTTTCATATTTCAAATTGTATATTACACACCCATAATCTGTTGCAATGAGCTGCCAAATGGTGCTTGGTGCATTGTTCCACTGCAGTAAAAGCTTCATCCTAAACAGTGCTGTGAATATTTCTTAAAAATGCCTTGGAATGATCATGATGCCATGTTTGAGTCCACATACGGATGTTTTGAATCAGTGTGGAGCCAGATGCTGCCTGGTCCCGTTTACAATGATTGAGAGTGAAAAGGGCGTAGTGCACTTGGCAGCCCCTAACTGAGAAGAGGATGGAATTAAAATCAATACTCTGCATGATGAGGTGACTCAGAAGGTTAAAATAGAACTCGCAACTCTCCAATGGCCATTGCGTAGCTGCTTTAAGATTATTAGCTGTCATAAACAGAAGATCTAGTCGTGGGCATCGATTTAAGGGTAGGGATGGTGTTACCAACTTTCAGAAAATCAGAAATGTCCTGGCCAACATTTGGGCAGTTTTCCTCAAACAACCAACCAGGATGCCAACACATTAGAGATCTGAGGGAGAGTTTGATGGATAGGAATACAAGCAAATCAAGCGAGGATACAGGAAAATAAATTTTAAAAAGTTAAACATACCTCTAAATTTTCATTAGTCGGCAGATGCAAACATCAAAGTTGATTCTAAAAGTTCAGGTTTAGAGGTCAAAAATTTGAGTCTTGATTGGCTGAACACTGTTTAAAATAAATTGAAAATAAACCTAGATGTATATCAATAACTATGGAAGCTTGTTTCCACCACTAAAAAATAAAAAAATAAAAAAGGTAATTGCCACTTTTTATCTCACAATTCTTATTTTTTTTCCTCAGAATTGAGAGATTTAAACTCACAATTGCGAATTATAATCCAAATTGCGATTTATAAAGTCAAAATTGTTAGATATAAACTTGCAATTCTGAAAAGAAAGTCTTTTTCCCCTCACAATTAGAGATTATAACATGCAACTGCGAATTTGTCACAATTCTGACTTTGTCACGTAATTCTGACTTTATATCACACAGCTCTGACTTTATATCATGCAATTCTGACTTTATTTCACACAATTCTGACTTTATATCACTCAATTCTGACTGTATATCACACAATTCTGACTTTATA
Organism: Ctenopharyngodon idella; assembly: GCF_019924925.1. Classification (NCBI taxonomy): domain Eukaryota; kingdom Metazoa; phylum Chordata; class Actinopteri; order Cypriniformes; family Xenocyprididae; genus Ctenopharyngodon; species Ctenopharyngodon idella. The sequence goes on along the minus strand of NC_067239.1, from coordinate 4,365,381 downwards.
TCTCACAATTCTGACTTTATAACTCACAATTCAAACTTTATATCACACAATTCTGACTGTATATCACACAATTCTGACTTTATATCACACAATTCTGACTTTATTTCACACAATTCTGACTTTATTTCACACAATTCTGACTTCATATCCCGCAATTCTGACTTTGTCACACAATTCTGACTTTATTTCACACAATTCTGACTTCATAGCACGCAATTCTGACTTTATATCATGCAATTCTGACTTTATTTCACACAATTCTGACTTTATATCACTCAATTCTGACTGTATATCACACAATTCTGACTTTATATCTCGCAATTCTGACTTCATATCACACAATTCTGACTTTATTTCACACAATTCTGACTTCATAGCACGCAATTCTGACTTTATATCACACAATTTTGACTTTATAACTCGCAATTCTGACTTTATAACTCACAATTCTGAGAAAAAAAGTCAGAATTGTGAGATAAAAAGTTGCAATTACCTTTTTTTTTTTTTTTTTTTTTATTTCATGGTGGAAACAGGCTTCCATAAATAACACTTACAGATTTGGTTGCACTTTAGTTTCTGATTTTTCCTGCCTTATGGCCAGATTCACTGATTTGAGGGAGGGATAATACTTAATGTAACAATTTTAAGGATTTTATAACATTAAAATATCCTCGAATATCAGGAACAGGATAGGTCAGCAGTCATAATAGGCATCACTAAATCCTACGACCTGAGAATAATTGTCCCTGATAATATGTGTGCAATTGTGTCGTGTGTTTTCTATTAGAATCAAAACCAGCGATCCCGAATTCGCAAACGAATCAGTGTTGATCAAATCGGTCAAAAGGGTTTGCAAATTGTTCGCTATTCAGTTTGATTCATTTGAACTGAATCGTTTGCAGTGTCAAAATATCATCAAAATATAAAAGTCACAAAACAAAAAGGGCGCTGGATGTGTTCAGATTATTTAGGCTACCTTATAATGTCAGACTTACTTCCATCCACGCAGACCAATTTTCTTTATAAAAATATTTTGAATGAGATTAAGATTTCTGAGTCTTTGCTTTAATAGTAGTTTGTTTTAAAAATATAATCCCTGTTTTGTCACATTATTGCCATGTATTCTTATAAACTTTCAAACCAAACCCACGCTGGCTCTATTAAGTTTGAGGTGGTTGTTTTTTCGTGCCCCCTGTGCACCTGTTCTACACTCTCTTGCTGATGCACTGTTGAAGATCGTGTATTTTCAGTCTCAGCAAATAAGATGATGTTCATTTCTCCGCCATCATCAATCCCCCAACGCATCTCTTTCTGTCTTTATATTCTTTTGCACATCTTAGCTTTTTGGCATTGAAAACTCTAGCTCGCCCCTCCCACTCCTTGCGTTTTCCCCTGAAACCAAGAAACCAGGACAGCTCAGCGCTCGACGGGTTAACGCGCACTCGCGCTCGTGATTGGCTGCGGGAGCAGCGCTTTTAGAGAGAGGTAACCAGGCAACTTCAGCTGGAACAGCGGAGAGAAAGAACAGGGTAAAGGGGAAAAGAAGCGCAAAAATCCCATCAGTTTTGGTGTGCGATAGAAAGGATGTAGTCCAGGTCTGTGGCTGTATGTCCCCGGCATGGGAAAGTGGATTACTGCTCTTCTACAGACGGTAGAGACTGGATACGGAGTGATTGCGCGTGGATTTTTATCATGAGAAGTATGGGATCTGAACGCACCAGTTTAAAGGTAAGAGGGGTTGTCTTAAGGATGTGATTAGCGATGACATATGGAAAGAAAAACGCCGTCGATGTTGTTGCGATGAAACTTGTCCATGTGGAACGTGAGGACATCTTCCTGCGCTTCGGTGATGGAGTTGTGTCGGTTGACTGAATTCACGCATCTAAAGCAATTGGAGAGATATTACTAAACAGTTATCCCACATTTGATTTGCGAGGAAATGAGCCGAACCAACTGCCACCAGTTGACGGTGATCATGCGTCCACGCGCGTATGGAGAGGAGCGGCGTTTGCTGCATTGACATCCATGTTCTGCCCTGCGCGAGAGCGATTGATCAGCTGAGATTTACTACAACGCTCCGTATGTAACACCTTTTCCATTCATCGCGGAGCAGAGGTCTTTTATACACTAAATTAGTGCTATATGCGCGCACTCATTTGAAACTGATGTGTTCGCTATTCCCGCTCGAGTTAAAACGCACGAGTACCAGTTCAAGACACGGTAGCGTGAACTTTCCATGTATTTAAACGTATTACGAGTAAAGAAACGTGTAGATTTTGTTTCTTTGGTTTAGACAGGATGATCGGTCCGCAGGGGCTCCGCGGCAGCAGAAGCCCGCATTAATCGCACTGCTCGTGTGTGTGAGTGTGCGCGCGTACGCGCGCTCCTGCTTGTGTGACAGGGAACCACCGTCCGGGCGGCGAGAATTCCGTTACTCGCACTCTAAGAATCTGACAACTGACTTGGGGCACCGGCGACCGCGTTAAACGCTTCTCTATGTGGCGTTTTCTGAACGGAATATGTTTCCACAGTGTTTGAAGCAGTAGAAACGGGAGAGCGTGAGGATGATTTGCTTTGACAGAGAACATCCTCTTCTGACTGCCTGTGGACCGCTGGTTGTGGTCGCACAGAAAGGTATAGTTTTTAAATGAGAAAAACGGACCCCTCGACGTTTACTAAGTATAAAACGCTTGAAAAGACACCGAATATCGTCGTGTTACCTTGTGGTGCCGTTCCACTAAGCGGAGCTCGGTCTGAAGGACAAAAGCGTCAGTGACTGGAGTGTCCGGTGAGGGAGACTTTACGATAGTAAAACCTAACCTACGTTGTGGTGACCAGCCGGTCTCCGCGGGGAAAAAAAATCAGTTTAATAAACCTATAGGCTACTAAGTAATGTCTTGATGAACATATAAACATGTGGAATGATTTGTGTGAGGGTTAGCTTTGGGGTTAAGGGATAGCAAACACCATTACCTCGATATAAAAACAACGCAAGTCAATGGAAAGTCCTCGTTATGATAGAAAACAAACATGTATGTGACAGTTTCATCATTTATCAAAGACTCGTGACACAATTCCTGTGTGGAAAATACAGGGAACCTCACAAATGTACAAAGCAGAGCATCCATCAAACTGTTGTCATCCCTGACCCATTTAACCAATTCAAAAGCAGCACTCTTCAATCTGTTTTTCTGACACTAATTCTGACCCTTACAATACAGTATGTCTCCACATTAGTATTAATGGTAGAAAAATCACAGTCACAAAGGTGTATTTTGTTTCTTTTGTTTTTGTGTCTGAACTGATCCAGGTGTCAGGTGTTCATTGGCAGCCCCTCGTTTTTAGGTCAGTGGCTAATGTGTTAGCCTAATATGTCACACATCTTTTTGTGTGGTTCAGCTATCAATTTGTGTTTGTTTCCATCTGAATGCTATTTCAAATTAATTGTTGTGTTTTCAGGCAGAACTACCATTGGGAATTGTTTATAGTTAAGCTTTTTATGGATATATAGAGATAGATGGACGGATAGATGGAGGAACGGACAGACAGACAGATGGATAGATAGATAGCTAGATAGATAGATAGTTAGATAGATCAAATGAGGATACATAAAAAAGGAACAAAAAAATGTTTTTTGTTTTTTTTTGTTTTTTTTTTCTGCCATAATCAGGTCAGAGTCACTATGCCAACCTTGTGCCAGATGGCTGACTCTCCCAACCGCTCATATAATGTCACTGTACTTCTTATAGGTTTCCATTACCATGGTAAAGGTGGTCTGTTCAGTGTTCTGGACTTTTCTATGTGTATCGCAAGTAGGCCTTCCCTTTCTGCCTGAATGGGCCCAGCAGGCAACAGTGCATCTCCATGGAGACGGAACACAGAGTGTGGGAACCCTCAAAGCCAACATTGTTTTGCTCTCTCCTCTGTGTTCATTTATTCATTCTACAAGCTGGGTTTGTTTTGAGGTAATGTAGAACTCAGAGGTAGGGTTCGTATCAAGACGTATCTCCTGGGCAACAGCATGTTTAAGCAAACTAAACACTAATGCATGTTAGTTTGGCCTGTGTGAATTCAATGGCAAATCAAACTAGCTTACTGTTCTAGGTAATTTTCTGTTTAAACGAATTGTTATTCATGATGTGAGAAATGTCCAGAATCCTGTTTCAAAGGAAAGTTTGGGTCATTATTTCTGAGTGCCACTACATTTAAAGTGCTAGTTGCACTTTAGTTTGTTATAAAAGTAATCTAAGGATGTTTGGCATTGGATAAAATGGAGCAGCATATCACCCTTGGTGTCTTCATCAGAGGTGATGGGGATTCCTGAAGTAGAGCTGTTCTGTGGGGGATGTCCCTTCTCGGAAATCTGTCCGGCATAGAGAGGAGGCATCGACTGCCGTTCCTCGTCCTCTGTATTGATTTTTCTGTTCTGTGTGACATTATCTGCTCGTGCTAATTAGAGCTCAGGAATGCCCTCACCCATCGGATGGCATCTGACTGAGGACATGACACTGAGCCTGAGGGCACAGCTGCCATGGTTTTGGCCCAGACTTTTGCTGATCAGAAGCTTTCTACTCAAACTCCAGTAGTAAAAGTTGTAATTTAAATGTGAAGATGCCAATGCTGTATGCATTGCATGTATTTGTTCTGTATTTTCATGCTGTGCTTTGAAACATGTCAGTAAGGCTCTGTGTAATGTAGGGTATCTCTAGGTGTTGTGTGTGGCACCGTTGCTCTATAGTGAACTGCCTGTCGTCTTCTAAGGTAACATCCTAATGGTATTGCAACTTCATAAGTGACCACAGACTAACTCACAATTGATTTAAATTGAGTTCGTCATGTTGCTCAACCAACATCAAAACACTGTAATAAGCATAAAATACATAAACACATGAATATTGGTTAAAATTATGGAAGCTTCTTTCCGCCACAGAATAAAAACTTGCCACTTTTTACCTCACAATTCTGACATTTTTTTCTCACAATTGCGAGTTTACATCTTGCAATTCTGACTTTTTTTCTCATAATTGTGTAATATAAAGTCGCAATTGCGAGTTATAAAGTCAGAATTGCGGGATATAAAGTTGGAATCGCGAGATATAAAGTCAGAATAGCAAGATAAAAAGTCGCAATTGCGAGTTATAAAGTCAGAATTGCGGGATATAAAGTCGCAATTGCGAGTTATAAAGTCAGAATTGCGGGATATAAAGTCAGAATTGCAAGTTATAAAGTCAGAATTGCGAGTTATAAAGTCAGAATAGCAAGATAAAAAGTCGCAATTGCGAGTTATAAAGTCAGAATTGCAGATATAAAGTCGCAATTGCGAGTTATAAAGCTAGAATTGTGGGATATAAAGTCACAATTGCGAGTTATAAAGTCAGAATTGTAGGATGTAAAGTCGCAATTGCGAGTTATAAAGTCAGAATTGCGGGATATAAAGTCGCAATTGCGAGTTATAAAGTCAGAATTGCGTGATATAAAGTCAGAATTGCGAGTTATAAAGTCAGAATTGCGAGTTATAAAGTCAGAATAGCAAGATAAAAAGTCGCAATTGCGAGTTATAAAGTCAGAATTGCAGATATAAAGTCGCAATTGCGAGTTATAAAGCTAGAATTGTGGGATATAAAGTCACAATTGCGAGTTATAAAGTCAGAATTGTAGGATGTAAAGTCGCAATTGCGAGTTATAAAGTCAGAATTGCGAGATATAAAGTCGCAATTGCGAGTTATAAAGCTAGAATTGCGGGATATAAAGTCACAATTGCGAGTTATAAAGTCAGAATTGCAAGATATAAAGTCGCAATTGCGAGTTATAAAGTCAGAATTGCGAGATATAAAGTCGCAATTGCGAGTTATAAAGTCAGAATTGCGAGATATAAAGTCGCAATTGCGAGTTATAAAGTCAGAATAGCAAGATAAAAAGTCGCAATTGCGAGTTATAAAGTCAGAATTGCGAGTTATAAAGTCAGAATAGCAAGATAAAAAGTCGCAATTGCGAGTTATAAAGTCAGAATTGCGAGATATAAAGTCGCAATTGCGAGTTATAAAGCTAGAATTGCGGGATATAAAGTCACAATTGCAAGTTATAAAGTCAGAATTGCAGGATGTAAAGTCGCAATTGCGAGTTATAAAGTCAGAATTGTGAGATATAAAGTCGCAATTGCGAGTTATAAAGCTAGAATTGCGGGATATAAAGTCACAATTGCGAGTTATAAAGTCAGAATTGCAAGATATAAAGTCGCAATTGCGAGTTATAAAGTCAGAATTGCGAGTTATAAAGTCAGAATAGCAAGATAAAAAGTCGCAATTGCGAGTTATAAAGTCAGAATTGCGAGATATAAAGTCGCAATTGCGAGTTATAAAGCTAGAATTGCGGGATATAAAGTCACAATTGCAAGATATAAAGTCAGAATAGCAAGATAAAAAGTCGCAATTGCGAGTTATAAAGTCAGAATTGCGAGATATAAAGTCGCAATTGCGAGTTATAAAGCTAGAATTGCGTGATATAAAGTCACAATTGCGAGATATAAAGTCACAATTGCGAGTTACAAAGTCAGAATTGCGGGATATAAAGTCACAATTGCAAATTACAAAGTCAGAATTGCGGGATATAAAGTCACAATTGCAAATTACAAAGTCACAATTGCGAGATAAAACAATTGTAAGTTATAAAGTCAATTGCGAGCTATAAAGTCAGACTTTTTTCTCGCAATTTATATTTCGCAATTCTGACTATGATTTGCAATTACGAGTTTATATCTCACAATTCTGTCTTTATAGCTCACAATTGCGACTTTATTAATTTTTTCTCCGAATTACTTGATGTAAAATCGCAATTGCGAAAAAAAGTCAGAATAGTGAGATAAAAAGTCGCAATTACCTTTTTTACTTTTTATTCAGTGACGGAAACAAGCTTCCATATAATAAAGTCCATTTTAAGTACACACTGAATTATTTTCATCAATATGTTTACTTTTTAAAAGCTATTTTTCTCATTAAAATAGTATTGACATCGTATACATCTTTTGGGTATACAGTTGAAACGGATTATTTTAACGTTTACAGATTGGCTCCATTCACTTCCATTATAAGTGCATCTCTGTAGCCCAGATTTTTGCTAATTTTAAGTGGAAATTTACTTTTGTAGTAAACAACAATTTGCCACAAGTGCTCTCTATTGAGCTTAACATGTATTGAACCCAGAATATTCCTTTATAATGCAGTTCACTTGGTTTTAGACTGCAGCATATGTACACAGGTTGTACAAGGTGGAAGCAGTGGTTTTCTTTGTGCCACATGCTGCAATGCCACGCTGGCATCTGCCCCATAATCTCCTTAAAATGACCACAATCTGTCTGCACAGCTATTTGGGGCCAAAAACAACACTGAAACATCAGTCCACACACAAGCAAGCTCAGCATACTTTCAAATGTAGTCTCATCTTTTTCACGTTGATTCTTTGTTCCACAGTCTTTTGCTGATGTATAATTCAAACACTTGTTCACCCTAGCCTTCTGTTCTTGTCTATTGAACCTGCCTTCGAGTACATAACTAACAAATAGCATAACAGTTGCACATTGATTGCAGAGGACTGCAGTTTTAGGGTCTGGTCTTGACCATATATCTGCTTTTCATTTACCGCATAACCAGTCTCCAGTTCCTCCTCTGACTATTCAAATCAAAATCCCTCCTTGAGCTATGAATAAAGAACCACGCTTATATATATATATTTTTTTTCAGTCCGAATAAACAAAATTAACTCGCCCTCAACGAGCATGCAGTCCCATCTCTCACTGCGGTATAGAGGAACGCAACGCTCCACTGACTCCAGACTACCCGTAGAAACAAAAGGGAGTAAAAAGGCAGACAAAAAGTCAATGGTTGATAATTTAGTCCCACGAGAGCTTTGCTCCAAAGCGAGTTTGATGTGCTGCATTGCAAACAAAGACTGGGAGAAACTCAGAAATGCAGCCCATGCAACAGTCTCAGTACATTAACACTTCAATTAAATCCATTCTTTCTACATTCTCATTTACTTGCGCTCACACTTCGACGACCGCTCTCCCAGGACAGATTCTTTATTTGAGGCGCTACTTGGCGCTCATTTACAATGTTTTATGCTTTGCATCACCAGAGCCCGGTGGTATTGCACCTCTTCTCTCCTCTGACATTTAAAGACAGTGGGAAGAAGCATAGAGATGAGAAGAAAAGAAAATTAATGACATTTTAAACCCTGCTTTTCTTCTCCCCTGCCTTTTGTATACATACACTACTGTTTAAAAGTTTGAGGTCTGTAAGATTTTTTAAAAAATATATATATTTTAAATTAAGTCTCTTAAGCTCACCAAGGCTGCATGTGTTTGATCAAAAATACAGTAAAATTGGGAAATATTTTTACAGTTCAAAATAACTGCTTTCTTTTTTAATAGATTTTAAAATGTAATTTATTCCTGTGATGGCAAAGGTGAATTTTCAGCATCATTACTCCAGTCTTCAGTGTCACATGATCCTTCAGAAATCATTCTAGTATTCTGATTTGATGCTCGAGAAACATTTTGGATTATTATCAGTGTTGTGCTGCTTAATATTTTTGAGAAAACTGTGATGCATGTTCCTTAAGGATTCTTTGATGAATAGAAAGTTCAAAAGAACAGTATGTACAGTATATGTACAAAAGAATGAATGCTACTGATTTTTTTTTTACCTTTTTTTTCTCCAAGATTTTGACAAAGAGTTAAAAGACAGAGTTTTTAAGCAAATGGCTGTTGTCCACATGGTATGAGGAGGACCGAGAGCCACTTCTGCTTCCAGAAGTGTTTCTTCTGTTGCATAAAGGTGTCGTAAACTAATTTTAAGAAACGCTTTTGTAAGTGGATTGGACTGAGCACCAAAACTCACTTGTAGCCAATCAGCAGTAAGGGGCGTGTCCACTCATTAGGAGGGAGGTGCCTGTGTTGCTTGGCGTGTTCATGAATTTGGGGGCGGAGCTATCAAAATAGGGGTGTGATCCCTTTAGGGAAGGGCGTGTTTGTTTTGGTGATTTCAAATATCAACAGTTTTTCTCAGAAATCGCTTACTGCACCTTTAAAGGGATAGTTCAGCCAAAAATGGCAATTCTGTCATCATTTATCCACCCTACATGTGGTTCCAAACCTGTATGACTTTCTTTCTTTGTGGAACACAAAGGAAGATGCTGTAAATGTTGAAAAATGAATCCACTGACTTAGGAAAAAAAAAAAACATTCTTCAAAATATCTTCTTTTGTGTTCCATAGAGTTTGGAACCACACGAGAGTGAGTAAGTGATGAAAGAATTTTCATTTGTGGTGAACTATCCCTTTAAGAGTTAGCTGGAAAATCAAAAGGAACAAAATGGCTCCCTTAGGTCCCTTGACCTAAGGGCCCGAATTGCTTTTTTCTGACAACAAATGGTATTAGATTAATTCTGCTCTTACTGTCTTTTCATGTGGTTTAATCTGTTGTCTCTCTTCCACTAGAGAGAGAGAGAAAGAAAAGATTCAGCGTGACCTGCTCAGCGGGGCCCCGGTCTGCTTGTATATTAGAGTGGGCTCCAGCTCTTTAGTATGCGCAGGCCTCCCCGTGCACCATTATCAAGCTGAAATGAAAAGCCTGTATTTCTCCATGGCGGACAGAGTGGTGAGCTGCACAGAACTGGAGCGCTGCAGATGTAATGCGCTCTAGAGAGAGAGGGTGTAGTTGAATGTAAGGACGGAGACATACACACACACATAGAATCAAAGACGTGAGGTTTGCTCTACTAATGTCAGCGTAGATTTGTCAGTAATATGACGGTGTGCATATGCTGCCAGCTGGTGGTATTCTCTGTCAGATGTTAGCCTGAGGGCAAGACAAGCCAGGTCTGTAGTCAAACACTAGGGAATAACGACACTTCGGCTGTCTAATGAGACACACAAAATGGCTAACTCGGTTTTGCCTAAATGAACAAATAAATTGCTGAAATCCGTCATTTAATTTAATCTACGTCATACTGTATCTGTGGAATTCACAGAGATGTCAATAAATAGCGTGTCAAGGCCAGGCGTGTACGGAATCTGAATACAGAATTCTCTGAATATTTTATATTGTAGTATCGGAACATTAATCATTCACAGAGTTCTTCACATTCCCATACTCTGTGCATGCAAGCCATGAAATGGTTTGACAAGTGTTATTTTCTTTTGTGTGTTGATGCATTTAACTGTCAAAACTAATAGTTGGGGTCACTGCATTCTGCTGAATTAACTTACTCAACTGCACTGTTGTTTGTTTGTTTATTTCTTTAATTAATATTTTCATTTTGTTACAAGTTAGAAGGTTCACCGCATCGCTCATGAATCTTAAGTGCTGCAGCAAAATAATTTTTTTTTTTTTTTTTTTTGTGAGAATGTGACTTTGCTGTCTGTTGAATGTGATGTGATGATAAATGCAATCAAAAGACTGTCTACAACAAAATAATTACAAGAAATATCATTCTATTGAGTTGTTGTGTGCACGCAAAACAAACATCCAGTGTAACCAGTGTAGTCTGATTCATGAAGAGATGAACCGGGTCTATTTTGTGAATCAAAAACATACTGTGTGACCAGTGTAGCCCAATTCCTGAGACAGATGACTCTTATACAATGAGTCAGTTCTTTTAATGAATAATTAAAAAGGCGATTTACCAGTTGGAATCAGTCTGAAATCAGTCTGCAATGTATAATTTAAAACATTAGCAGAGAGAAAATTTAAAAATGGATGTTGCAACTGTCAAAGATCAACCGTAATGGAAATCAAATCGATTCTATTCGATTCTGAATTGGAATCAGTTACACTTAAATGTGAGAACCTTAAACATGCCTTTGTTAATGTTACAGCACAAAAAAACAAAAACAAACAAACAAACAAAAAATGTTTTAATAAATAATGGCAGGTGATTTTAGGGGTATTCTAGAGACATGACAGGCCCCTGCAAACAAGATGATTCATCAATATTTTTAGTCTGTTTTATGGTGTTTTATGTTGCTGTTTTATGTGGTCTCAAAACTAACAGACCTGAGATGTGTCCGAATTCACATTCTGTCTGAGTAGGTACTACATTTCTTAAGGAATGGACTTCGCTACCATTAAAAAAGTATGTTCTATTTAATATGCATGTGTATAGTAAAAATAAAATCTGGACGTACTACATCCACCACGTTGTCATTGTCATGTGACTGCCATTCACAAATTCCTGTGGCCTCATGGAACAGTAAAGTGTTCATCAGATGCACACTTTAAAATCTTGGTGAAAGTAGCAGGTCCTTACCACTTATTAGTGTTTTATGAAGACTATGAATTTGTACACACTACTATTTCACAATTATTTATTTATTTATTTTTTTATTTTTTTTGCGTACTATGATTGGCTGACTTTACAATGCTTTAAACTATATACCGATTTGAGTACATAGAATAGAAATCCTCGGATTTCACTCACAATTACAGTATGTTGCTTAAATGTACCATAGTTCAGGGGTTTCAACATTTTTCAAGGCTAGGACCCCTTAGGTGATAGAGACATGAAGCAGGGACCCCTGATACAAAATGTGTCAAACAGAGCTACATATCAAGCATATAGCCTCCGATATTAATAGAAACCAAACATTAATTGGTGGACCCCCTGCAGTACTGCTGCGGACCCCTGGTTGAAGACCCATTAGTTTATCCATTAATTCATTAATCCATTAATATCCAGTACCTTGTGAAAAAGAAGGGTTTTTAATTGTATTGAATGAGCACTTGTAGTGTACTTCAAAAAAAAAAAAAAAAAAAAATATATATATATATATATAAGATTTGAAGTACACTACAAGTGCTCATTCAATGGATGGATGGAGAGATCGTATATATAATAAATAATATAATATAATAAAGACTCTCGTTCATCTTCGGAACACAAATGAAGATGTTTTTGATGAAATCTGAGAGATTTCTGTCCCTCCGTTGACTCTCTCCGTTGATCTACACAACTGACACTTTAACGCTTTAAAAAAGTTCATAAAGAGATCATAAAACTAATCCGTATGAATTGAGCGGTTTAGTCCGAATTTTCTGGAGACTCGATCGCTTTATTTGATGAACAGATTTAATTTAAACTTTCATTCACATATTTTTAGTGTATTCTTTAAAAGTATATAATTTCCATAATAACTTAAGTACTCTTTTTAAGAGTATGCTAAAGTGTACTGCTTTTTCACGAGGGGTTGTACATGTTGTGGTCGCATGATTTCAGGGATGTGTGGCATTCATTTCTTTGATGGACATGGACACATCTGTGGTGTGATAGTTTGTCCAAGGTGTGTCAGCTGGATCACAGCTCATTTGGACCAGAAAAATCACACCGGTGCCAGATCCAGATGTGCCAACCATAAGCATCCAACACCTACAATTCCAACCTGCCTCCTCCCTTCTCTCCCTCCTTCTCTCTCTCTCTCTCTGTCAGTCCTTCTCACTCTATTCTTGAACCAGGAATGTGTGTAAATGTGTTTATTCATGAGAATCAACATAGTAAACACATCTGGACAGACAGAAGACCAGCCTTGAGCTCTGGAGACAGGGTGTTTCCATAATGATTACATGTCAAAGAGCTACGGCGTAACGTCTCAGGCGGTCTCCTGGCGTTATTGCCCTGGCTGGGAGAGATTTCGCTCTCATGTTGCCAGCAAAGCCTTCTGCCCTTGTACTGCAGGAAACTGATTCTGTTTTTTGAATAGTTGCCTGGGAAATCTACTCTCCGGCTTTGCTTGAAACGAACATACATCTCTCCAGAGCGATTGCTTTTCTCTTCTCCTCTGCTGCATGTTCTGCTAGAAGTAACTGCACTTTACCGTCTCACTCTTTCTTGCTTGTATGGGGAATTCCATCTACGGATCTGTTTTTTCCCCCTTCTCTTATCTCTGTGTGCAGGGAAGGATTCAGAGTTGCGTGTACATATCTGTGCTGAAAAAGAGATGAAAGAAGTATTTTTCCCTTTTTTGTGTTTGATATAAAAGCAAGGGCTCTTTTGCTTGTGATAACACTCAGCCTCTCCGTCTCTGGAGCGCAGTCAGGGTCTAATGCGCAGACACTCTATTGCACCCGTGCGTGTCGTCGTAGAACGCATGTGTGCGCGTGTGCGCATGTGTTTGAGCAGGGCCATATTAAACTGACATTCTGGTGACGTGGCGTGTCATGCTGAAACCACTGGATAAATGGCAGAGACTCAGCATGCACCAGAGAAATATGGAGAGATATGGGGAGTAAGAGAGAGGGAGGGATGAGATGGATGGATGGATGGAGAGATCGTAGAATGGCATAAGATGGTGAATGTCATCAGTAATGGTTAGGCAACTGTGCATGGATGCACATACAAGTAAATTATTCATACGACAATTGGTGTTTTATGGGGTTGCAGATGGTATTTGACTCCAAGTTCAGCTTGCAGTCCCAGAGGAAAATTTGCTTCTTCAGAGGTTGCTCTTTCCTTGAGTTCTGAGGTTTGTTCATTTAGAGAGATAGTTCATCATAAAATGAAATTCTGTCTTCATTTGCTCACCCTCATATGGAAGCTTGTTTCCGCCACTAAATAAAAAAAATAAAAAAGACTTGGCGACTTTTTTTATCTTACAATTCTGACTTTTTTTCTCACAATTGCGAGTTTGCATCTCACAATTCGGACTTTTTGTAATTGCGAGTTATAAAGTCAGAATTGTGTTATAAAGAATTGTGTTATAAAGTCAGAATTACGTGATATAAACTCACAATTATGTCTTATAAAGTCAGAATCGTGAGATATAAACTCGCAATTGCATCTTAGAAAGTCATAATCGCGAGATAAACTCGCAATTCTGTTTTTTTTTTTCTCAGAGTTGTGAGTATATATCTCACAATTCTGACTTTGTCATGCAATTCTGACTTTATAACATGCAATTGCGAGTCAGTCAGGAAAAAACATCAGTCTTTTTTCCCTCACAATTCTGACTTTATATCATGCAATTCTGACTTCATATCTCACAATTCTGACTTTATATCACGCAATTTTGACTTTCTAACACGCAATTTTGACTTTATAACTCGAAATTCTGACTTTATATCACGCAATTTTGACTTTATAACTCACAATTCTGAATTTATAACTATTAAAAAATTCTTTACACTAAGAAAAAATGTTCTTTTAAGAACTGCTCACTGAAAGATGAGCAAAAAAACGAACAACAACAAAAAAACCTTCTCGAACCTTTATTTTTAAGAGTATGATCAGATAATTTGGTCTTATAATAATTTGATGAGAAATTTGAAAAGGGATAGTTCACCCAAAAATAAAAATTCTGTCTTTTTTATACACTTTTGCCATTCTATACCTGTATAAATGTATTTTCTTTTTTTTTCTTTTTTTTTTCCCCCCTTTGGTCTAGAGATCACACTCTTCCCATCAACCTCTTTATTTTGTCCATTATGTGTTTAGTTTCTAAAGTGTTTGTTTTGCGACCTGCAAAGTCATTTATTTCTTTTTCTTTTTTTCTCTTCAGATCTTTTCTCTAAAATGTTGATCTCCCAGATCATTTGTCCCATTTTGGAGTTTCACACTTCACTGATCTTTCTCTAGTGCCATTTGAGTTCTTTAACTCTAGATTCAGGTAGCTGTCCAGCACTCAACACCACAACACTCACACTTTTCCTCTCACAGACCTCCCAAGATTGAAAAACAAAGCATAGACACTCCCTATCCACATTATGTGTGTGTGAAACCATTAAGATAGCAAGTCTTCAATTAGCTCGACGTGTTAATGACATTAGACTGTGGCAGATAAGAGCCGGGTTAGATGGCCCTCTCGGAATTGATGGGGTCTGATTAGAAGGTGGGGGCTTAATAATCCAGTGTCTTTAAATGAGATGCCCTCACACGGAGACGACTAAGATTTAACACACACACACACAGAGGCACTTGACAGCAAGATACTTGGATGAGCCCCGGCAGATTTAGCTAAGCCCCTCCCCAGTTTAATGACAGCCGCTGAATCGGCACGCTGCTGATAGCAAAGTGGCACAAAGTGGGTTTAATGGAACAGGGCAATTCCAAAGACCATCAGGATTAAATTGGAGTGAAATGATTTGGGGGAATAGAAAGAGAGAGAGGAATAAAACTCCCTCCCCTTTATTGCATGATGAACAGAAATGGCAGCCCAGGGTGGCTTGATCAGTTAGAGACTGTCTCTCTCTCTCTCTCTTTGTGTGTGTGTGTGGTTGTGTGTGTGTGGCTAGAGAAATGGAGTGGAATGGCTTGTGGGGGAGGGAGAGATGCAGAATAATGTGAGGTTAACCATGGAAATAACCCATGTTTTCAATATGTTGACATCCATATTTTGAACACCCCAGCTGAGTGAATCATTAAATGAATCAATCATAAAAACACTCATTTGTTTTGATCTTGAATGAATTAGTGTGTTGAATGAAACGGTTAAGTCAATAATTCAATGACTCACCCATAGCAGCCCTTATTTTGTTCCTGAGTGAAGTTTTTTAACAAACCAGCGGAGTCAATGATTCAATTAATCGCTCAGATACAGTCACTTGTTTAGTTTCAAAATGAATCAGAGTTTTAAATGAATTGGTTCAGTGAATTATTTCAGTCAATCCTAAGGCCAGACACTTGTTTAGCTCATAAATTAATCTGTATTTTTGAACAAATTAGTTGAGTGAATCATTTAGTGATTAATTCATTCGAAATCGCATACTGTATACTAGGTACAACACTTGGTTTGAAACTTACTTCGTGACTATTTAAAAAGTATGAATATGTGTAGTATGAATGAAATTCAGAAGTATTACATCTGCCATGTTGACACTGTCATGTGACCTACAGCATCAGTTGCGTCGCCTCACCACCATTCACAACTCCTCTCCTGTGACCTCATGGGATAGTAAAATGTCAATAAATTAAACACTTCTGAATCTTGACAGAAGTAGTAGGTCATCTGGGTACTGTTTGCATACTTTTTTCCCGAACACTATGTATTCGGACATGCTACTTTGTTGGTGCACTGTTTTTTGCATTCTATGTAGTCGGGAAGTATTCGATTTTCACCACAGTGAGTCACTTGTTTTATTCCTGAATCATTTGATTAAACAATTCAATGAGTCATTATTGTATGTAATCTGCAGGAGTCACTGAAAACCCCCCACCACTATTCAAATTCCACTGTCATTACATTAAAAAACATTAAAATGTCTTTATGTAAACAGAAATGGCAGCCCAGGGTGGCGTGATCAGTTAGAGACTCTGTGTGTGTGGCTAGATGAGAAATGGAGTGGAATGGCTGTTGGGGGAGGGAGAGACGCAGAATCATGTAAGGTTAACTGTGGAGATAACCCACATTTTTAATGTGTTGACATCTGTCTGCGGCAGTGTGTTTGAGTGGAAGAGAAGCGCATTAGAACGCAACTGTAATTATAGCGAGTGTGGGCAGAGTGATTTGCCCTGGCATGGATGCCCAGTGTGGGTAGGGGTGGGTTATTTGGAGGACAGCTGCATCCTCCTCAGAGGGAATGTACAGCAGGGGGTCTTTACCCTTCACACGGACTCTGCCCTTCCTGTCTCGTTCCAGCCTGTTTCAACACCTCAGCAAACCATCACGGCTTGTAGGAATATTTATGTGAAGTCGACACTGCATTATTTAAAACTGGTCCAGCCTCAAGGCCCAAAAAATTCTTTTATTCATCACAATGGCTCTGTCTGTTGTGGTGAATTCTATAATAATAGTCACAAACACGTACACGTACTGTGATATAGATAGTATGGAGAAGATGGGTGGTCTGCATTGTTGTCCAGTGTCGTCCAGTGGCTGCATTGTTTGTGTGTGTTGGAGATGTGAGCATCACAATAATTGTTTCTTCCCATAGACTAATTCACCCTTCGCCGGGAGTTTAATTGACAGGCAGTCTGACCAATCATAGCGCCAAATCCACCATTTTGTCTGACAAACAAACCAGACAGGAGATATAGTAGATTAACATCGGTGGACTTGAACTTGAAAAATGGTGCATTGTCTTTCTGCGATTGAAACAACATACCTTCTGATTCTGATGATTCAGTTCAGTTCAATGACAGTGTCAATGTTGCAAAGTTCCTCAATATACAAGAAGTTGAAATTGCCTAACTTACATTTTAGACAATTTTGTCAGTTACTTTTTTCAGAAAAACTCACAGCATATTGTTCCGGAATGAATCAGATTGGTGAATGATTCAGTGACTCACTCATGAAGACAGTCACTTATTTCATTCCTGAATGAATTAATGCCTGACTCATAAAATCTGTCACTTGTGAATGAATGAATGAATCAGAGCTTTAAACAAATTGGTTAAGTGACTTGTTTTTTATGTAAATGAATTTGTATATATTATTTGAGTGAATCATCCAGTGATTTGTTCATATAGACAGGCACTTGTTTTATTCCTGAATTAATCAGTGTGTTTGGACAAATCATTTGAGTCAACGATTCAATGAGTCACTCAGAAAGACTTGTTGCCAACATACTGTCATAATTATCGTCGCTGTCAGGCGGAAACCTCCATATTTCGTCATTTTTATTTATTTATTTTTTCCCCATAAATCATTACTATTGATCACCCTTTACGTCTAACTGTAAGTTTTGTAAATATTTAACCAATGGAAATATTTAAAAAAAGAGCTTGTGACTAAACCTCGTAACTCGATTGGATCCTCAAACTGTCGGAATAAACCTCACCCCTCAAAAACTCCACCCCGCCTCTTTGGTGAAAAAAGTTCTGCACGCAGTTTGGAACTTCTCTGTTTGCAATGCAATGATAAATAAAGAATCAGCGTTTTCTTTACTCAACAAACACTCTATATATAAAGGCTAATATTTTATGTATTTGAGGAGTGGAGAAAAGTGTCTTAGTCTAGCATTTGTCATCAAGTCAGACAATACTGTCTTAAATAGCCTGTGAGTAGCAGTTTGTCTTTAATAACATCAGATTTTTGCCAGGTAATGATGGACAAAACATGTATGTCCCAAATTCTCTAACATTCACTGGTGTTTGATTTTGGTAAAATGCTAATAATATAATAATACATGACCATATATAAAGCCACAATATCAACCTTGACAACACTGTGTTTAATTATTTTAAAAAATATTTATGATTTGCTAACATCTGCATACAAGTTGCTGAATAATGAATAGGCATTATAACAGATTTTGCTGCTTAGTTTTCATAAGGGTTTGGATGGACCAGCTCTGCATTGTGAACATTAGACTATTTCCACATTATGCATCAGTTTTGACTTAAAACTGTTTTTTTTTTATAAATATCAAAAGAGCTAGAAGTATCATGATGTCGTCTTTCAGTGTTTCCACAGCACATGTTTCAGATGTATACTGTTTCTGTTTCACAGATATAGTTCATCTGTGTGCTACTGAGACAATCCAAAGAGAGAGGGAGAGAAATGAAGTGAAAAAATGCATCGACTGCCGCATTAGATTCAGCTGAATTGCTAGTCAAGCCCACCATGAATGAGGCATTGAATTACTTGACCCTATTGCCCCAGATCCTCATATAAGCTTTATAATTTGCCCGTGATGGAAACAGTTCAGGGTCCATTGCTCCAGTATTGCTGAGAGTTTAAGTGCTTACTGGTTAAGTCTGCTCTGCTGTTTACCCACTGCTATTTTCAGTGCTGTTTTCTCTTTTTCATCACTGTATGAAAAGACACACTCTGTATCTTTTCATACAGTGATGCACAGGCGACATGTTCTTAATGTGAGAGACAGATATTCCTGAACTTGCTATTAGCCAAGAACCATTGCAATGACTGCAAACAGACACAGAATCTGCTAATTTTTCATGTTTTCCAAATGAATATTTGATCATGAATTTGAATTTAAATATTTTCATTATCAAATTAGTCAAAAATGTTTTATTTTACCATGCATTTTAAAGGAATAGGTCACAATGAGGCAAAGAGCCTCAAATCTTGCAGTGCTTCTCATTTAAATGATATTTCAGTTTTTTTTTTTAAATAAATAAAATAGGATTCCTTCCAACCACTCTTGCGGAGTACAGAGAGAGAGAGAGAGAGAGAGAGAGAGAGCGCAGAACCGCTGGCACATAGGCCACCAGGAGCAATAATAGAAGCCACAAAGTGATTTGAGCCTGAAGCAGGTGGCTGGTCTGGGGGTCACCGCTGAGTTTCACAGAAATCAATAGACTCTCCAGGCTGAGTACGGATAGGGAAGGAGGGGGAGGAGGTGATTGTATGTGATCGGGTTTGAGGCCTGCAGGTAGGAATGCTCTTTAAATGAATCTGATTTGCCTGACATCATGGAGATGGTGATATATGCCACACCTGAGAAAGAAAGAGGTCTGCCCTGCCATTATACAATCCCCTTTTCTCTCGCTTTCTCTCTGGCTCTAAGGGAAATGTCATTTAATGCAGCGATATATTAAAATAACAGTGTGTGGAATACTAATAGCATTGTCCCTGCTGCAGCCGCAGGAAGAATATCACCGCTGTATGTATGTTGTTTTTGAAGTATGTGCTAATCTGTTACAGAAGCACCTGTAATAGATGCCCATCTGGCAGCCCAGGAATGTTTTTTCCCTGCATTTTTATACCTGTATTTTTGCAGGAGCTGTACTGCTAGGTTGTCCCCTTAGCGTTATTTACAAAAAGCCTGTTTGGAAATGGTCATTATTTTTGCAGTTAATGTTTGATGACGTTAGTTGTACTGCTAATATTTCTAATCTAATTGGTTACACCTTATTTCAGGAGTCCACTTTACACATTCAACTAACCATACTGTAAGTAAGTTTGCAACTAACTCTCATTAGAGTATTAGTAGTCTTTTAGGTTAGGTTTAGGATTAGGGTTAGTAGAATAAGTACTTGAATAAGAATTGGAATAAGGACATGTAGTTGCACAATTGCTTAGATTCAGTAGAATGTCGGTTGGGGAAGCATCAAAATGAAGTAATATATATTTTAATATATATTTTCAAAATAATATATATTTCACCAAGTAGAACATGTTCCTGGATCAACATCCTTATTGATCCTAGAACAACATTCCAATCAACCAATCAGATTTGAGGGATAGGTTTACAGTTAATGTCAAGTTTAGGCTTTAAACAAGGGTTAGGTGCTTCTAAATCAGTGCTATTCATCCAACATTTCCCTCTGATTTTAGGGATAAATTATGGGCAGGATTAGGGGTAGGGATGTTTTTCAACAGAAGATGTTGATCCAGGAACATGTCTTACTTGGCAAAATCACAGCGACCGGTAGTTGACATGTAGTTGCAAAATTACTTATAGCCTAGTTAGTAGAATGCCTAAAGTGGACTATCGAAATAAAGTGTAACCATATAATTTTATTTGTGCTGTCTTTTGTGAAGCATAGTTCAGTATTTTACTATTCTCGCTGTGCTTTTCTTTTAAACAGTTTGTTATTCTTCTTTCTTTCCTATTTGGGCAGTTTAATTTGTCCACTTTGTGACTGTCTGTAGACCTGCACTCTGAAACACCACCAATTTTCATCTTATAAATTACAGTCGCTGTGAGAGAATGCAGTACAAATGCAGTACATTCACTTTATGTTCCATATGAAGGTGTTGTTTTTCTGGAGGTGTTTTGAAAGCATCTGTTAGGGATGAGAAGAGGCCCAGGAGTTGTGGTTTAGATTGCCTCAAGCTCCCTGGTGCGACTTTGCTAAACTGTCCTGACTAAAACGGCAGTCAAAGCTTTTAAAATGAATGAGGATTAACGACTCGCAGCTCTGCCAGAATCAAAATTCAGAAGAGTCTCAGACTCACTGAAATGAAGGAACAACCTCTGTCAACACGGTTTAAAAGCAACATAGCAAACTGATTATTAAAAAAAAAAAAAAAAAGCTTTTTTTTCCCTGCATTTTCATGAAGCCTATTTACAGTTGTGCTGTACAGTGGGGCTGTCAAAAAAAAAATAAAAACAATTATAAAGTCATAAAAGTCTATATACTGATTTTAAAAATACAGATTTTAAGTCATTATAAGTTGAAAATCTTGGAAGCATATTAATCATTTAAGCACTGTGTCAGTGAGTTTGAACTCAAAGATTAAATCATCATGCTATGCAGAGTTTATGTAGACAGTAGTCAGTCGCAGAGCACCACAAACAATCAGCAGCCACCTTTTACAGTTCCTCCAAAACAATGAGCTTATGCTGCGTTCATGCCATAACTACCGTAATTAAGAGATGGCAACCCGTGAAGTCTTAACCAGAGCTGTTCAGTCAGACTCTGAATTATGCATTTCCATGTCAACAGTATCAACACCGAAATGAATCTGCAGCAGTCAGGTACAAGATTTTGTTTATGTTCATTATTATTGTACTGTTATGTGCTTTGAGACATGAGGTAGTTTAACGCCGTCTCTTGTGATGCTTTGCCTGAGAACAGCTGTGTGTGTGTGTGCGTTCATGTGTTTTGGAGGAGGCGTGGCTTTGAACAGTGATTTGTAGGGAGGGTGGGATCGTATGTTTTTAATGCTAGCAGGCTAACGTTAGCATTTCTCAGACCACCTACTGCACCTTTAAAGTCTTGAAATATAGTGCAAAAGTCATGTGGATTACTTATTATGGGCTTTATTTTCATTTTGGAGCTTCACAGCCTCAGCCCTCATTCATTTTCTTTGTATGGAAAAGAATAGCCTGGAATATTCTCCAAAAATACACCTTTTGTGTTCCACAAAGGAAAGTAAGTCATATGAGTTTCACTATCAGCAGGCACAATTCTATCTTAGTTAACTCCAACCTATGGCTATGGCTACATAGAGCGAAAAAGAGAGATATCAGTGGAAAGATAGGGCTCAGAAAGAAAAGACTGTGAAGAGAGAGCCGCTGTTCACACCGAGAGAACAGAGCGATGTATGGAGGGTAGAGGAGAAATGATGGAGAAACTGTGAGGCTCCTGTGGAGAGAGAGATGAAAAGAAGAGCAGAGCTTGCCAGTTTCATAAAGAGGTAAAGCTGAAGAGAGAGATTGGATTCATTCTGACTGCTAAATGAGCTCTTGAAGGGCTGGAGTGACAGGACACATCCTCAGAGAATCAGAGAGAGAAAACCTCATCTTCACATTTCTCTCTCTTTTCATTTGCATGCCATCCATTAGTATGATAAATACAGGGGAAAAGAGGAGACCACTACTATGTCTTGCCCTTGCAGGGGTCTCGTTTGAGTGTTCAAAGGCTATTTGATTCTCTAGTGAACTGTCTTCCAAGATCGGCTGAGTACTAACAAGCTAGTTTCAAACCCTACAATGTGTCTCTTCTGTGAGCTCTTGTGATGGCAATTCGTCGCGGGGAGGGTCTCTGATTTTGAGACTACATACATCGCTATATGAGTGTGTAGCACTGCATGCTAAAGCTGGGGATAAGTGATTGGAAAGCCTGATTACAGGCATTTAGTATAGGCTAAGCTAGCTGGCTAATCGCTTGATGTACCGTATGCTAAGCTGGTATGCTGGGTGGCTTGCAAAACATAAGCTAACTAAAAAAACCCACAAAATATTAAAGTGTTTAAAGGTCCACTGAAGTGCCTTGAAATACGCAGCATTATTCAATGTGTTGATGTAATTTTCACTGAAACAGGAAGACAGGCGGGACATATCAAACAGCTCCTCTCCTTTTTTAAAATATCTGTGTGCCATTCGCCATGTAGAAAACAGTAAATGTGTGAACAAGTGACTGATTTCAGCCGCAGCTTCAGCGTCTATTTATAATGTAGGGGGTGGGACGCTTCAGATTCTAGTGAGCATTTGATTGGACAGAACATTTGATGAGAAGCTGAAAGGCAGCATGATGTCATCAAAATCATTGATCCATATATGGGCAGAAGTGAGAGGCTGTAAGATTTGAATGCTTATATCTTCTAAATGCGAATTTTGTCATTGTTTTGGAATTCATACTAAAACCCCAAAAACTTCAATTTTGATATCATGGGGACTTTAATTTAAAAATTAAGGGGTTGTTTACACAACAGCTGTTTCAACTAAAAACGGAAAACTTTTGATGTCTTCATTTACATGACAATGGCATTTTGGGTGCCTGAAAACGTAAACTTTTGAAAACGTGTTTCAAAGTGCAAGTTTTTGAAAATGGTCTCTGTGTAAACAACAAAAACATGAATCTGTGAAAAAGATGACATCATGCACATGCGTATTACACGTTCAGTCTATAGTGTTTCATCGCCATCTAATGGCCTGCCAGCAGAATACAGCGTTTTTTAGTCATTTTAACAGATTCGTATGAATGGGAATCGTTTTGACAATGGTGTCATTTGTACATGGAAAACTCAAAGGAAACTCTCCGTTTTAAGCATATAGTTGTCGTGTAAACGTACCCTAAATACTATTTATATATACTATTATATGTAACAGGCCTTTATATTATCGTTCAAAAGCATGGAAAACATAACATTTTGACTTGCGAGTTCTCTTGAACTTTCTATTCGTCAGAGATTACAGAAAAAAAAAAAGTTTGAAGCATGTTTGAAATATTAACCAGCACAACTGTTTTCAACATTAATAATGATGAGAATGTTTTTTTGAAATTTCACAATATTTCTTTTTTTCCCCCTCAGACTTGCTGATCCTTCTATGGAAACTTGTTTCTGCCAAAATAAAAAATAAAAAAGGTAATTGCAACATTTCATCTCACAATTCTGACTTTTTTCCTCTCGATTGCGAGTTTATATCTCACAATTCTGAAGTTTTATTTCTCAGAATTGCGAGATAAACTCACAATTGTGAGT
This sequence comes from Ctenopharyngodon idella, assembly GCF_019924925.1. Classification (NCBI taxonomy): domain Eukaryota; kingdom Metazoa; phylum Chordata; class Actinopteri; order Cypriniformes; family Xenocyprididae; genus Ctenopharyngodon; species Ctenopharyngodon idella. Next base: position 4,341,561 of record NC_067239.1, on the reverse strand, counting down.
TATAAAGTCAGAATTGTGAGATATGAACTCACTGTTCTGAGAAAAAAAGTTAGAATTGCAAGTTTATATTGCAATTCTGACGCAATTGTGAGTTTAAATCTAGCAATTCTGAGAAAAAAGTAAGAATTATGAGATAAAAAGTCACAATTACCTTTTTTATTTTTTATTTAGTGGCGGAAACAAGCTTCCGTAGCCTTCTTTTTAAAGATCTTTCAAAAACATAAAAAAAATCTTGTCTAAATCTAGTGTATCTGAATATCCTTAAACAAGATTTATTTACTTGAGAAGCAAAACCTTCATAAGATATTACTACTTTTCAATGAAAACATCTTTAATCAGCCTTATTTTTCTTATCCCACTAGTCTAGTAAACAATTTTTTTCTTGTTCTAAGCATAAACCTCAGTAAATGTGCTGAGATAGAATACTTAATGGACTAAGAAAAATAATGTAAATTCAGAATGTATTCTCAGATAACCTGTCCAAGCCATATAATCTCACACAATATTGTTTCTAAAGTAAATGTGTCTTGTTTTTAAGGTTGTTTAGATTTTTTTTTTTTTTTTTACACCAAAACAAGACAAAAATACAAATTAAGATGCAGTGCACAAATCGCTGTCAGTGTGAACGGCCCTCTAGATACACACACATTTGTAAACAGCAATGTTTGACTGCATTCGGCGTTAGACCTACACAAAGAGCTGCTGCCAGACACACACCAACAAAAATCTTTGTGTGCCTGGGCCAGCATAGGCAATGCAGAGACTCAGAGATGCCATCAGACAGGGAGTGGTATTATTTATCGTGTGTGTGTGTGTGTGTGTGTGAGTGGAATAGAGATGACAGGACAGACGATTGGAAGTGTATTTGCCTGGCTCCAGGTGTTACAGTGCGTTTAATTACTCTCATGGCAGATTAACGAGACAAACCACTTCCCGCACTCACACACACACAAACTCACACTCATACGGGACTAATTACCTTTCAGCACTGAGAATCTACTGCAAAGCTAGCGTAACGCACACACACATACACACTCATATGTGTTGCATTGCTACCATTTGCGATTTATCTTAGCATGGATTCAAATACACTCATATTCACACTACAAGCCAACTTATCGCCTCATAAGAACAGACAAACAGTCGTAATGAATAAACAGAGGGGGACATTAAATTAACCAGCTCCCGCACTAGCTCTCACATTCATCAAAACAATAGAGCGACTTCATTAGCGACTAAAGCAGAACACCCGGTCTGCACTTTCTTCCAGCCGAGACGGTTCCTTTTTTTTTTTTTTCACCCAAATGTGGGCACGCATGCTGATAGAGATAGAGATAGTCCTCGTCCCCAGAGCGTCTGTCTGCGGGCGCCGCTACAGGTAACGGTGGCAACGACAGCAGCTTGACTTAAAACACAAATGATTTCATCCGTATGGCAGAGCAGGGACTTGGGAATGAGGAGGAAATCTCAGGTGCTGTGTGTGTGTATGTGTGTTTGAAAAGGCTACTGTAAAGTAAAGTGTTTCAGGAGGTGCAGAGAAAGGCCTCATTAAGTCAAGTATTCTGGCACCTCGGTGGCTTTCTCACGCTGGTCTGAAGCTGGTCTTCCTCTTAACTTCCTCTGGGGCTGATGGCTGCTCACCGCTTGGCACAATGGACTGTAGGAACAGAGAGAAATAAACATTTCCTCCAAAAGCTTTCAGTCCTGCCCGCTGCTCTCCTGTGCCCGAGAGACAGAAAAACTTCTGAATATTCCTTATTGCAATAATAAAAAAAATAAATAAATCAGTATTTTTGTCATTTTTCTGGTAAAAATGTTAAAATCCTTGACACAAGATAGTTATTTGAGAAGCAAAATTGCATGATGTAATAGGAATTCAGAGACAAAACTGTGAATGGTTTAATTAATTTTAGTTTAGTTTAGTTTAGTAATTTTAATCTCTCTCTCTCTCTCTCTCTCTCTCTCTCTCTCTCTCTCTCTCTCTTTCTCTCTTGCAGGTTTGAAGTGGGCTGTGTTGGTTTGTTAGTGTGGGGAATAAATGGGCTTTTTTTGTGACAGTAAAGACATTTCTCTTTCAAATAAATGCTGTTCTTTGAAACATTCTATTCATCAGAGAAAAGTATCACGGTTTCCTCAAAAATATTAAGCGGCAAAACTGTTTTCATCATTGATAAGAATAATAACAATAAATGTTTCTTGAGCAGCAAATGATTGAGAATGATTTCTGAAGGATCATGTGACACTGAAGACTGGAGTAATGATGCTGAAAATACCATCACAGGAATAAATTGCATTTTAATTTTTTTTCCCCACAATATTCTGTTTTCACTGTATTTTTGATCAAATAAATGCAGCCTTGATGAGACTTCTTTCAAGAGACGCCTTTCAAAAACATTAAAAAAATCGTACCGACCCCAAACTTTTGAACGATGGGGACATTGGAATTGAGACACACAAACACACATCTCGCTTTCTCTTTCACTGGCAGGTTGGCCGTGTTGGTTTGTTAGTGTGAGGAACGAATGGGCTTTTTCAGGGACAGAGCTCACACAAAGCTCTTTGGCCATCTCAAGAACAGGAAGTTTGAACAAAGAGAGACTGAAAAGACAGGAGGGTCTGAACAAATCCTGTCTGTTGAAAAGTTTTCTGAATGAGTAAACCACTAAGGGGATCTCACGTTTACTTTTTTGCTTTTGCATCTAAACCCAGAATTATTAATGTAATTCAGCAGATTTTTAGATTCAAGATGGTTAGATAGAGGGGTTGCTCTTTATTTTACAGTATGTGAACTTATGTGTACTTACATTGTAATATAAGGTAACTGCATGGGTTAAGGTTAGGTTTAGGTGTAGGTTCAGGGTTAGTACCTATTACCCAGTTATTGTATTTACTATAATAAGTACATAGTATGTGCATGGAAAACAGGACTGTAAAATAAAGTGCTACCGACAAAGTGAATAATATTCTATATTAAGATAACTACCTACATTTTGAAGTGATTTTATATGTTTATTTTTATAACAGTGATCAGTCTTTACAAAATTGTGAGTATTGACCATAGATTAGAGTAGCGATAAAGCTTGGAAAGGAAACACTTATGTGTGACTATTTCCCAACATTCTCTGTGACAGTGTGAATATATATATATATATATGTGTGTGTGTGTGTGTATATGTATATATATATATATATATATATATATATATATATATATGTGTGTGTGTGTGTGTGTATATATATATATATATAGATATATTAAATTAAGCAAGTGTGCATTATTTTCCCTTTATTTAGTTGCATTAGCACTAAAATTCTTCCTGTGTAAAATACTTCCAGTAAGTAAAACTTCCAGTTTGACTAAAAACCCTTGAAAGCACATCATGTCATACTGTAATTACGATTTCCAAACTCTAAAGTAGGAACTTCCCAGGAGAACTGCATTGACGCAGCATTGAGTTCATTAATTCTGCGAGTAAAATGCAATTATTGCCACAAAATATTGTTATACATTTTTAATTTACTCCCTATACTGACATACCAGAGTTAGTATGGTAATTGTGATATACAAGCAGTGTTCAGTGTCCAGACATTTCAAATGTAGACCTTACTGTCCTCATCCCTTCATCTCTTTCCTAAACTCCCCTCTAAGTCTTGTGACACACTTGTCAGTTTCTCTGTGTACATCTGATGCTTAATCCAGCAGCTGAGATGTCAGTGTCTGTGGACAGTGTGTAGGGTGAAGCTTCATATGTGATTTGTCGTAGCCCATTAAGTGAGGATCTGGGCAGCCAATGAAAGGGTTACTATTTCAGTCTTGACATACAGAAATGGTAAAATCACGTTCTCCAGGCCAGAAATCTGATGTTAATGCAAAAATAAGTCATTTTGGGTGAAAACCATCAACTGAATGGTAACTATTTAGTTAGTTTAACACCATAGTGGGGGGAATTTTGACCCATATATATATATATATATATATATATATATATATATATCTTTTTTTGAAGAAAATAAGAGTGGTATGGAAAGCCAAATGGGTCAAAATTCCCCCCACTATGGTGTTCCAAAATAAATGTATACTATTTCAATATTCCATCAAAGGATGGGCCCCAGATGCTTCAATGGCTTGGATATTCACTCTAGAAAATTACTTCACCTTTAAGAATAAGAGCTTATGTCTGAATGAAAGCCAAAATGACAGTCAAGCTTTAACCTGAGGGCAACATAAATGTATCTCTGCAATCTCTCTCGCTAGAAAGAAACCCCTCTGGAGGAGGAGGAGGAGGAGGAGGAGGAGGAGGAGGAGGAGGCCGGGACTGGAATACATTTAACTCTTTAATTAGTGTTAATGCACATGAAGCACCTTATCAGCACATGCCTCCGAGGGCTTCGTCTCACTCTCTCTGTAAAGTTTTACAATCATATCAGAACAAAACTTAATACGGCCGAAAACTTTGATCTGCTATTGGAGCGTTTCATTAGGCCCTGAGGTCTTTCCTTTTTTTAGGGTTTACTCTCTAGAAATATTCACACACACACACACACACACACACATTTGAGAGTAACGGGTGTCTGGAGACATTGATGCAATCTTTGGTGTAATGTTTTTTTTTTATTATTATTATTTTTTTTATACAAGGAACAATTCCTGTTCCTTGTAGATCTACTATAGGGTTATATATTAGGGTAATGACTGAGCTAAGAATTATATTTTACCTTTTTTCCTGGCCATAATAAGAGGTATTTTGCTGCATGATGACTGGAATAGGTAGGATATTCACTCACGCTCTTTCATTTGTTTATCCATTCACACAAATATGTTTTGCCTATTTGCTTTTTGCTTTCGCCGTTTTTATCTCTGGGAGTACAGATAGAAGCACAATTGGCTTTATCCCACAACACCTGAGCTCCAATTTACCTGCCAGCGCCTCCTGGATGCTCGCTCTGTATCTCCGTATGAAGGGTTTCGTGAGTCCATATGAAGGTTTTCTTGATTTTACAGGTTATATATATATATATATATATATATATATATATATATATATATATATATATATATATATATATATATATATATATATATATATATACAGTGTCCCCAAAAAGTGTTTGTGGGCACTTTAAGGGATAGTTCACCCAAATATGAAAATTATCCCCTGATTCACTCACCCACAAGCCACCCTAGGTATATATGACTTTCTTCTTTCAGACAAACACAATCAGAGTTATATTAAAAATATTCTGTCTCTTCCAAGCTTTATAATGGTAGTGAATGGCACTCATGATTTTGAAGCTCAAAAGAGTCAATCCATCCATCATAAAAGTAATCCATACAGCTCCAGGGGGGTTAATAAAGGCCTTCTGAAGTGAAGCGATGGGTTTTTGTAAAAAAATATTTAAATCCATATTTAAAACTTTATAAGCTATAATAACCAGCTTCTGGCAAACATCCGTATGCAAGTTGACTTACTGCGGAAGCATAACCTCTGATGCGACGAATGACGTATTGATTAATGTGGAAGCACAGAGGATAGAGCAAAACAAAACACCGGTCACGAATTAGAATGTCGGAAGGATTTCGATATAAGAGTAGAGGAGCTTGAGTTTGAAAAAAAAAAAAAAACTTCACTTCAGAAGGCCTTTATTAACCCCCTGAAGCCATGTGGATTACTTTTATGATGGGTGGATGCACTTTTTTGGGCTTCAAAATCATGAGCGCCATTCACTACAGATTGGATAAATAAAGATTCCTCCAATAAAGATTGGAGGAACCAGGATATTTGTTAATATAATTCCGATTGTGTTTGTCTGAAAGAAGAAAGTCATATACACCTAGGTTTGCTTGAGGGCGAGTAAATCATGGGATAATTTTTGGGTGAACTATCCCTTTAAGTCACATATGAAAATGTATAAATGTCATTGCTTTAGTTTTATGCTTTTTGGGCACTGTATACATATAAGTTTATATATGGTAAAGATGAACTGATTCAATTGGACTATTTTCAGTGGAGGGGACCTAATTAATCATATACATAAAGGTTGGAGCCATGGACATTTAAGTGATCGTAATATCATGTGAAAATGATTTTGATCAATTTAATATTTTTTTGGAAATTGGACATTGTTAGTGGACAAATTAAAATCGTGAGAGTGTAAAAAGTGTTTTTAGAGTTCACTGGGCCATTGCTAAAGAAACACTCATATTTGTTAAGGTTATCAGTGATGAAGTAGATATATTTAGCTTTGTATCTGCATACTACTTGGTGGTCTCCACTGAGATCCTGCATATAATTACAATATTTAAACAAGCCTGCCTAGTTCAGTGAGCCGTTACCTTATGGGAAATTATAAAGCAACTCAATATGTGGTTGAATGTGAAAGCAATCAAGACTCAGAGAGAGGGCAGAAACCCAAAATCACTGTAACAGTGCTAAATTTCACCTGGAGAGGCTGTTCCATCAAACCTCACAGAGGAACCCACTGGGCTTTCAAAATAGCACCGACAGGCTCCTAATCAAACACGCTCTCGCTCTCACATCCCTGTTTGGACCTCTGACAACACTGTGTGCGACCTGTTATGTCTTATCCGATATTAACAGGATCCGTGGGTGTGAGCGCCGCATTCCTCTCTGCAGGAAACCACAGCTTTGCTTTCTCCTCAGGCCTTGTTTGCTGGGTTGCATGAGAGAGGAAATCATGCTGGTCTTTTTGTACCACAGCAGTGAACGACTTATGACCCACGCATTAAATAAGATATTGTTGGCTTTAATTAAACCGGCACGGAGAGAGATATTAGGCGAATGAACGTTCCCTGCTGCTGCCTGGCGATCAGCCACGCTTTCATTTGTGGATTCTCACAAGTGCATGGGTGGCGCGGGAACATGCGGGGAACGTGGGCGCTGTGCACATCGGTGACAAGAAAAACATCTAGATTTAGTCGGAGCTGTGGCACAGGGGTTAGTGCTGTAGTTTATAATGTGGAGGCCGAGATTTGAACACAACTTTGGTCATGTCCAGTGTTACTTTTAGAATTAAATAGTATTTCTTTATATTTTGAACCAGCTTTTACTGTAATATTTTCCAGTTTTAATTTATTATTTATTTATTTTGATTTTTTTACGTTTGTTTTGTGCTTTTATCATTTTTATTAGTTTCTATTTAGCTTTCATTTACAATTATTTCAGATACTTCAACTTATTATTTTTTTTTTTTCAGTTAGTTGCCAAGGCCACGTTTCCAACTTTTTTAAACAAGTTTTTCATCAATATATATATATATATATATATATATATATATATATATGCTATTAGAGTATTTCTTAATATTTTAAATCAATTGTTTATTGTTATATTTTTCAGTTTTAATTTTATCTTTCTTTTTTTTTTTGTGCTTTTATAATTTTTATTCATTGTATTAGTTTTATTTTATTAGTTTCTTTTAGCTTTAATTTAGATTTATTTCGGGTTTAGTTTTTGTAATTTTAATACTTCAAATTACTTATTTTATTTCCATAACTTGCCAAGGCCAAATTTCATTTTAATTAAAGTTTTTTTAAGCTTGAGTTTTTCATCTAAAATTTTCATTTTATTTATTTATTTTATTTTATTTTATTTTATTTTTCAATTAACAGAAACTATTTTCAGTAGTTCACAACACTGATCATGTCCAATGTTTTTGTTGTAGTTATAGTTGTTATCTTTTGACAAAAGTATTAAATAAAGCCAATATTTTGTCATATATTTATTAATTTTAGTAAGTTTAAATTTGACTAAAATGGAATCTAATTTTAGTTGATGAGAAAAATGTCATTCTTTAAATAATTTATTTTTAATTCAATATTTTAAAAGATTTTTTTTTTTTTTTATTTTGTTTCAGTTAAATGTAATTAAATTATATTTATTTATTTTAGTCAATTTTATTAAGGAAAGAGCATATCCACAATGTGTCTTACAGTACATATTCTGACTATACTGTAAAAAGTAATACGCTATATCTACTCCATAAAATTTTGGCAACAGATTACAAGCAATATCATTAATTAAATTCAACAAATAGAGTTGAGTCAGAATTAATCAAATGAATTCCTTAGATGTCAAGCATTTAAAACGAGTAAAAATTTAAACAAAAATATCTGAATAACAGACAGACGGCAAAGATGAATTAAGAACTCTTTATTTTTTAATTGCCAACATTGAAGACACCTGATGATAACAAGCAGAATCACTGAAGGAACGAGAAACACAAGAATTAACAGAGGTTTAGATGTTGATGTTGATTTTATTAAAAATATTTGGTCACTATTATTGTGATCAGTGTTTCATTTAGTTGGCCAGTTTGACTCTTTGCTTTTTATGTCAGTTCGTGGGTTTTTGTAATGGTGTTTGCTAATTTTACACATTTTAAATGGTTGACTTTTAAGGATTAATTTGATTAATTCTAACTCGATTTTTATATGTTGAATTTAATTAATTATATTGCTTGTAATCTGTTGCTACAATTTTATTGAGTAGATAGAGCGTATTACTTTTTAAAGTATAGTATGAGTTAGTTCAAGTTCACTTTTGCATTTGCATCATTTTGTGCAGATGCAAGATATTATATTATACAGTATATATAATTATAAATGCTCTTGTATATATAAATGCTTTTGGGCGAGTTTACCTTGCTAAATCACTTCAGTTTACCCGTGTTCATTCCGCTTCAGCTCGAGTGGGTCAATCTTCCTCAAAAACATTGTTATTGCATTGTTAACTACCATAATTTCCATTCTCTCCTTTTTCCTAAAACAATGGGAATAACATTTAAATGTCTCTTTTATACTTAAGCAGTTATCCTAGTCTTTTGGAAAGCTCATTCCTCAGGTCTGAAGGTTTGGATCCACTGCACCAAATCTTACATCTTTTCAGAGAATGATGGCGTTGAATTCATGTGATGCAAATCTCAAACCTCCGGAGTGCAGAGAACAAACCTAGGCCTGAGGGCACAGCGTGTGGGTGTGGGGGTGTGTGTGTGTGTGCGTGTCTGTGTGTCACCTGCAGTGAAACACCGTCTGTGTGCATTTACTTGCAATGAAACTACAGCAGCAGCGGCGTGTGTGTACGTGTGTGTTTGTGCCGACAAAACGAGGCTGCTGTTTGTTTATTCCAGTCACATCTCATCCCTGCACCGTGCCGCTGCCAGCAGTAGATTCTCCCCTTTTCATGCCTGCTGCCTCTCATTGCCTGTGCACTGGCTGCTATGTGCGGCACCATCATTAGCACACAAAGCAGGATTGATAACCTAGACTGCAGTGCCACTGGGCAAGAGAGAGAGTGCTAGCAATGTTCACTCCCTAACACTCTCATTACAGACCACAGAGGAATATTTTACCACATCTAATACAAGTTTGTGTAGACTGTGTTTACAGTCATGCTTAAAGGAACAGTACACACACACACACACACACACACACAAAATCTGTAATGATTTACTTACCTTTATGTTGTTCCAAATCTTTACCGTCATCTAATGTTAATTTAAAGGGCACCTATTATGCAACTTTTATAAGGTGTTTGAACTATAATGGTAAAAATCCACTCACTCATTTTTTATAATTCCCCTAAATCAAAAGCAGACTCTCCACACTAGCTGATTCAGATTCCCCCCCAATGATGACATCATCGTAGGGAGAAGCCCCGCCCACAGTCGGTGACGATGTGCCCTATTTGCATAGACACAGCCCTAAATGAGAAGCACAGTGTCCGCCATTTCTGTATCCTTGCTGGAGCAGCTGAATGTCTGCTCCAAAGAGGCATCACAAGTGTTGTGTTTTAGGATGTACCAATTCACATAAAAGTCTCCATAGACTCCCGCCATCTGAGTCACTGAGGACATCATGAGTAAATTTCATGACTTGAAGATAGTTAACTCCACATCAACTACATAAATTCATCAAGTAACCATTCAGAAATGTCCTGTTGCATTCTACATGTTGTCACTTCTTGAGTCTCTCCCTCATTGTCCGACACCAGTTTGAACATATAAGGCTGAACACCGCTACTGACAGTTTTCAGTGCACGAGATTGTCCTGTTTTGTTGTTGCTGGGATGCCGGAGCATCTTGCTCTTGAAGCTCCGCCCTCTTCTTGAGAGGATGCCGGGAGCAGCAGCTCACTTGCATTTAAAGGGACACACACAAAAGCGGCACATTTTTGCTCACCCCTAAAAAGTGGCAATTTTAACATGCTATAAAAAATTATCTGTGCGGTATTTTGAGCTGAAACTTCACATACACACTCTGGGGACACCAGAGACCTATTGTACATCTCGTAAGAATGGGCATAATTGGTCCCCTTTAAAGTTAATCTTTAAAACCACTAATATTTTAATAGCACTGTGAAATGTAATCTTCAACAAATAACCACATGGATATCCATTTTTCATACTGTGCATTATAATGTTGTGATGGCTAACTGTATCAATTGAAACAATTGATTTTATATTATTTTATTTATTTATTTATTTAGACACAATAGTATAGAATTTTAATATATTGTCTCTTGTTGTCTGTCATAATGTGAAAACAATTAATGAAAGTATCGTCTTGAATTATATTTTGGTTCATCCCTAACAAATGTAACTAATATATGCAAATAAAAGAATTTCTTTTAAATCCATCCATGTATGGAAAAGAGCAAAATTTAAAGCATTAATACATAATCATACATTCGGACCCTTCAAAATGATATAAGCACAACATGGTTTTGATATATCCCACAATCCTGGTTGTGTGCTCAGCTATTGCCGGAAATAATAAAAATGGCCCCTTATGGAGCGGATGAAAAAAGTAAAATATTTCAAACTTATTTTTTTCCCAACTTATGCATCCATATCTAATGTAAAATAGGCATATAGTCTCCTTTTGTGTTCCACTGGAAAACGAAATACATCATGCAAGTTTTGAATGACATGAGGGAACATAAATGATGACAGAATTGTATATTTTTTTAACTCTTCAATGCTTTTTTCCCCCCTCTCTCCAATGATGATGTGCATCTGTGTTATACCTGGAAACAATTTATGATCCACACGGAATAACAACAAGATCTAAATGTGACAGCTGGTCAGATGTTATAAAGACTTCTGTGCATATGTGAGCTTTTAAAACGTTCTTCATAGTGAGATTCACTGAGACACAGCAAAGACAATAAAAGCGTCTTCTAAATCATAATCTTCCTCTGAGCTGACAAGGACCTTCACACGGTGTGACACTCAGTTGGTTTATTTTATAAATTCTTTCTATGGTTTGTTTTGGGCGTGATTCCCCGCAGACAGTGATAATCTGTTTTGGACTGACTGTGAAAAAGAGATGAGGAGAGAGGATCTGACAGGAATCATGTCAGATGCTGTTATTAGGCTCTGCATTCTCTTTTAGTACAAAGCCAAAATGTGTCTTCACGCAAGAACGCGTTATTTCTACCTTATGCCAATGCATATTTTCATTTTCCTTGATCAATTCAAAATGTTAAGGCCTTAAAGGAAGGCTTTGTGTATCATGATCAAGTGAATGGGACACCCCCATCTCATCTATTATATATATGTGGGTTTTATAATAGTTTAGCTTAAATAATTAGGCAAATTATGCAACCAAAATTATGCAGTTCAACCAAACTTTTTCCCACACACCTGCAGAGTCAAAGTGACTCAGAACCATAAATAAAAAAAGAAATGTAAAGTCACAAAAAAGGCAGATAGCAAAAACAAGATTTAAAGGCTATAATGTGGGAGAGGCTGGAGAGAGTGATAAAAAGTTATTCCACTGCATGTTTTGCTTTTTATCCCCCTAATAAATGGCAGCATTGCTCGCCAGTACAGGAGGGATGGGGACAATCTCAGAGCTGTGCTGTTATACTATGAATGTACTGTTTCAAATTCTGCTGTCCTGATGAGTTTTACCGTCCTCTGGTCCCACAATTTCCCATTCTCTGTGTGATTTGAAAGTGATTTGAACAGTTCCCAAATGTAGAGTGTACAAACCTGTTTCTTGTTCAGTGTTTCCTTGTTGACTGTACTGTGCCGTCTCTCCGTACTTCTCTCATTGTTTGATCTGAGGTGTGCTGTTGTTAGGGTTAATGGAAACAGTGCAGAGTGGTGCAAAACCCTGTCGCAAACACTTTTGACACTTCTCCATATGTCAGGTCTCTGAACAGATTACCTCCATATAGGGTTGCCACGATACCAAAATTATTTGATATCAAAACACTCTTACATCAAAACACTCTTACATCACCCTTACATTCGTCTCTTAGCCCCACTTTTTGCTCTTTCAGTCTCGTAGATTATGCGTTTACATTCCATCTACGACACACAACAAACGGCATCTTCCATTCACCGATTTTTAGCGTTTGTATATGCCAAATGCTTAAAGACGCCGCTGTTGGCCACTTCAGAGTTCCTATTCCCGGTGCGAATGGAACCAGGAACATGGGCCGGGGGAGAAATTAGTTCTCTGGGAACTAATCCTAGTGGCTAGTTCCTAGAACTATTCGGTGCGAAAGCCTCTAATGGTATTTATTTATTTATTTTACCATGTCAGTGGTTTCTAACCTTTTTGACTCTTGAAGGCCTTGCATTGTCCAGCACAATATTCAGAATCCCCTCATATGAGCTTTAATATTCCTTCTGATATTTTATGCTATAATGCACAATTTATGCACAATTACCTTTTTTATTTTTTTATTTCATGGTGGAAACAAGCTTCCATTTGCATTAAAATGATGCAATCTGGAACTTTGATAAAAGTACTGTTCATCCACACTTTCTTAATGTTATGATCACAAGGATGGCAATGCAAAGACTGTTCTTCCACAACTTGACACTGCAAAATGTTGTTTTGTTGCTGGAGTAATCCTATGTGTCTCGTATTTACTGCTACATGACATGCGCAAATCGGTGGGCGGGGCTAAAGAGTCAATGATGTAGAAGTAGGCGTTGATCTTCTTTTGCAGAGACGATCTTTTGTTGCACTATGACGTAATAACGTGACAAAATCTGAAGCCAATTGTTTGGGGGGTTTTTTGAGCTTGGTTTCAATAAAAACTGTTTTTGGACTAATGAGGAAGTTTTGATTTCTAAAACTTACAACATAATTTTATAGTACAATGACCTCTTATATGTCAAAAAATCAAGGAAAATTTGATTTATCAATTCATGACCCCTTTAAATCATCTTGAGGCCCCCTTAGAGGTTTGCTGATGCCCCCTAATGGGCCCCGGTCCCCTGGTTAAGAACCACGAATCAATGCCAAGGAGGTCTAAAATGCCTGGAAAGCTATTTATTAGCATTCCCATTCATCTCAATGCCAATTGCTTGTATTTTAATGCCATCTTTTCTCATAGACAGTTACGCCCAGGTTTATATCATCTGACATGACCTGTAAATGTCATGTGACTAATCAATCTAATAATTATGTCATGACAACACTGATTGGCTGATAGTACCACAAGAATGTGCATAATCTTGAACTCTTCATTAGTGTCAGAATACATGTGAACACATGTTATACACATTACTGTATAGTTCCATAACTGTCTAATACAATAAATAATACAAATACAGAAGCTCTTCCTAGTGGACGAGCACTGAACAATTATGGATCAAACTAAAACCAGAAACTCTTTCTATAGCATAATCTCAGAGAAACCTGTACCTCCAGCTGGCTTTGTTGTCTCAAATTCTCTGGTAAATATTTCATGGTTGAGTCAGGCTGATGCTCAGATCGGCTTTTCATTTAGATGCTGTTCCAGTGGTAGCTACTAAGCATGTAGTTACTAAGCGTTAATAAGAGTAACGATAAGTGGTCTGAGTGGCTCTTTGTGCTCTGAGTGTATTCCTACACACAAACACACATCGTCAGCCTCACAGCTGTAGAAGTGATTTGGAGGGGAAAGCGAGGGTGAGCAGCTCGGTGGGAAATGCTCTTCAGTATAGTTGCACTTTGAGTTAATGGAGCTCACTGTCACACACACGTTTTTAATGGGCTCTCTGTTTGTACGAGTGGGATAAGGTTCCACCGCAATACCTGGCAATCATAATGTTTGGCCTTGGTTTTTCAGAAGTCCTGATAATTCTTTTGAAGAGTTGAAAAGATTATTATAAGGGCTTTGAAGAGTGTAGGAGTGTGGGGAGGGGATTCATTGCAGGTTCCTGAAGGTTGCAGGTGTGTATTTCTGCTGTGGAGTGTGGGATACCTGTCATTACTCCACCCACAGCTGCTGTGCCCTTGAGCAAGATGATTTCTGAATGTGTTGCTCCAGGGGTGCTGCAGATGCGGCCTTCTCTCCTCAATCACTCAGTCTTGCTTCGCAGGGCTGCAAAAGTGTAAAGACTGCTGAATGTCCTTAAATGTAAAACCATAGCTCCTTTTCTGAAAAACACAGGCAGTATTTTAAATCATTCTTGAGATTAAGGACTCAAGTTCTCAAGTCAGAAAATGCTAACTTGCTAATTTGCTAGCATGTTAACAATAGCATGTATAGCACTTGCTGAATTAGTAAAGCAACATAAAGCATTTAACATACTTGCTCTCAAACTAAGCCGCATGCTCCACTTGTCACTATGATGGTAACTCTCCAAAAACCCACTTTAACAGAAACTCTTCTAAATTAGCATAACAAAACATTAATCACTACTGAATCTCCCACTTAACATTAATCTTGCGCAAAACACTTAATTTTAGCATTTACTCTCCCTATCGAGTGCCATGGGCAAAGCATGCTGGGAAATAAAAAAATCCCAGCCCAGTTTCAGTTAAACTAAAGTTCGTCTAAATTGAAAGAAATACGTTCATAAAACTCAAAACAATGAAACAGTTCAGTTTACTTAAAATATATCAGTTCTGTGAACTTGAAAGAAAAAGAAAGTGCTAAATACTCACAAAAAGTTAATTTGACAGAACTAATTTGTTTGATTTAAGTTTGTCCTACTCAAACCTATTCATTATTTTGAGCGTTAGGGTTTACAGTGATAGGGTTTACATATATATTATATGTGACATATCTGGCATATATATATTAAAAGTAAAAAAAAAAAATATATATATATATATATATATATATATATATATGACATTATTTAAAAAATTATATATATAATTTATTTTTTCTATTTTAATTTTTATTTGTATTTTTACATGATTATCTTTTTTATAATACATCTTTGAATTGATTTGATTTTTTTAATTATTATAAAATATTTTTAATACTTTTTTAGGGTTTATTTGAATTTTTTTAAATTATTAAATAATTGAAAAAATTAATTCTTTTTAATTTTTTAATCATTATCAAACACATTTTTTACATACATTTAACTTTTTTTTTTTTTTTCAGTTACATTTTAACATTGTATAAATAGCAGAAATTTGCTTCATGCAACCTCTTGTTTTTAACCATGGTTAGTTTGTAAGGATAGGTAAAACAAAAACTGATCCCAGTTTATCTTGTGTTGTACAGAAAAACCGACTGGATGAATGTTAAGTGCTTAATATATTCTGGAGCATCACCTCATTTGGTTGAAATACTTTGGTTTAAATTAAAAATCTAAAACATGCACGTATTCACACACAGCTCATCTCAATCTCATTAAGAGATGTTATATTTTTAAGTAATTGTGACTTCTTTTCTTTTGTGTAATTGTGTTCTCTCCAGCATTATGTTTCTTTCATCAGGAAGCATAATGGAGCTGACCTTGTTCCACAATGTTTCTCTAATTCATTTTGTCATACATGATTATTTTATCACACAGCTTTCACATGCTGCTCAGTCTTATATATTCAGTTTGCTTCAAATGAACAGTCTCTCTATGAGAGTATCGCCTCAAGGTGTGGTAGAGAAACACTGGAAGTGTTTGGGAAGCTAAATTCAACTCACTCTGCTTGATGGTCTGTTTGAAGTGTAGTACTGTCAGAAATGGATGTGTTTTGCATGGAATACAGCATCCAAGTACATTTGGTAGTAATTGTTTTGAAGTTAAATTATTGATAAACATATGAGTTTTTTGTATAACCTCCCTCTGTCTCGCTTTTTCACATAGCTCTTCTCCTTTTGTCCTTCTGTCCCTCTAATGCAAGTGAAATCTCTTTGAGGGTGAGCGTGAAATTTGGCAATGAATGTGAAAGTGGCAGTCAGAACCGGGTGATTGATCCCAGTCAAAAGCGGGGTCTTTAATGATTAGCAGCTTGCTCTGAGGCAAAGGTTAAACGCTCCACAACCAGGAGTGATAAAGTGTTCTTTAAGCTAACCAATTATCTGCTCTTGGCGCCCCATAAAATATTTAACCATCTGTTATCGACTTTAGATTAGAGGGCAATGGCAGCTTCCTTAGAAGGACACATTTGTCACAGATGTACTTATTACTTATTTAAAGCTTATTTTTTAATCAGAGAGACTGAAGTTTGCTACAGTCTTCTAATGTTGTGCTTTTTTCATTTCCAATCGTATTTGATTTTCTCCTTTTTTTAATGGTTTGCTCTATCTACAGTCTAATGTGCTGGTGTGTTATCTAAAGAGGGTGAACACTCAAGAAATAAAACATTCAATGAACTTAATTAAACTTTCCATGCAATTAAATTAAATCCTTTTCCAAAAAAAAAAAAAAACTTTTTGAATGCATTTGCTGCAGCCTTACAACAACCGTACAAAGTTAATTTTGTCAAGCCTTCTAGAAATATCATTGAAAATGACTGAGTTACAGTAATACTGTCATTTTTTTATATTAAAGTCCCCTATTATGCTTTTTCAGATATTACCTTTCATGCAGTGTGAATGTAAAAGGTCTGCAAGGTTTTAATGATTACTATAGCGAGCACAATAAATGGAGTTATTGTCTCCTAAAAGAAAGAATCGATTCTGAACTGCTGAAACAAGTCGTCAGCAATTCCACCTCACTTCCTGGAGCAATGTAACAAATTTGCATAATGCCAGTCTATGGTCCTCATTGGCTGCCTGCGAACGACGTCTACTTTAACCCTCAAACACTGTAGTTGTAGCTGAGGCCTGGAAGAGTTTAGTTCATGTTGTCGACATGTTGAGAAGACGCTGTTTTCAGCGCAGCGAATCCACTTTTCGGAATTGATATGGAAAAAAATGATGCCATTGTTACTGTTCGTATCACTGTGTATTAAGTGCATCAGACCAATCAGAGCAGAGAAGGCTTGCGGAAAGGAGGGGTTTAGAGAGACATATGGTGCATTCACGCCATGTTGTACTTACTGTGATTACGAGAATTCAACTTGTAAAAAGCGTTCACGCCCTCGTAGAGCTCATAATTACAACTAGTAAGCTCCTACTTGTATCACATGACCACTATACCACCTTTTCGTTTTTTTTTTTTTTTTTTTTTAAATTATGATTATTACACTGTTCTACCGCCAAAATGCTTCACAAATAAATGTAGTCAAGCATTACAAATTCTGGGACATTGAGCACGAAAATTATGCTTAAAAGTGTTGATTGGCTCTAGTTTTCAAGATATGCTATTGGGTTAGTATATAGGACCCTTGATTTGGTAAATGCCGGAGATAAGTGAGTTTCAGTTTAAACAAGAAAGGACTAAAATACATCTTTGACTGGATCTATGAATGAATATATGACTGGGTTTGGACAGTTTAGGCAAAACAATGAATGATGCAATCTGAATCTGGTATTGCGTCATACATGATATGAATTGTATCATGTTATTGCTAGAAGTCATAGATGATGCAATCATAAAGGAGCTTACATCACTCTGCTGAACAAATTGCCCTATATCAGCTCTAGAAGTCATACAGCAGGGGGTGTGAAACTCAATTCCTGCAGAGTGTAGTTCCAACCCTGCTCCAACACAAATACCTATAGTTTTCAAATAAGCCTGAAGGACATGATGAGCTGGATCAAGTGTGCTTATTTAGAGTTGAAGCTAAACTCTTCAGAGCTGTGGACCTCCAGGAACACATCTCTGTTTATCCAAAGTGAGCAGAAATGCCTCGTACTTGTGTGAGCAGTGCAGATAACTTTAAATGGAGTCCAGCAATGCTTGCAGACTATTGCTGGACAGTGACAAGAGATGCTCCATTCAGTGAATACAAGAGACAAGCCAAGAAGCGCAGAGTAGACACTGAATAGTACTAAACTATGTACATAATAGTTTTATAATAAATTTGATATATAGAACCCTTTTGCTGATTTTTAAGTGTTACATAAACAGGACAGGTACAAGATATACGTAAAATGTAAAAGCTTAAATATCTTGCATTGTAAAAAATGATATGATCCATATGTTATGACAACATATGTTTTTAAATTGCTTTTGTAAGTTATATAAGATTCATCTAATTTTTTAAGTCGGTTTAATGTAATTTAAGTTGAAATGACTTAAACATCCAAGTTGATTGTACTTAATTAATTAATTAATTAATTATTTATTTACATTGTGGAAACAGTAGCCAGTCAGTTGTTTTAACTGTCATATTTGAATTTAGCACATCAAAATATATAACAAATAGCTAATTTTATCTTTGAAGCAGATTACTTGTGAAGAACACAGACAATTTTGTTATTTATGTAGTTGCAATGCCAATGGATCAAGTTAACTCCCATTTTACAAGTTTGAATTAATTGCAAGCAATGAAATGAAGTCATTTTAAGTAGTAAAATGTAGAAAACTGTGTTGCTTTAGCTCATTTTAATTAACTAAATTGAACAGCCAGCATAAAAAAGGAGGGAAAAAAAGCCTGAATTTAGTAGATATTTGTTGGCATTTGTGGTAGGTCAGATCTTAAGCATTATATTGTGCTAGACATTGCATTAGATATCTTCCAAACCTCCACAGGGAGTAAGTGTTTTTGGAATTATTGGATAATTTATTGGGCTAACTTCCAAATAGCGCTGTGTGCTCATGCTGTATCTCAAAGCGGCTGTTTGTTGCATTAGACGATTAGCACGTCCTTAACACCTCAAACGATCAGTTGAGCCCCCTAGTGTAGTTTCTTGAGATGTCTTATTTTCCAGAGACTGGAAGACAGGCTGTTGCAGATGTCTCCATTATTTAACGGATTCGCTGATGCAGACGAGATGCAGACTGACAGAGACGGGCAGCTGTTGTGTTAGTGTTTTCACTGCTTCAGTTAGAGCCCAGTGTTTAGGAAATGGTGTGGAAACCTGTGGCGCAGGGGACATTTCCTGTGAAGCCCTCTGGGACACGTGTCCTCGAGAACATACTCTGTGAGAGCATTTGTTTATTGGATTGAGGTATGTGACAACAGGATTAAGTGTTGTGAATGACTGATGATGCCATCGCCCATTAAATATACAACTTTTCAGCTCTGGAGGATACAGAAGATTGACTCAGTTCAGTCGTCCATCGCATCGCAAGACAAAACATATGTTGGATGTTTCTTTTTTTCTTTCCTTCTCCCATTGGTTGTTTTTCTCTTTTCTCAATTGACTTTTACTTGCAGTTCATTTTGACAGACTGCCAACTCTTCGGCCCTTTAGATTTTTATGACCCCATATAACAGGACCCTCTTTATCTCAAGTTCCTATGACAACAACTCCACTGACCCTGCTGGTAATGGACAAAGAGGACTGTCATTGTGTCTTCATGCTGTAGCTGATGTCTATGGAAGCTTGTTTCTGCCACAGAATAAAAAAATAAAAAGTTAACATCTTGCAATTCTGACTTTTTCTCAGAATTGTGTGATACAAACTTGCAATTACGAGTTATAAAGTCAGAATTGCTTGATATGAAGCTGCAGTTGTGTGTTATGAAGTCAGAATTGCGAGATATAAACTCACAATTGCGTGAGTTATAAAGTCCAATTCAGATGAAAAAAGACAGACTTTTTTTCTCAGAATTGCGAGTTTATATCGCAAGTCTGACTTTTTTTTTAACACGCAATTGCGAGTTATGTCAAAAAAGTCAGAATTATGAGATATAAACTCCCAATTCTAAAAGATAAAATCTTTTTTTTTTCATCTGAATTGGACAATTGTGAGTTTATATCTTACAATTCTGACTTTTTTATTCAGATTTGCGAGGTTTAAACGCGTAATTGTGATTTATACGTCAGAATTGTGAGATAGAAAGTTGAAAATAACAGCATTTATTTAAAATAAATATATTTGTAATATAATAAATGTCTTTACTGTAACATTTGATCAATTTAATGCATCTTTGCTGAACAAAAGTAATAATTTCTAAATGATAAATTATTATTAAAAATATAGACTTTTTAAATAAAGACTAAAGATGTTTTCTTTTAATCAAAATCAGAAATGTATTTGGTAATACAAGTTACGATATACACTTAGTATCAAGTTTATGCACCAATGTGTATTAATGTCCTTTAACTCATTAAAAAACATAAATATATAAATATATGAACATTGGATAAAGCAGGTTTATCGATCCACCTACACTTCTTCATAACATGCCTTTAATTTTTTGTGGTGTGCATGACATGTTTAAGCCAGTCAGAACAACAAAATGAAATGTCAAAGTACATTTAGTTACCAACAGTTCATATATCGATAAGCTGTATTTTAGGACTCACAGATGTCTCTATTGATTTTACAATACTTATTGCTGTGACTGTAAAATGAAACCAAACATGACAGGAAAATCTATAAAATCTAAAAGTAACAATAAAATGTGTGCTGTGGGGAAATACAAAAATTGAGACTAAATGACAGATAGAGGTGTTTCAAGTAGGCATGTGATGATACAGAGAGATATATACAGATTTGTTAGTATGATAAAGTCATCCAAGTCCAAGTGCCATTAGTAATGTTACATTGTAAACGCAAGTTAGAATTTCACTAAAAGATGTGAAAGCTCAGTTGAGAGATGTAAATGAATTTGAATAGCATATTGAGAACATTAATCTCAATTAGTGTGGGAGCAAGAAACTGAACCAGGACACATGAAATTACAAAAAAACATGCTAACTAATGTACTTTAATTGGGAAAAACACCAATTTGTGCATATGTGTGACTTTATTAGAACATGTCAGAGCATGTAATATGCCACTTTGGGATAACAAGCAACTCAAAATTATGTTATGACGTAAAAGAACTACTGAATCATTAGTTCGAATCAATTCAGTTAAAAAGAACCAATCCATAGAAATAAGTCAGACTTTCTTTCTTTCTTTCTTTCTTTCTTTTGAATTTCAGTCAACCAACAAACCAACCAACCATTTGTTCGTTCAATCTTTCAATCTTTCAATCCTTCAAATCAATCAATCAATCAATCAATCAACTAACCAACCAACTAACCAAATTATTGGTTGGTTTATTGAATACTTAATTGATCAAGCCGACAAATAAACAAACAAAGAAACAAAAAACAGATAAATAAACTAATGAACAAACAGAAAACAAAAACTAATAGAACTGACAGACAAATGAGTGATTGAATGTCTGATTGATTGATTGATTTCTTAGCTGATCAATTAATTATTCAATAAAAAAAATCAATCGTTTGATTGATTGATTGATTGATTAAATCAGCTAATGGTTAAATAGAAATAAGTCAGACATAAGTCATTTTCCCCAAAAATAAACCACTTAAAAACACAGAGAATGAGTTTAATTTGGCATCAAGTGTTTCTATTATATTATATGAAGTGTTTGGTTCTGGTACACAAGACCTGTGAGTGAGTGAATGTAGCGGAAAAAAGAGAGTAGATAACGCTAATTAAAGCTGGTTGGCTTCCAAAAAATGGCCTGTTCGCTGTTTTCCCATTACATTCAGGGGACACATTTGTGTGAGGAGTGAGAAACTCCTATTTACATCTGAGGAAGGAGCCAAGGCCATCTCACCAGAGAGAGAGAGAGAGAGTTCCCTCGCTTTCCTTCTTCCTTCATTCCCGTCTAAAACATGAAACATGCGGAATTCCCGTGAGCCGGATTGGGTAACGTTTGATATCTGCTGCGGCTGTGTTTCTGTAAATAAACGAGAAGAGGGATGATTGAGGAGGAGCGAGAGGAACGTTACAGAGAGATGTGAAGCTCTATTTCAGGATCGTTTCTCTGCAGATTTGGAATAATGATTTGAGTTTGTTTATTCTCATTTAATGAACACGCTGCGTATGAGCTGATTTCATCTCTCGTTCACACACAGCAGCTGTATGTATTCAGCTATTCTGACAGTTCATTGTCAGGTCTTAAATTAATTTTGATGCCTTATTTCTTTTGAAATGGTGTAGTGGGAGGGAAAGAGTCCCAAAATAATTACAGGAGAATAAAGTAAAATACAAAACAAGCCCCCTGCCACCCGTTCTAAATCTCCAGCACAGAATATGTAATCCCACCCAGGTCCGGTCTGAGAGGATTGCTGCATTTTCTGGAGGTCACTAGAGACTCGTCTAGGGTTTAAACTTTGATCTCTCATTGGCTTTATCAATATTCATAATTCAGCTGCTCTGTGGGCTTTTACAGCACATTTCTTCAGGTTTGTCTTTCATGCAAACACACACACACACACTGTGCTGAGGCAGGCTGCAAGCCGGCAGGTGATTAAGAGTTGTTTTTTCATAAGCTGTGTTATGACATATGTTGGCTGTTCTGAATAAGCAGAAGCTTTGCTCTAATCCATGTTACTAGCTGCAGTCTGAGAACCAGACAACAGAGGCAGACAGGAAGAACACACTACCTACACTCACTCTTTCTTTCTTTCTTTCTTTCTTTCTTTTGAAGTTCAATCAACCAACCAACCAACCAACCAACCAATATTTGTTCAATCAATCAATCAATCAATCAATCAATCAGTCAATAAAATGATTGGTTGGTTTATTAAATAATTAATTGATCAGCCAACAAACAAACAAACAAACAAACAAACAAATCAACTAATGAACAACAACTACAAAAAAACAACAGAACTAACAAACAAGTGAGTGTTTGAATGTCTGAGTGATTGATTGATTGATTGATTGATTGGTTAGCTGATCAATTAATTATTCATTAATCGTTTGATTGATTGATTGATTGATTGATTGTACAAATGGTTAGTTGGTTAGTTGGCTGATTGATCAACCAATGAACCAATAAATAAACCAATTATTCAATTACGTATTCATTTGTTTGTTCGCTCTTTTGTTTGTTTTTTTGCTTCTTCCATAAATTATTTTAATTATGTGTTGTTCATTTAGACAGTTGGTTGGTTGAACTGCGACGTTCATTAGTTTAATTATCTGTTGTTTGTTTGTTAATTTGTTCGTTCCTTCGGTCGGTAAACTAATCAATCAACAATTTGTTCTAGTGGTGCACGATTAATCGAAAATAACCCGAAATCGTGCTTAAAAGGATTTGGCTCAGTGCGATTATGAAATCGCAAAGGCTGTGATTATTTTTTTATGCACAGCTTGTCAGTGAAGCACAGCTCTGTGATCAGTAGTAAATACTGCTCCATCTGAAAGCACTGCGAGTTTGACATGCATTTGAAAAAGCAACACGCGTCAAACAACTTTCCAAACATGAGAAGCATTTATGAACCTCTTGTCCAACAAAAGACAACATTTAATAACATGTTTTTACTCCAAACCTCACTTCATAACATCAGCTGAGTGTTTGAAAACATTCTTCTGTGAGATGATGTGGCTTCTTACACAGAATAAGGCACACAACATTATTTCATAGTATTCTATACAGTGATAAAGGCTATGTCGATTAGCATTGCATTATAAATATACTTTATTATCATGAAAATACCCGAGAAGGCTTGAAGAACTCAGATAAACCATATATTGTCGTAGTCGTGTGTTTATTAGTCATGATTAATCAATCTTCTGTTTATTCAGCTACAGCAATAGTATGATGCCCAAAGGGATTTCCTGGAACGATGTGCGTTATCGTACTTCTGCATTTGGAGTTCCTGCGAGAGAGCGCCCTCTGGCTTTCAGATGAAGCAGCATTTACTACTGATCACAGAGCTGTGCTTCATTGACAAGCTGGGCATAAAAAAATCACAGCCTTTGCTAAATAGCTTTCTGTTTAATTTCAATTAACCGTGCAGCCCTAATTTGTTCTTTCATTAACTCTACTACCTAAAACTTAATCTAACTTAAAATGTCACTTTTTGACTGTAATAGAGAATCTGCCATAATAGCAGATTATTAACAAAAATGTTAACAAAAACATCATGTTTGTGGTTGCTCACTGTATAATGAGAGAGATCTGGTTCTGTTGTCAAACTCAGATTTATTTTTGACTTTCAAACTGACTCAAATAACTCTTATTTCACATGAACATTCAAAATTGGGTCATGTCGAGTTTTTAGATCCATATTTGAAGAGTTTGTATATAGGAGTTGAAGAGTTCGTTTATTTGAAGAGTTTGTATATATAATTGTCTCCAAATAACTTGGACTGGATTTAGATTGGCGCGAACAAACCACTAAAACAAGATGCTTGACATCTCATTTCCTCAACATGTCCACTTCAGTTGTCTGTTCATGTTTTTGAACCCGTGTACCCTACAGCCATTTAATTTCCCTTGGTTTTGGGTTCACAGTTCGGTTTGATAGTTTGGCACTGGCTCTCTCACTTTTCATTGGGGAGCATCAACAGCGATTCACGAGCGCTTTAGAAAGCGCAGACATCAAAGTCACTTAAGCAGCCTCTTTCCTGTGGCTGATGAAAATGGTCTAGCAACACACACCGACTGGCTTTACTCATCTGGAATATGTTCAGCCAAACACAGATCAATAAGAGCTCCAATGAGGATCACTTAGGGCACACCAACCGCTCTGAAAGAGAACACGTCCATCGGGCCTGGAACAATTAAAGCCAAATAGAAGGCAATAGAGGAAATGAAAAGGCGAGAGAGGCAGGGGAAAACAAAATAGCAGAGGAGGAGTAGGGGAAAGGTTAAGTGGTCTTATCAGTTACTACCCATGATGCCACGGTGATGGGCGGCTCGTGATGAGACAGCTGGGACATGTATCTGATATCTAAAAGGGCAACCAGAGAGATGATTGGCAGGCCGCAGCATAAGAAAGGAGTGCGTATGTTAAGTGGATTGTCACTCCGGTTGGGAATAATGAGCCTGGAATGACACTTTAGCGGGATGCCTCGGATCAGACAGCGGGAGAACCCGCACGTTCCTCAAAAATGAAACAAAAAAATCCTCATGCATTATTCAGAGCCAGGATACCTCTCTTTTTTCTTGCCTCTTCCTTTTTGACTAGAAAAGAATGAGTGCTTGTGCCATGCTGATAAGTGTACTGTGCTAAGTACTACCTACTCTGTGCATCCCAAACTTCCCAAACGTTTTAGAAGATATATAGCACTTATTCAATTTGAATGTTGCAAGGAAATATGGGCAGTCGCCTGCAGTCAGACGCATAATTAACTGAGCTCACTGTAGAGCCCAATGAAAAGCTATATATCTCCCTTCCTGGGTGGGTGGAAGAATGGAAGTAGCTGAAGGGTAGGGATGGAAATCCTAAGGAATTCTTGTTTAAATTCATATTTCATCTTAAAGGGACAGTTCACCCAAAAATGCTAATTATCCCATGATTTACTCACACTCAAGGCATCATAGGTGTATATGACTTTCTTCTTTCAGACGAACAAAATCGGAGTTATATTAAAAAATATAAGCTTTATAATGGTAGTGAATGGGGCGTTGTATTTTGAAGCCCAAAAAAGTGCATCCATCCATCATAAAAGTAATCCACAAGGCTCCAGGGAGTTAATAAAGGCTTTCTGAAGCGAAGCGATGGGTTTTTGTAAGAAAAATATCCATACTTAAAACTGTCTTCGGCCTACACCAATTGCACATGTCAGAATTGTGACGAGTTCTGAACACATTTATTTAAATAAAGCTTTTTCAGCAGTAGTTTATTTGACAATACATCTGATTATGTGCTTTGTCGTTGTGTGTGTGTAAACGTCAATGCTCTTGGCTCGTACAGGTACCTGTGCTGAGGTGTGTCTCAATGGCAGCTGCTCTCATTGGGCTGTAAGATGCCATGTGCTCTGACAGTGCCATCTGTGCAACGAGTACCAGATGCCAACCTGTCCCAATCATGTCATGCCAAGGCCTGTACATACCCTCTACAATCACCACAAGTAATGAATCTAGCGCCCTGTCACTCATTAAACACACAGGCTCAAGGAAACAAAGGATTGTGTTTATTCTGCAACGTTTCACACAGTGGGACGCTGTGATCCTGTGGGTGTGGGTCTCTTTAGGGTGGATCAACTGTCAGTCAAAGGCCAAAGAAAGGACAATTGACCTAAGAAGAGTCAAACAGAGGCAGATAGATCACATCAGGATATACAAAGCAACATACTGACTGACAGTGTTTGGGGTAACGTATTAAAAAGAGCTTGAGTTACATACATGTAATCAGATTACTTTTTCAAGTAACTAGTAAAGTAACACATTACTTTTAAATTACACATTACTGCAAAATATCTGAGTTACTTTGTTTTCCCATTTGTTGACTAACACCTCTACTTTCCCCATGTTGAGAGAAATCGGGAGTATATGCAGAGGCGTTGTGTGCATTCTAGACAAAAAAACATAAAAAAAAGTAACGCGATTAGTTACTTTTTAGGGAGTAACGCAATTTGTAACGCATTACTTTTAAAAGTGACTTTCCCCAATACCGCTGACTGACTTCAGGCCAGACCAAGCCTTCAATTCATCTGACAGACAGTAAAATACGCCACACTGAGTGATGTTCTTTGGGTCTTGAGTCACATTCTTTAGGGAACATGAGAATTTGTCATCTTTTCTGTTGACCTGGATATCCAAAACCTTGCTAATGCTCATGATTTTGTAAAGGCCACTGCAAAAACAGCCCAATGAGTCAAACACTGGAGTCACAGTGTGTGTTGAGAGGAGATGGGTGCTTTATAAGGGGACGCATTGAGTCATAGTGGCAAATCAGATGTGCAGGAGAACTAATCTGCTGTCTGAGAGAAAGACAGATACTGAGCATAAAAGAGGTTGAAATGGAAAAAAAGGGAAGAATACAGTGACAGGGAGGAGAAGGAAAAGTACAGCTGTCTCTCGTAGCAGTGGTTCACAAACTTGCTGACTTTTAAAAAAGATCCCATGTTGTTATAATATGGTATATACACTACCATTCAAAAGTTTGTGTTCTGTAATATATATATATATATATATATTTTTTTTAAATAATGTTAGAAATGCAAATGCTGTTCTTTTAAACTTTCTATTCAGCAAAGACTCCTGATCATTACTGAGCATAACTTTTATCAATGCAGATAATAAGAATAAAATCAGCATTGACAGCTGTGACACTGAAGACTGAAAATTCAGTTTAACCATCACAGGAATAAATTACAGTTGAAAATATATTAAAATAGAAAACGATTATTTTGAATTGTAATAACATTTCACAATATTACTGTTTTTAAATATTAAATGAGCCTTAATAATAATAAAAAACAAAGATATGACATCCAAAGTATGTAAGGTAGTACAACTAGATCTCTTTTATTGAATCCAAAAGGTTTTAATTATATTTTGCTACATATAAATGTATTTTAAGGATTTTGAAGTGTCAAGAGGTCATTCGGTTTAACCGTCCAAAAGCCAATACAGCCATTTCATTTGTGATTAAAATATCTTAAAATGAAATAAATGTATATATTTTTATAAATGTATATATTTTATATTATTCTGGCATGATTTTATAACATCATATATCAACAGAGTGCAAAATGGTATTAAAAATTATGTGTAGAAGTCGTTGCTTTGTTATGAGAAAGAATGTCTGGAAAAATGAATTTCATTGATGTCATTCGGAGTAACCAATATAAAGGGACCATTTTGGATCAAGTCATGCAGTCAATATCTTGTGACAGGATGTGACATAATTCAGACACCTGCAAAGGACCACATGGTCATGAAGCAAAGTAACTAACTCTCTCTTAACTATTTGTAACATTTTCCCCAAACATCAGGTCATTCGGTACAACCGCTATTAACATGGAAAATTTTGTAATATTTTAAAAACTTTAAAAATGTTTGATTGTCCTTTTGCTAGCTAGCTAGATAGATAGATATCAGCCTGTTAGCATTGTTTGAAAATATCGTCATTCGGTATAACCAAAAGTGTCATTCAGTAAAACCAAAATTTTGACAAAGCAGTGTTAATTGATTATAAAAACCACATAATCTCATTAACACTTAAAACTTCAAAATTAATTACATCTCCATTATGTTTTTTTACACTTTTAAAAACCTTATTCGTCAATGAAAGTTGTCAGTTTCCCTATTCAGACTGTCAGTGTCATGTTAAGAATGCTGCATATTGTTCGATATTTGCCGTTCATTAAAAACTTTACTGAATTTTAATGATTGATTTTAAGGATATTTTGGTGTACTTTTGTACAATGAGCAACTCTGTTATAAGTCGGTACTTGATGCCCAATATAAAATCTGAAGTGAAACCAATTCAGCTCTGTGATATACAGTAATATGTGGTTTCACTATTAGCTTTTCGCTGTCTTACCCTCTTCCTCTCTCTCTCTCTCTCTCTCTCTCTCTCTCGGTAATAGGCTGAACGGTGCAGGTTGGAGTTCAGAGAGAGGCTTTATTAGCTGTGGTCCAAATAAGATGAGACACGAAACGACAGGAACAGACTGAGAGCTACCGTGACCCAGATTTTGGTCAGTTTTGTGTGCAAGACTCTCACTTTCTCTCTTTCATTTCCCTTACCCACACACACACAGACCTTGTCTGAAGAAAAAAAAACAAAAAAAAAACAGCATAAACATCGCTAGACTTTCATCTAAACCCCCTAAAAATCTGTGATTAACTCAGCTGTCAGTACCCTTAAAAATGTGATTATCTCTTTATACATTTGCTGAAAACAGCGGCTGCAGTAAGATATTATATTATATTATATTATATTACTAAAAAAAAGCCACAACAGCTCATATTCAGGAATAGGCCGGGCCCCCTTGAGGTTAAAATTTATTGGAGATGACTGCTAGATTAGAAAACACTATCTGGCAGGATGTAGAGGATTGTGGGTACAAGCATTTGTTCGGTATGTGGATATGTTTTTTTGATTGGCAGGTCTGATTCACTGTGATGTGACTGCTGCTTTGTCAGGTGTGCTGTTGAGTGACAGCACATGTATTAGTGTTATCTGCTATATTCAAATATTCAGAATAAAACTTGTGACACATAATTGTTCAGCATTTTATCCAATGCATTGACATACTAAAGAACATTTTTTGTAGCTTCTCAAGAATTGTTGTCGTTATCTAAATATCTGAGTGGTAATTTTTTTATTTAGATAGCGGAAAGAGACTGAATATGTAAGAGGAACTTACATATTCAGGGCACGTCCCGAACTTGGGAAGGTGAACTGGGACTCAGTACAGATGGCAAGGGAAAAAGAGAGCAGAGCCTGACATGTCCTGTCATTTACCCAGACGGTACACACGCCTGTGTAAGTGAGTGTGGTTATCTGCGTTTTATGTCGGAGAATAGCTGTCATGCGCTGTCAGTTGTGGAGAGGCTAGTAATGACACATATTTATCTACCCATATGTGCGTGAATGTGGGTAACATTGCATTTAAACACGTAGAATTCCATCAAAGGAGAGAGTGTTTGGAGCTGTGGCATACATACTCCAGATACCTGTACATTGAGGCATGGTGCTCATATGGGTGGTACTGGTTCATTTACTGCATGTCTTGATTGCGTTTCCCCATCCCTCCTATTTACTCTTTCTAATAATGCTAAAGTGTTCTGGGGGGGTTGCTAGGTGTCCGGGTTATTATGTAATTGTATACGCTCTAAAAAAAATGCTGGGTTGTTTCAACCCAAATTTGGATCAAAAATGGACAAACCCAGTGGTTGGGTTTGTCCATATTTGAAGTAGATTTGAGTTGAAACAACCCAACATTTTTTTTGAATGTAATATTATATAATTTTTATTTTTTATTTTATTTTTTTATTTCTATTTTATTTTCAATTTGTCTTTTTAGTTTGATTTATTATTATTATTATTATTATTATTATTATCTAATGTTATTGCTATCCTGTGACATTTTTATGTTTATTTCAGGTGGGCTGTAAAGGTTTTAAGTTTTACAATATAAAAAACCTAAAATTACAATTAATTTGTTGTAAATTTAAAATGTATTGTAGTTTTATTTATTTATTGTTTGTTTGTTTGTTTGTTTGTCTGTTTGTTTCAATTTTTATAATATAAAAACCTAAAACTTCAATTAATTTAAATTAATTTTTGTTAGTTTTGGAGTCATGAAAATGTGTAGTTTTTTCCATCCATCCATCCATCTGCAACTCAGTTATCCATCCATCCATCCATCCATCCGCAGCTCAGTTATCCATCCATCCATCCATCCATCCATCCATCCATCCGCAGCTCAGTTATCCATCCATCCATCCATCCATCCATCTGCAACTCACAGTCATCCATCCATCCATCCATCCATCCATCCATCCATCCACAGCTCACAGTCATCCATCCATCCATCATCCATCCATCCATCCATCCATCCATACATCATCCATCCATCCATCTGCAGCTCACAGTTATCCATCCATCCATCCATCCATCCATCCATCCATCCATCCATCTGCAGCTCACAGTTATCCATCCATCCATCCATCTGCAACTCACAGTTATCCATCCATCCATCCATCCATCCATCCATCCATCCATCCAATTTCCCATTCATTCATTCATTCATTTAGAAACTCAGCTTCTTGTTAGTTCAGCTCGGTTCAGTTACTTTTCTTTAACAGTAACACTGCTAGGCAATTGCTAGGGTGTTCTGAGTGGTTGCTAGGTGGTTGCTAAGGTATTCTGGGTCGTTACTGGGGTGTTTTGGCTAGTTGCGGGTAGGGCTGCATGATTTATCGCGATTAAACTGCACGCGATTTGGCAAAGGCTGCGATTATTTTATGCGCAGCTTGTCAGAGCTGTACGGCTCTGTGATCAGTAGTAAATGCTTCTCTATCTGAAAGCCAGAGGGCGCTCTTGTGCAGAAACTCCAAATATGCCCTGCTGCAGAAGTAGAGAACACACGTCAAATCACTGTAGCTGAATAAACAGAAAAATGAAATGCTGATTGATTAAACATTACTAATAAACACACGACTGCCTTATTCTGTGTAAGAAGGATGCTCAACTGTCGTTATGAAGTGAGTTTGGAATAAAAACATGTTATTAAATGTTGTCTTTTGTTGGGCAAGATGTTAATAAATGCTTCTCATGTCTGGAAAGATGTTTGACACGTGTTGCTTTTTCAAATGTACATTATAAGCGACTCAAACTCACAGTGCTTTCAGATGGATTAGCATTTGGAGCCATAGTTCATTGACAAGCCGCGCAAAAAAAAATAAACGCAGCCTTTGTGATTTCATAATCGCACTAAGAATCGTGTTTAAGCGATAATCGTATTTAAGTTCAATGTTATTTTTCACATCGTGAGATAAATCGTGCAGCCTAGTTGCGGGGGGTTGCTTACTTGCTGAAGTAAAAGAAAAAGAGCCCATTCCCAAGTCTTCACGAGGTCCAATGCTTTAACAAACACCACTACTGTAATAAAGCCTCAGTGTTTGTCTGTATAGCATGTCCTGACCATTTGACCCCAGCTGGTCTGTAAATGGCAGTATCAGCAGGGTTCCTATAGGACTGGCCTAGATGTGGTTCGCGAAGTATGCACTAGCCCCGGCACCCACAGCCGGCCGCAGCGCCTGGCACTATGTGCCTGTTAGTGGTGGGTGATTTATGGGGATTAAGCGGGCTTGTTGGCAGTGTGCTACTTATGGGCATCCAATTTACTGCCTGTTTCCTCCTCCTCCTCTTCTTGCCCTCCTTACTCTTCCATAGCTCTGTGGGTGCTGTAGACCCTGGCATGGTGGATGATCCTTTAGACGTAGCGGGATGCACAATTCTTTCAGGAGCTTTTTATAGAGCGTCAATTAGTCTTGGAAAGCGTGAAGGAATATTCCGGATGGATTTGTAGTAGCGGCAGTTGTCCCAGTAGAAGTGGGAGGCACGGAATAGTCCTCTGCCATGTTGATTTCTGTGCTCTACAAGGTGTATCCAGCACCTGATGTACTAGTTTTGTCTGTTGCTGTCTGTTGAAGTCCATCCCAGCTATGCAGTTTTTCTAGTGATCTACTCAAAGATGGAAGCTAAAGTAATGTCAAGAGGATGTAGGAGGTTTGAATAGTATGACCTTGGTAAGGAAAATCATTCTTTCTATTGTGTTATCTGCTGCTGGCTGTGCATACTGACCTGACATGTTTCAGCAAAATGTTCCTCATTCCTCGATCTCCTTGAACTTCACTTCACTTTTTAAGCAGTTTTCACACTTAATTTGATTGACTTGTCCAGTTTGATTCCACCCTCTTCCATCCTTTTAGTCCTGAACCAAGATATGGTTACAAATACATGAGTACCACAGGGTTGCCAGGTTTTCACAACAACACCCACCCAATTGCTACTCAAAACTAGCCTAAAACTAGCCCAATCCCGTTTCAGGGGGTAAAATCCCTGTTTTTGGCGGGATTCCCTTGGTAAAATTCACATTCCAGGGGCTAAATATCATTTTATTTGGGGTTGCTTCAACCCGCAGACATGAAAAACAACCTGGAGCAACAGTGTTAAAGTAGCCCAATTCCACAGGAAAACGGCGGACTTGGCAACACTGGAGTACCATCATGGTGGCAGCTGTTTACCAGTTTTGCTAGGTAACAACTAGTGATTGTCAAGTCAAAATGTCCACCAAACGACTAGTCAATTAGTTTAGGTCTACAGTAGGTTTACTTTTTCTAACTTTTTGTTTTAGCTATATTATTTCTCACAGCTGTGCTGTTAAGGGCATGAATTTATATGCAATTTCTTCAAGAAGACATTACCATGCTAATTGAGTGTTGTGCTTTGCTATTACACGGTTGGCAAGGTAGTTGAGTCTCTAAATTCGTTCGCTTTAAAACACTGTAGTTCTCATTTCTTTGTTTTTTTAGTAAGGACTTTTTATGGTATGTTTTATGGTTGTAACTGTTTTGCAGATTTTTTTTTAGTGTCTCAAGGCATTAGCATTGCATTTTCAAGATGGTTTCAAAATAGGTAAGCTTTTAAAAATGTTTATTATATATTGTGCTCCGTCCAGATATGTTTACACATAAAAACCCTTAAGAAACCTGTCCGATAGTGTCATGAAAATGACACAAAATCAGCCTAAATATAAATATACTGGCTAATCATTCAGAAAACTCAACGACTATTCAGTTATGATAATTTTGAGAATTTGGTTTTTAAACATGAACACGAAATAAACACATTGCAGTTTGCAAATTTGATATATTAATAATATACACAACCATTTAAAAGTATCAGGTCAGAATGATTTTT
Organism: Ctenopharyngodon idella; assembly: GCF_019924925.1. NCBI lineage: Eukaryota > Metazoa > Chordata > Actinopteri > Cypriniformes > Xenocyprididae > Ctenopharyngodon > Ctenopharyngodon idella. Next base: position 4,308,159 of record NC_067239.1, on the reverse strand, counting down.
AAAATATTTTTGAAAGAAGTCTCTTATGTTCATCCAGGCTGCATTTATTTGATCAAAAATACAGTAAAATAGTAATATTGTGAAATTTTATTACTTTTTTTTAAATAGTGTAGCTTATTATTATCAATGTTGAAAGTATTTGTGCTGATTAACATTTTTTGTGGAAACAGTGATAATTTTTTTTCAGGATTCTTTGATGAATAGAAAATACAAAAGAAAATGATTTATTTAAAATAAATATCTGTTGTAACATAATTAATGTCTTTACTGTCACTTTTGATCAATTTAATGTGTTTTTGCTAAATGAAACTATTCATTTCTTTCAAAAATAATAAAAAAAAAAGGTATATTGTGAAGAGTTTAAGCCACACAGTAATGAAAAATCCACAAAATAGTGAGTATTTCATGGTTTTGGTTTTGTAAGCACATCTCCTCAGAGTCCTGCAGAGCTGTGTTTTATCTCACCAAACATTTCGCTACATCTGCAGTCAGTTCTGAAATAAACCGATAAAGAAAAAACACGAAAGGCAACCTCAAATGATTTACTTCTATGTCTGGTGGCTTGGTCACCACTTTTCATGCGCAGTAAACTTCTCCGGCTCACCCACTTTCCTATCATGCTCTGAATGTGTGGCGTGTCCCAGAGGAGACCTTAGCCTAGATATTAGAAATATCTCCAGCGCCTCAGGAGAATGATGCGCCAAACCTCGCCTTATGTCTCGTGGAGGAAGAGAGGAGGGCAAATCGCAGAGAAAAATATTCAGTTTTTGCCTTCATGGAGAAATTGTCATCAAGCTAATATATGTCTGACAGGAAATGTGACATGATTTTTTTGTTTTGTTTTGTTTTGTTTTTTTTGCTTCATGAGAACCATTCATGGAGAGTGTTAAAGGGGTCATGAACTGAGAAATCAAATTTTTCTTGAGCTTTTGACATATAAGAGATCATCATACTATAAGGATATCCTGTAAGTTTCAAAAACCTTCCTTGTTAGTCCAAAAACAACTTTTATTCACCTATAGGTGACCGCCTCTGTAGAAAAAAAATCAATGCCTACTTCATTATTGCAATGTTATCCCCGCCCACTGGCGTGTTAGTGAGATGAGGAGGAGAGAAGTGCGATACAGGACTAAAAATAACATTACCTTTCAAAGGATCCTAATGCTAGGAATATGGCTATTTATTTTCAACAATATTAATGTCTCAGTTGAGCTTTATTTATTTGTATTCGATACATTTCACTGTGGATTCTTTGGAAATCAGTCGCAATTTCGGAGCAGGCTTTGCAAACAGACATTTACGATGTGGACTCGACAGTAATGCAACAACATGTAAGTAACTGTGTTAATTCTAATGCCTGATCTGATATGTAATGATTCATGTACAGTCAGATGTTCTTTGTCTCTGTGTCAGTAAATAATCTGTTATTTAAATTGTGATTAAATTATAGAAAGCGATCAAAGAACGCTCCCTTTACAATCGCTGGAGCTGTCAATCAAACAGCGCGAGTGTTCTGGACACGCCCCAAAATTCCCGTTATATTCAACGAATCTCTTATTTACATTGTGTTTGCACTGTTAGTCATGATGAAAGCATTCGTTAGTGTGCAGAAATCAAAATACAATGAAGAGATCACTGCATTTATGCACTCAACAACATGTCTGTGATGTTCATCACTGCAACCTTTCATGCCACAATCTAAATATAATGCCATAGATCTAAATGTAATGCTATAATCAACACTTTTCACGATTAGTTAACCTTGAGAGCTGTAATAGTAAAAACATGCTAATAATATTTAGCTATTTCATATGCAAAGATGTTAGCCAATCACAGCAGTGGGCGTTTACACTGAAGTCTCACAGCAGACACGCCCCTTAAAACAGAGCGTTCAAATCAGAGGGCTAAAATCAGGGTAGGAAAATTATGACAATGTTTAATGTAAAAATCATACTTGCATTATAAGTGCACCCCAGGAAATATTATAAAACAATAAAACAATGCAATTCATGACCCCTTTAAGATATTACTAGGAAGAGAGGAAGAGAATAGGACAAAAATATGACATTGCAGGTCAAACCTGCTCAGCCCATATGAGCATCAAGGCCCAATATATGTGAAGAACATATGTTGACTGCTGTGCCACAATTTTTCATTCTATATTTGTTTTTGTTTTTTGTACATGTTCGATACACAAAAGGTGAAGCAAACAATAGAATTTTTTTCCCCTGAAAGTGACAATATGACATTGACAGATTTTCAGTGCAGGACAGTGAGCCAGCTGGTCTGAATAGTATCAAGGATTATGCCATTCCAGATGTACAGAGCGAAGGTAAAGAGAGAGGCTAATGAAAATGGAAAGAAAAAGGCTAGAATGGGAAAATGTTTAGTGGAGAACTCGCTCTCCCTCTCTCCGAGAGATAATGGCAGTAATTGGACTGACTCACAGCTCCTCTCTGTGTGTTTCTCTCAGATAAAGAGCGCCGCGTGAATCTCTGCTGCTCTGCGACATGCTCTCTCCATTCGGAATTAAATGTTCTGCACACAATGTGCGGCGCGTGGCCAGGCGGTGGCTGAAGCTCAGGGCTGGAGCTCGAAATGAAATGGCTGTTTAAATCCCCACGGCGGCGGCTTACAGTGGCCACTACCCCGGCCTGCTGAGCGGAGCCCGGGACTTTAGAGGATTTTTGCAGACTAGCCTCTCAAAGCTACTGCGCTCAGAACTGATGTGTTTGGGCTTTAACTTCGCAATACATTTTGTTTTTTTGTGGGGCAGACTAATTCTACTGATTTACTGGTATTAAAGCTTTACATTTCGGACGTGGGTTTGGAACTGAGCTTCTAAATCACATCCAAAATACTCCATATCTACACTGCAAGTAAATCTGATACTACCAAATATTTTTAAAGGGATAGTTCCCCCAAAAATGACAATTGTGTCATCATTTACTCATGACGTTCCAAACCTGTATGACTTATATATTTTCTAACACTTTACAACAAGGTTCATTAGTTAAACATTAGTTAATGTATTAACTAACAGTAACTAACCATGAGCATACATTTGTTACTGTATTTACTAATCTTCATTAATGTTAGTTAATGAAAATAGTTGTTTGTTGTTTGTTCATGCTAGTTCACAGTGCATTAACTAATATTAACGAGATTTTAATAATGTATTAGTAAATGTTGAAATTAACATTAACAAAGATTAATAAATGTTGTAGAAGTGCAGTTCATTATTAGTTCATGCTGAACCTTATTGTAAAGTGTTACCTATATTTTTATTTTATACATATATTTACATTATTACAATACATTTTGATTACATTTATTACAAATTTTAAGTAATTAAGTAGTTATTTTCATTTTTATAATTTATTATTATTATTATTATTTTTTTACATTTTATGTTTTTATTTTATACATATATTTATATTATTACATATTGATTACATTTATTTTAATTTTATTATTTTATTTTTTAATTAATGTTTTGAACTTTTTAAATTTTAAATGATTTTTAATTTTAGAAATTAATATTTTAATATTTTTTATATTTTTGTTAATATTTTTAAGACATTATTTTAGTGTTTGAAGTTCAACTTTATTTAAACAAAACTAAGAAATGAAATTTTTATATATATATATATATATAGGTTTGTAACAACATGACTGCGAGTAAATAATAAGAGATTTCATTTTTGGGTAAACTATCTCTGAAAAAATTCTCTTTTTATTTTGGTAGATTAGATCAGAAAGCCATAGACTCATGTCCTGCACTCAGGTTGTTCTGCTGTGTTATGTCTTAGAGGCATCGACTCATCCCAGTCGATACATCTCGAGGTGTATCGATTTCTAAGTGATGCCATGTTGTTCGGTCGGCCTGCCTGAGCAGTTAGCGCCGGTCCCTGCGGTCTCTTCTTCGTCTGATTGCTGTTGTGGGGCAGAGCGCAGTGAGGCGGAGCTGGTTTTGATCTGCTGATGGCTCTGGCACCTGCAGTGATGCTACAGTGCCACTGAGGCCAATTAACACATGAAAGGTGCTTCCCACCAATCGAGAGGACAGGGCTTGTTGCGGAAGTGAAGGAGGCGATGGTGGAGGTGCACAGGAAACTAAGCTGGCACTGTTTGCAATGACAAGGTGAGAGGCGAAAGAGAAAGGAGAGAGAGCTGATGAAACAATTTAGCGCTTCCTCCTGCCTCTTCCCCGCTGCAGGGAGAGGAAACACTGCGAGAAAACAAGCCAAAACCTCCTTCAGAAAGAGCGATGTCACACCGTGGAACATTATTAGCATCAACAATATTAACATTTAACATTTTCTGCAAGTTGTCATCTACAGGGCTTTCAGAAGACATTCTGGCCTGCTAAAGTTTTTATTCCAGTTTATTCCAGACTTGAATATGTTAGTTCATGAGAGAGAGAAAATAACAAAACAAGAAAAAAAAAAAAAAACAAACACTCTTTTACTTTAAAGTGTAGATCTGTAACATCTTTGTTTATTGCTAGTTTTAGTATTTGCTTCATATGGGCTTAAAGGTGATGTGTGTGATGTTATTTTTTTTAATCCCAGTGTACTATATATATATATTGTGTATATATATATATATATATATATATATATATACACATATGGGTTGGTGACAAATACTGTAAGAGAGAGTCCAAAATAGTAATAATAATAATAAAAAAAGAGTTTTTAATATTTTTATATTGAAATAATTTCACAATTACTTTCCAAATTAATGTAGAAACAATTTAAAAACAGTATATTTTAAATATTTGGCATCTTTTTATGAATGAAGGCCAGTATCACTGATACTAATACTACTGGTAGCCTACTGATATCTCTATGAAATTGATTTTTTAAAATGTTAATTGACATTCAACATTACAGTATAACCAAAAGCTATCAATTTCAATATTTATTAGGCTTTTAAAAAATAACTTTTAATTTAAGTAAACTTAAAAGAATCTTCACATAAACCCATTATAATAAATGTCATATTTACCTTTGGCCTTCCTTCCTGTCTAAATACAGATATTGAATAAAGTTATCAAACACTTTACATTCTTCACCGCATAAATTCTAAATTAAATATAGATTAATCCTTATTAAAGCTACAGTTTTCTCTGTTGCCTTTGTTCTTTGATTAACATTTATGACAAACATCACAGCAACAGGTTTATTAGGCTACTGTGACTTTAAGAGCTGCCGCTGCCGAACATGACGTGGATCTGACGCGCATCTCATTTTCTTACAACTCTTTAAGTTCATTTAAGGCGTTATTTAACCCCTTTAAGACTGCTCCTATGAGGATGCTTGACACAACGGGCATTTTGACATATTTCTGGGTGTTATTGTTTGTTCAAGCGCGAAAGAGAACTCGATACTGGCGTGTGTATTTCTGTGCACACGAGTCGTGTGTGTCACACATTCACAAATAGCGCGTTCTCGTTTTCTTGTGGTGCTTGAATGGTTTAAAGGCATTTTAAAAGTGTGTGAATAAGAGCGTGATTATATAATATAAAGCTAATTATGTCAGAAAAATGGATGCTGCGTTAAATGTTTTTAAATTAAAAAAAAAAAAAAAAAAAAATTCACATGCGTTAACGTGCTAATTATGACAGCACTATTGGAAGGTTGCACAATATGACATTTTACAACATGAACTAACCATGCCTTGTCATAAAAAGGTAAAATAATCTGTTATTTTAAAAGACTTGTCATTCTTGACATTTTTCTTATTTTCTTTGAACTTGTTTCAGTAATGTTTTTTATATAACTTGTTTTTTTATATATACTCATTATAGAATACAAGTCATTGTATGCATTAATTGCGTTTTTATGCTATTTTTGTGTGTCATGTCATAAGACCAATTTGGTAAATTATAACAGACTTCCCAATGCTATGGATCCATGGGCATTAAAATTATACCACAACACTTAGGTTAAATGAATTCAAAATGTCTTTTATCTCTTCCCTTGCAGCCCTTGCTGGGAGTGAATGAGATGCCGTGTCGAGGCTAGAGGCAGCGGTGGACTGTTCCCGAGTCAGTGGAAAGCCCCTCTAGATGAGCCAGTCACAGCCACCCAGCTGCACGGTAAAGGAATAAGGATTTAATATGTCAACAGAGGCCGAGCTCCAGCCTGCTGCCAGACCCAGCGTCAGAAAGGATTCCAAGAAGAGAGGTACGAGGCCCTCATACGGGCGCATGTGTAAACAGACAAACACACACTCTCAGCCGGGGGTTTGTTCAGTCTGTGGGGGTCGGCTTTAAAATCACAGGCATACTGTGCAGATACTACACACACAAACAATCACACATGCACAACACCATAGTGCTTAGAATACAGAGTGGATTGGAAGATTCGCTGAGGTCTTGTTTGTAACGTTTGGACAGAACTGAATGAATTTGTTTCCTATGCGTTTTTACATTTAGATAGATAGATAGATAGATAGATAGATAGATAGATAGATAACGTGTGTATAAGTGTGTTTGTGTAAAGCGATATCTTTGTCCTTTTAAAAGCTAAGGGGATTTCCCACAGTGCCAAAACAACTTCCTTGTTCTAACTCACTCATAAAAACAGTCTTTGCCATCATCTAATGGCGTAATAATGTAACTTTCACTGATACTATTGACACACCCTGTCTCAGTACCAAATACGACATATTATTTATATAAAATATTATTTATTGAACAACAATATTTAAATTAACAGCAATAGCCATTATAAAAGACAATAGGAAATAAACACAAGCAAACAATTCAGTTAAACGTACAAAACGTACATTTTTTGCTCTGGAACAAGTAATAGATTAATAAGACCAAAGATTGCCCGTTTGATGTACCCCAAATTAATTATATCTCATGCTTAAATTCCCGAAGGACTGGCCGCTGATGGCCTGGAGCTCGCATCTCCGAAAGCGTCTAAACAAATTGTAAAATAGGCGTTATGTTTATATATGAGTCACATATTTAAGATCTAAATAACTACATTCTTGCCTAAAAAACTCCTAAAACTAAATTTTGTGACAAAACAACAGTAGTATTTTTTTAAAATATATAGTGGATTTGCTCGACCGCCACAAGCGGAGTGATAGAAACGGTGAAACGGTACGAGTGCTGATACTAGGGGAATATAACACGGCTCTCAGCCAATCAGATTCGAGAACCAGAAAGAACTGTTGTATAAATATATATAAACGGTATCATTCACTATTTGTTGCTCAAGGAACCCTTCTTCTGTGTGGCTGTTTTTCAGGATTCTTTGATGAACATAATTTTATTTTTATTTAATGTGTTTAAATGGGTGAGTTGAGGAATTGAATTATCAACTCGTCCATTTTATAAGTTGAATCTACAGTACAATACTGTAATTCTTTAAATAAGGATGACTGTTCTTCCATGAAAGTTAAAATGAGTGGGATAGTTCCCTGGTGGATGCAGTATGGTATTTATGGTTTTTTCAGTGTGTCTTCATATGCACACTGCCTTGTGTTTTTCTGCTTAGAATTATCATTTACCATATTTTCCATGTCATCACCCTCATCTTTGCTGTGGTTCACACAGTAATGGGTACTCAGACAGATGTTTGGTGATGGGACCAGTGCCAAGGGGCCTGTCGGTCATTGTATGGGCACCGTATAGAGGGGACAGGCTGTTGCCTCTCTTGTTATAATGAGTCTTGTTGCACTGCCCTCTTGTGATGCACCACCTGTTCCTTAGCGGCCACACAATGGCGTTTTGTGCCAGGCCATGAGCCCATGAGACCGTAGCGGCACAGCTGAGGGGCGTAGTGACACCAGATGTCCCATAGAGCTAGGAAATGGAGATCATACAGCGAGAGCTGTGGTGTCTCTTTCTGACTTCTACATAGCATTGTATTGTCTACAAGCAAGTCTACGAACTTTATGAACTTCTCACCTCTTTTAAAGAGTGAGATATTCATATATCATCATATACTGTTTCTTAAAGGGTTAGTTCACCCAAAAATGAAAATTCTGTCATTAATTACTCACTCTCATGTTGTTTCACACTCGTAAGACCTTCGTTCATCTTCGGAACACAAATTAAGATATTTTGATGAAATCCGAGAGCTCTCTGACTCCTCCATAGATAGCAATATAATCACCACTTTCAAGGTCCAGAATGGTACTAAAGACATTGTTAAAACTGTCGACGTGACTGCAGTGGTTCAACCTTAATTTTATGAAGCGACGAGAATACTTTTCGTGTGCAAAAACAAAACAAAAATAATGACTTTATTCAACAATATCTTCTGTTCTATGTCATTCTCATACGCTGTTTACGTTCAGCACTTCCAGGTTCTACGTCATAACGCCGGCTCAGCGGCACTTGAAACGCTTCTCACTGGATCTCTTAGTGTTTAGTGATCGAGACCGGTCAGCATAAATGAATTTGTTCTGAGCTCGTGCTGCTGTCTTTCTAATAAACGGTCCATGCGGCGTGGTTCATACGAGTAGCCCTGTTCTGCTTTTGGCGCGTTTAAAGTTTCTCATACGCAACAGAAATGGCAGAATTGAATTGTTATTACTCACGGTTTACTGCTACACCTAGCCTAAAATCTAGTGCTGTCACCTTGTGTTGACATTGGGAAACTGCATGATTTGTGTGGCGAGCCGCATATAAAATGTTTTTAATAGACAAGCTGTGGGTCGTTTGAAATTCATCCCCGGGCCAGACACTTTGGACACTTTGCTTGAAGTGCTCATCATTTTAATTATAAGTCTCACAGATACAGAAATAATACACTCAAGGAAAGTCAACAGGAGGATCATCTCATTCCTTCCACCCTTTTTAATGCTTCAAACAATGTTGTAGACCATGTTTTTTGGTCAGAGTAGATATATATGAAACAACAGTGAAAGACTAGATCATTAACCTTTCTTTTTTTTTTTTATCTAGTAGCAAACAACAACAGATATAATTATGTCTCTGAGGAAGCACTTGCACACAAATATGCTTTTCCTGTCAATTGCATTGCCTTGAATATTTAAGCACTAAATAGTGCTTATTCTCAACCAGTCAACAGGAACAAACAACATCCACCTGTCTCTTCACCATCTTCATAACAAGCCTGACCTGCATCTCCGCTCCCTATGGAATGGATGTAATTGCACCTGCTGTCTTTTCCCCTAGAAACCGTTTGAGCAGGACAAACTATCGCGAATCCGTCTGTTTATGACCACAAAACAGCACTAATCTGTTGCTAATGACAACGACCTTCCACCCCTATGGGAACCAGTTTAATATGACCTACAGCATGCGGTTAATGACAGCCTTCTCCTCTTTCAAAGAAATTATCTGATCCTCCTATGAGCTGCTCTCTCCACATTGTACGTGCCTTACCAAGAGCAGTGGCCAGTAGTGGAGAATGTGGCCTATTACTGCCTTGACTAATTGAAATGGTCATATTTACAAGCACACACCACCAAAATATAATGTTGGACCGATGGGAAAAAAAAGAAACATATATATTAGTGCTGTAATATATATATATATATATATATATATATATATATATAGTGTGTGTGTGTGTATTTGTGTAAATATTTTTATTTATTTTTTAAGTATTTTAAAGGATAGTCCACACAAAAATAAAAATTATATATTCGGTATACATTTATTTTATTTTATTTTTATGCATAATATAATAAAGATTTTTTTTGAAGAATTTTGAAAAAATCAGTGGGAACCAAAATTGTTTGGTTACCAACATTCTTCAAAATATCTTTTATGTTCTGCAGAAAAAAGAAAGAAAGAAAGAAATATATACAAGGTTTGGAACGACTTGAGGGTGAGTAAATTATGCTTTTAAATAAGATAATCAAGGGAAGAAAATTCCTATATGTTTATTGTTGACTTCAAATAGAAATGAAAACCCATCCAAAGAAACACTTCAGTGTTTTACTGCAAATTCATCTCAAACAGCCAAATTAGACAACCAAGGTTGTTTGACATACCCTTGTACTCAAAAAATATAAAAATGTTGAACAAAATTAGGCAAGGTGAAACAAAACCCACATGAAATACTATCAATTCAATGTTGGGTTGCCACTTGATGTCCATTGTAAAATGTGGTTCCTGAAGAACAATCAGTTGAAAAGCAAAGCTTTAGACAATAAAGACCACCCACCATCACAGTCATCAGGACACTGAAGTCTTGGGATTACATCAGCGTAATGACATTGGTACACACACACTGAGGTTTTAAACATGCCGCTAAATTAATTGAGGAATAATGAAGCAGGGTTTTATGTGCAGTTGGGTCCCGGAGGTCCATAGAGGGAGAGCATAATAATAAGGAGAGAGAATACACACGCGCACGCGCACACGCACACGCACACACACACACACACACACACACACACACACACACACACACACACACACACACGTGTGAGAGTAAGTGCTCTTGGGGCAAGGTGTAATGAATATGAATGTCATTAGGGCACATTAGAACACCGCAACTAATAAATAAAGCATTCACTGCAGTGTTGATGAGCTCATCCCAGCTGCATTCAGGCCTTTCTCTCCCAACCCCTCCCCTTCTTATTTTTTCTAATTAATAACACAAATAGGAGTGAATTAAGCCCTTTATTTAACCTCAGCTATTGAGGAAGTGACAAGCGGCTAATCTGAAGTTATTTGTGTGTGTTTTCATGTTGCTGAAAAGGGTGTAGTAAAAATCACAAGATAAAATACACAATTCAGAACGATACTGTGAAATCGAAGCAGGCTAGGACATTTTCTTCATTAACACTTAATTTTACAGTGTCCTTGTTACTGTTACATGTACTTTAGTACTTTAGTTTAACTTACGCATGATTACAAGCAACTAACCTTAAACCTAACCCTAATCCTGTAGTAAGTATATGTAGTCAATTAATATTGCTCAGTACTTAAAGGGGTAGTTCATTCCTTTTGTCGTCATTTACTCAACCACAAGTTGTTCCAAACCTGTATGAATTTCTCTCTACTGTTGAACACAAAAGATATTTTAAAGAATGTTGGTAACCAAACAGTTGATGGACCCCATTGACTTCCATAGTAGGAAAAAAAAAAAACTATGGAAGTCAGTGGCTACCCTCCACCCTCTGTTTGATTACTGACATTCTTTAAAATATCTTCTTTTGTGTTCAGCAGAAGAAAGAAACTCATACAGGTTTGGAACAACTTGAGGGTGAGAAAATGATGACAAAATTTTCATTTTTGGGTGAACTATCCCTTTAAATGTATAATTACACTGTAACAAGGACACCTTAAAATAAAGCATAACCATTTTAGGTAACACTTTATTTTAAGGTGACGTAGTTACACATTACTACATGTACTTACTATAGTAATAACAATAAATGATATATAATTACAAGTAACTAACCCTAAACCAAACACTTAACTCTAACCATAACTCTATAGTAAGTACATGAAGTTAATTATTATTACTTAGTACTTATTTGAGCAAGTACAATGTAACTACGTCACCTTAAAATAAAATGTAACCGAATTTTATATTTAAATGTAATGTAAATGTAATTTAATATCAAGGTACAGTTAAGGTTAGATATGGACAAGTGAACAGAACATTATTTGAAAAAAAAAAAAAAAAATTTGGCATCTACGTGTGCACATTTCAACTGTAAACTAACGCTATCTCACGACCAATTCGTACATATTTTACTAATTAGAGTTTGCTAATTTGTACAAATTCGTACGACCTCACTCTTTTTGTCTAAACCTGAAGGGTAGGTTTAGGGGCGTGGTTAGGGGTAGGTCATTCGTACGAATTCATACGAATTTGGCAATTCGTAAAATACGTTGTACAAACTCGTATAAATTTGTCACCTCATAAAATACGCACAAATTGCCTTAAGATCTGGTTGATAAAACATAGCAAAGTGGTCATAGAAAAATCAAAGATTTTTGCAAAATCTATGAATAGTCATATTTTTCATGAGATCAGGTTGTAATTTATTTACGCCACAATGCGTGCTGGGAAACTAAGCACTGGCACATCACACTATTACAGTTAATCTGTAAATATACAAAAGATTACTGTAATACAGACAGAAAATCTGTGTAATTTCCCCAGCACATGCAGCTACATCAGTCATTTTCTGCTCCTGAAGTCACAGTATATCATTGACACTTAATTCTAATAAATTGTACTATTACACTAAAATTTCACCTGAAGTACAGCAGGAATACACTGTATGTAGATTTTGCAATGCAGGTACACAAAAGGAAAAAAAAAAAAAAAAAAAAAAACAGAAGGAAAAAGAGTTTGCTTTCATAACATGATGATTGCTGTTATTGTGTTCACGATCTTGTCAAGATCTTCGATTGAAGCTATTTGAGTGTATGAAAGCAAACTGTAATTTCACATACATGCCTCCATAGTAAGAAGAAACATTGTTATCGGAAGCGGGAGGCGGAATGTTTTCCCTGTTGTATTTTTAAAGAAGTTGTCAGATTCACAATACACTTCCTGTCAAACAAGAGCTTTAGTGGTAGGCATACATGTAAGAGCACAAATTTAAAATATATAGTGTATAGAGTGTGTCAGTGAGTGTTGTGGTATTGTTCGACAGAGATACCGTAATCACCAGAACCGAGTGTTTAATTGATTTGGTTCTGAATTGTGCTGTCTGGTCTTTTGTTGAAGATGTGGATCACTGTCAGAGTTGACATGCAGGGGTTTATTAAGCTTTGAGACCGGTCATTAAGCTGTCCAGATCTCTGTCTCTCTTCCATATTAACATCTCTCATTCCATCTTTTTATCCAGAATTCCATTTTTTGCCACAAATCACTGACTGGCAGCTTTAGATGGGGGTTGATTGCCAACGGGAGGGCTATGGCAGCTAAACAGTATTTCATCAAACATATGGACTAAGAATAAAACTGGAAAGGATTTTCAAATGAACAGAAATAGAACTGGATTAAAACCAAAGCAGATCTCTTTTCTGTGCTTCTGGTTAGCCGTCATGCGACTGGTGGTTTATTATCTCTAGTGTTATTCAGAACTGAATTGAGAATACCTTTTAAATTTCTATTCAAATCCTAAATTTGAGTTGAGATAGAAAACATGGTGCAGTACAATTTGAATATAAGAAAGAAAAACTGAAATGGAATGATAATCAATGAAATTAAAGGAACTACTTTATATTGGCAGTTATTATTATAATTTATAAAACGGTTAGTTCCTGTCCTTGATTCTGATTGGTCAATAACTGTGTTTTATTCACAATAAGACACAGCTATGACCTGCTTCACCCAACGGTTCTGTGTATCACTACACAACACCCTTAGCAACCACTTTTAGCAACGTAAAACTGTTTGTTGTCATTGATATTGTTCATTGAAGCTTACTGTATTATGTAGAAGAGGATTGTGAGAAAGAGATCGAGTGAGGGAGTTTATTACCTGCATTCAGATTTAGCATTTTCCTTCAGGTCAGTCCTATGTTAATAATAAAACATCTGTTTAAATGTTCGATGTATTATCTTGTCCTTTTAACAGTTGAGGGGTTTTCCCGTGACTGACAGCTCTATTCAAAGCATTTGTCAGTTGCGTCTTGTTCCGTGTTCACAACAGTTCAGTCTTTTCAATGTAAAAGTCTTCATTACTGACTGACACACTCATAAAGACAGTATTTGGCGCCATCTAAAGGCGTAATAATGTAACTTCTGTTGCTGTTCACGGTCAGGGACTATTTTTTCTGGCGGAAGGAAGGCTTTTAGTGAAAGTTTACTTCCTGAAAGTGGCATTGATACATATTTCTGGCTTTAATATTTGTATTGTGTGGTAACCGTTTTATAAAAGCAATAAGGTACTCGAGGCTAGTGCTTTATCGTGAATAAGTCACAGCTGAAGGAGTTGCAGGCACTCCGCTTCACGTTGTGTCTAACAACGCCCTTCAGCCGTGACTTATTCATGATACTGCACAGCCTCTTGTACCTTATTGCTTACTTATCATCCACCATTTTATCATCCACCACAAAAAAAAAAAAAAAAAAAGTCTGATCTCTCTAATTTACTGATTTAAGACATAATTCATGTCTGTAGTCACTTGTTCTGCACTGTCCCAAAAGTTTAATACTTAGGGTAGTATTTTTTTATATGTTTCATTTTTTAAGTCAAAAAAGTTCCTCTTCACAGCTGTAAGATTTCAGCTGTCACATCAGATATGGTTAAACTTACGAAATTTGTAAAACAAAAAGGCTGAGGAGCGACTTGAAGCTCTGACAGGTCTCAGGAGGGAGCATATGGTGTGCGGTGATTAAGACGATGAGGAGAGATTTGGGGCCTTTTGTCACAGTGACACAGATGAAGATCTAGACCCAAATAAAGATCTTATATTAGTAATTCATACAGATACTCTGTGATATGCTTTAGAGACAGACATTCCTGAGCCTAAGGGCAAAAAGGAAGACACCAGGCTGATGAAACACTAATGAAATATTATGTCAAGCTGTCTGTGACCCAGGTGAAGTTTGCAGTCCTTCATGAATATAGGAAGTTTTCAGTTTTAATTTGTGAATTATCATAGCAGTCCTGCTTAGGCCTCATACAGAGTGGCAGGGCTGCAAAACGTGGGCATAACTAGGATATAGCAAAATCATGCTGGGGTTTTAAGCAACCAAATTTGCGTATAGCATATAAAACGATAATGTGTTTTGACCATATGGTCAGGTGTTTACACTGCTGGGTATAGACTATGGACGAACGAGGAGGTGAGGTGACAGGTTTTTTTTTTTTTTTTTTTTTTAACAGTGACTATTAATGCTAATGCTGTATTAGATGGAAAACAATAATGCAATGCAATAGTATGCCAGCATTTCCAAGAGCAAATGGCTCTCAGCCCTCATTATGTGAGTTATTGCAGTTATTCTGCTGCGTCTCCTGGCAGCATTTAGGAAAAATATGTATAATTGCCGCAGTATAGCAAATACAACTCTACCCAAAGCAAGGAGGTCATTCAACTCAAGATAACATGCATAATGTAGCAGATGGAACAGCAACACGAAACACTTCACATTCTTTTTAGTCACATTTTCAAAAATGTGCTTAACAAATGCAAAAACATTTGTATAAATCCCAGCTTCAGAATTTTTTATTTTATTTTATTTTATTTTATTTTATAGCTCAGAAAATGTGGATTTCTTAGGTAATAACTGTATTATTTTTTATTTTATTATACACTGTAAAAATTATTTTTATGATTTGTTATCATAACATTTTTTTATTTTGTCAAATCAACTTAGATAATTAATGTAGTTCAGCTAACATAATATTTTGAGTTTCTGTTGATTAAACCAAACGCCTTCATTGTATTAACTCAAATTTTTAATTTCAATGAACTCGAAATTTTAGGGCAACCAGGTAACTTACTTTTTTACGTTAAACCAACAATTCTTTTTTTACACTTTACTTTGGAGAGCCTTTTTTTTTTTTACCTCAAAGCATCTGATTTGTTTTCCCTCAATAAATGGCCGCTGCCGAGGTCACTTTTCGTGCTGTTGTGTCTCTCTAATCAAAATGCCATTTCATTTATGTGCCGTCAACATTCTGATTACTCTCGGCCCTGAGGAAGCACGGGAAACAATTTAATTTCGTAATGTTTTATATCTTATTTCATAACCTTGACGTTTGTTTTGATTGCCCAAGATTGTCTCGAACGACCCTTCTCGAATCAATATACATGGAATGATGTGATTAGAATTTAAAGGCACAGCAGAATTTTCTAGAATGCCTCAAAATGACAACAGCGCTACTCTTGTAAAGTGTCATTTCCTCGTTCTCTCTTCTAACCTTTGTACAATCTCTGTGCAATAATGTGTAACCATTCGGCACATTTCAATGAGACCTTTGGCACTATGGTTGTATAACTGATATTTTGACACAGAAGCAGGCTTATATTTTCAAGTGAAAATATTGCCCTCAGAGGCAGAGGAATCAGACAGTGTACAGTTTCTTTTGGGGATCCTCACGCCCCATTTGATTTCACCCTCGGGTTTCTCTCTCTCTCTCTTGTCATCTCTCCTTTACTGCTGTAATTAAGTGAAAATTTATGTGCGATTTTTCCGTCTGACGATCAGGGATAATCACGCCATATTACAGCACAGCCTGCTGAGATGGGTAAGCAAACAGTGCGCAACAGAAAGACTGTGTTTGTGTCTTTTAATCTGAGCAATTGTTGCATTAGGCTGTGGTTATGTGCTTAGGAATTACAATTAATATTTATTTTATTCATTTAGGCGTGTGTTTTATGTTTTTTAAAAAAGGTTATTTAATTTGCTAGGGGCAAGGCATGTTCATTCTATACAGGGCAAATCACAACCATATTTTCTTGTCTATTGTTTCTTATTTTCTTCTCAAAGTTCAGTCTTCCTTGACTTTTACTCATTTCTGTGGGTGTCTGAAGCTTCTGTAGCCCATGTTTCAGATTAGTAGCTCCATTCATCAGAAGGAAAGCCATGAAAGTCCTGTCTCTGAGCCGTCGGCATATCACAGTGACACTGTGTCTCAGATGAACTTGATTCTGGGCTGAGAAATAGCTAAAGCTTTATGCTTTATGTCTGGCTAATTTATCAGTGCATGTCTGAATCTCCAGTTTGAAGAGAGCGACTGAATCTCTTGGCGATTTACTTCATGAACCGATTTACTTCATGGTTCATCTTCACAGAGAAGCCGCTGTGGATGGGTTTTACTGATAAGATCTTTATCGATTGACCAGTGAGCTGCTTTTAGTGTGTGGGGTTTGTAAGATATGGTATGAATGTTGAAGGGGGGACAATGTGGTTGTTTGGAGAGGAGCGAATACTAGATGAAAACATGGCTTTTGTTGTGTTTGTGTGGATAATTGTTGTAACACGAATTAGGCTGAAGATAACCTGAAACAGTCTAGAATACCTCCACAATCTAGGTCACTCACCCTCTCTCACACAAACATACAAATACACACACACACACACACACACACACACGCAGTGCACACACACACACACGATCACTAGAGCTGTCCATGACCATAAGTGAGATGCCCTCTGGGTATTTGTTCATAACACAATCACACAGATAAAGAGAGCCAAAAAACGAGAACATACTATGCTCACTACCTAGAAAGCATGTCTAGACATCATACACACTCCAAACATGAAGACTATTCCAAAAAAGAAGGTGCCTTCTAAAAGACCTTTTGTCAATATTCTTTCAGGAGAAAGCAATCTCAGAGTGCACTGCAACAAGCTCTGTGAAAATAAAAAACATCCAAGATGGCAGATTATAAATTAGCCCAGGCTTATTAGAAAACAGGCTTATTCTGCACAATACTGTGTTGTTTCGTGACTCTTTCAAAATGAAATGTCCAGTGAGTGGCGCTAAAATGGTTGGGGCAGTCGTGGCCTAATAGTTAGAGAGTCAGACTGGTAACCCAAAGGTTGCGGGTTTGATTCTCAATACCGGCAGGAAATGACTGAGGTGACCTTGAACAAAGCACCTAACCCCCAATCACTCCCCAGGCGCCACAGCCAAAATGGCTGCCCGCTGCTCCGGTTGTGTGTGTCCATGGTTTGCAGTGTGTGTGTGTGTGTTCACTACTCACTACTCCTAATGTGTGTGCACTAACTTGGATGGGTTAAATGCATAGGACAAATTCTGAGTATGGGTTACCATACTTGGCCTTCACATGTCACTAAAAGTGCTTTCAGTTTAATCCAAAACAGATAAAGGTGAATCTAGCAACATTTTATTACATTGGTTGTTGTGTTTTCGTGGCTGTTGAGAAATGAAATGTCTGGTGAGTGGCACTGTTTAAAAATAACGCACCACTTACACTAAACCTTACCCTAAAGCTAACCGATAGCGTTAAAAAAGCAAAACATGAGGTAAAAACACATTTACTGATGGCGTTCATGCCATTTCAGCTCAATTCTACAAGTCTTTGAGCTCTTTAGCATGACTTGTATTTCACAGGAATTCCAAGAGCGCTCCACATCGCAAGTGCAGTGTTGTACTAGGTGAGCTACCTAGCAAGTCACAAAACCCATGCATATGTAGCTGGTCATGTGATGCAAACGTCAAAATGTGTTTGTTTAACAAGTCATGCACTGTTAAGTAGTGCATGATTTGTGATAAGTGTTTTAAAGTGTTTTAAAGTTCATAAGTGATAAGTGTTTTAAAGTTCATAAGCTGTGTGAAAAGGAGTACAAGTTAATGTCTAAAGTCTAATAATGCACATAAAAAAAAAACATGTGCTCAGTTCAGGTGAATCATGTTTTTATCTGATATGATGCACAACACCAACAAAAAAAAAAGTCATATGACTTTGCTCAGAAAAATGGTGGAGAGCGAGAGGTATGCTTGGATGGACAGGCAGGTGCAAACATTCTTAAACAATTTTTAAATACTCTGTATTCGGCGCATGTGACCGACTACAGCACAATGGGAATGTATTGGGAAATATAATGAAATCATGGTTTCATTTAATGAAATCAAATAACATCTGCTGCGTGTTATGTTTATGTTTCATGCTTCCAGTAAGGGAACATATAGTGAGCATCGATGCTCCCTGCATTTCACAGTGCATTGTGGGACTTTTTAAAGGAGTGAAGGTTTCACTGCACTGGTAGGTTTTTGCAATTGAGACAGCCCTTAAAATGGCCGACTCCCTGATCAGTGCCAGACTACTGAATTAGGGAGCTGATTGAGACGCACCCATAGCTACTGATGTATTAGTAGGCATATCCTTTCTGATTTGCGGTACAGACTGTAGCCTCACCCCAGAGATGCTGTTATTCCAACCCTGTTAAAATTCAACTCATATTGCTTTTATACATTTGTGTGTTCATTTGATTTTGCAAGGCACAGTCAAAGAAAGAGTGTGTGTGTGCAAGTTAGGTCAAAAGTGCATATCCAAGCATGTGTATGCTGTATATCATCAGAAAGAGCTTGGCATACTGCTACGTACCTCTGAATACAGAACATAAAGAATATCTAATAGCAATTTCCATCCATATCCACCCACTACCTCACAGAGTAGGTGAATGTGTCATATAAACAGAAAAAAACCTTTGGCTTTCTTCATGAATTTTTCCTTCAACCTGCAGCTGCAGCAACTTTTTTAAATGTTTGTTTAATTTATTTATTCTGATACTTCTTATTCTGATAATTTATTTATTTATTCTTTCTTTATTCTTTAATTTATTTATTCTGATTGCCCTGGATACATTGGCTTATAAATAAATACTTTCACTTTAGCATCAACACTGTCTTTTATTTAATTTCAAATAAACTTCTTAGTATTGGCAATAAATGTCTTCTGTGAACAACCCAGTGTTATTTTAGTATTATCCATATACAATTACAGTCTTCATTAATATTTTCAATTTGCTTTTATTTTTATATTTTAATTTTTCATGTTAATTTTTATTTAAGTTTTAGTAATTTTATGTCATTTTGTCATTTTTATTAGTTTTGTTAAAAATATATTTCTATTTAGTTTTATTTTATTTTTATTTTTTTATTTTTTTTTAATAATTTTAGTACTTCAACTCAGTTTGTATTCAAGTTTTAAAGTTTAGGTTTTATTTTATTTATTTATTTTTTTTTTAATAATTATTTTATTTTATTTTATTTTATTTTATTTTTTTATTTATAGCTCCGGAAATTTAGATTTCTTAAAGGGATATTTCACCCAAAAATGAAAATTAGCCCATGATTTGGATGTAGCCCATGATTCTCTGCATGTAGATTAAAGTACTTTTTTTTTTTTTTTTTTTATTAAAATACATTAAAATACATCTTCATCTTACTATATGTTAGTGTAAATAATTTCAAAGACTTTTTTTTTTTTTTTCAGAAGAATCAGTTTGTTTCTATTTTTTAGCAAATACATTACTGAGTTAACCTTTAAATCTGAGTTTAAGAGGTCACTGCAATTTGGAACGAATTTTGACAAACAGTGTTTATTTATTTATTTATTTTTTTGGCATTCATTCTCTGACAGGTATGAAAGGCGTTTAGAAATCAGCATTGAAAAACATGTTGAGTTGCCTGTTGCCGTCTCTGATTGTGCAGCTTCCAGATCAGCCATCATTTTCGAACCCATTCAGCTCTCTGACAGATTAAACAAATCCGCTGCTTTTCATAATGAAATGATCCTCTGCTCTCCACTCTGTGTTCTCTCATTAGCCCGGTTCTCTGATATGTTTTAATAAACTTCACTGTCATTTACAACCTGTCTGGATGATACGTTCACGTCAGTGTGTTTGTGTGTGTATGTGCGCCCCTGTGGACATGCTTGATGCAGCTGTGTGTGCGTGTGATGCATTTATTTGGTGGCAGCCTAATCAGATAGCAGTAATTGTGTTTACCCTGCTAAGGGAACATGTGCGCAGTAATTGGTGCCTTGATTAGATCCGCCGTGGCTGTGAGGCTGCTATGCAGTCTTCTATTAAAAACGCATTGCATTCAAACTAGGATGTACAGGCTGTGGCTGAACACTATTTGGTGTTCAGAAACTCCGCCTTCTCAGTGACAATGATGTAACACGGAGGGGGGAGGTTGGGAAAGATTGGTCCTAAACGTCACAAGAACTAACAATATGAGTAAAATGAAGAAAAGTCCTCGAAACATTGTGCTATTGCTGGATGCCTGTAGCACATGTTGTTTTATAGATAGATAGATCGATATATCGATTGATTAATCAATCGATCTAATGTCTTTTAACACCGGCACTTCATTTGTTAAACCAACTGCAGATTTTCAATGAAACAATCAACATAAAAATGAGTTTTGACCTCAATCTTATTACAGTGTATTTTGTGGCAACAGCTAAGTTTTATGGGTTAAATCATGCAGAAATAGCTCTTTAAGGTAACAATTGCAGGTCACCACTTTATACAGTGAATAGTCATTCTGTTAAACAAAATGCTTTTGGTCCCCTGTTAGATGGTAAAGTGCGACACCTATTTGGTTACTTTGCCATTTCTTCATTTTCATTCTTTTGTTTTTATAGTGTATTTTTATGGAACTGGTGTTTTAGTGTTATTGTGAACATTGCCACTACATTCAGAGATTGTCAGAATTGCTAAATATAAAGGCAACAAAACAGGTATCGCAGTTTATCATCTAAAAGGGGACCAATGTCCTTTTGTGTAGTGAAATCTCTTCTGCTCACCATGGCTGCATTTATTCGATTAAAAATTCATTAAAACAGTAATATTGTAAAACATTATTACAATTTAAAATAACCTGTTTTCTGTTTTAATATATTTTAAAATGTAATTTATTCCTTTAATGGCAAAGCTGAATTTTCAGCATTGTTACTCCAGTCTTCAGTGTCACATGATCCTTCAGAAATCATTCTAATATGATGATTTGATGCTCAAGAATCATTTCTTATTATTATCAATGTTGAAAACAGTTATACTGCTTAATATTTTTGTGGAAATTTTAATATATATACTTTTTCAGGATACTTGGATTAATAGAAAGTTCAAAATAACAGCACTGATTGGAAATAGAAATCTTTTGCAACATTATAAATGTCTTTACTGTCACTTTTTATCAATTTGATGCATAATATATAAACTTTTGAATGGTAGTGTATGTATAAGCATTTACAAATGGTGATCTACGCTAATGCTAATAGTACAATGTGTTTTAAAGTTTCCATATGTTATTAAATTCCATTTCTATGTTATGCATCATATGTGTATGTTGTGTAATGGAGATTTGAAGGAAATCTGTGCATCTTTGAAGAATGTGAGGATCTTTCCGTCTCACAGCATGGGTTCTGCTCCACTCTATTTGTGAAACTAATTGCCTTGTAATTAAAATGATGCTGAGATGTGTTGAAGAATAAGTCTGCTCATGTTTATCTCTTCTCCTGTCTTTCTGCTTTCTGTCTCTCTCTCTGGGTTGTCGTTTTTCCTTCTGGGTTCTGAGGGACAGTTGATGCGAAGGGTAAAGATATTGGCCCTGTGTGTGTGTGTGTGTGTGTGTGTGTGTGTGTGTGTGTGTGACGCAGACAGCAGCAGTTGGCTGTGAGTGTAATTAAATGTGAAGGTGGAAGAGAGAGGAGTGAATTGCAGATTCATTTATCTTCTGCCAGTCAGACAGATAGGGAGAGTGCATGTGAGGATGGCTGGCAGTTAGTCATGCAGCACTGGACTGGAATATGAGTGATGGAGTTTCCTGATTGAACTTCAGAGGGGGGTAAGAGAGAAGGATTTGCATGGGTACAGTGTTGTGTAGTAGTAGAGTTTCTGCACATTTTGGTCACAGTTGGCAGCAGAGGTAGTAGTGGTTATGTTATCTTCATAACCACTCCTCTGTATAACCATGTGTTTGTGTCAAGCCAGCTGAGAAGACCAGCATAAGCTTTTGGTCTGCTGGTTTAAGCTGTTCTCCTGCCCTGGTCAGTTTACAGGCTGGTGTTAAAGGAGGACAGTTTAGCTTAGTTACTCTGATAAACCAGCTGAAAACCAGCTTGGGCAGGCTGAGAGACCACCTTAAACCAGTTAAGACCAGAAAACCAGCTTAGTTTATGGGGCTTAAAAAGCAATAGGGTAGAGTGAGGTAAGATGATCCATTTTTTACTTATGTGGTCCTCAAGATAAGGGAAAATGAGGGAGAAGTACAATGAAAGTATCTTAAGTAATTTCAGGATGTTTCCTATCATTTTAAATGATCAGAATATATCCATGGCAAAGGGTTCTAAAAATATGGCTAAAAAAGTGTTCCCGTGGCTCAATTTACCCCAGGTTAGGGGTAAGTTGATCCAAGTCAGTGGGTAAGTGGGTAAATTATACCAGTTTATACTTAAGAAATTTAACTTAACTTCAGTGCCTTTTGTTGGAGTAAGTTAAAATGCTGGCTCAATTTACCCCACAGCATTTGGCACACTTTGCCCCATAGCTGCCATTTTGGACAAAACTAGCTACCTTACTAATTCAGGGTAATATTTAATGATTTGCATTGTTTAATATATTGCTAAATCACCAATATGGATCATAAATATTTTTAGACCTGGACAAATTTGCTTTGATGTAACATCCATTATATCTTTTATGCTAAAATGTTACTTTGACAAGCCAAAGACAGTTTTTAGGTAAATGGGTGCCCTCCACTCCTCCCATGTGCTTCTAATTTTCACAGTCTGGCAGAAATAATGGGTGGTTCCAAAATATATGGTCCCATAACAATAAAAGTTTACGGTTGCCAAGATACAGGGGTCAACTTACCCACTGGCTCATCTTACCCCACTCTCTCCCTACATGCTGTACACAGTGTTGGGTCTCTGGATACTGATACCTAACAAAATACCACAATTTTACTCTATTAGTTCCACATTTTAAATTGATCCAACATTAGATCCTTTGCGGAAAAGACCAGCATGAGTTTCACACTGTTCCATGGTGAGGTTTGGTGCTGGTCTAGCTAATGGACCAACATAGTCATGAACTTCACACCAAAATATGTGCTCTTTACTGGTACATTGTGGAATATGACCATTGTTCCTTCTGTGCACCTCACAGTGAGTCAAGCAAAGCACACTCGCACCTCTGTGTTCCCTTGAGAGATGTGTTTATGAGTGGACCTCAGGACACACCACACTCCGGTCAGCATGTCAGATCACCGGTGTGATTCAGTGGCTAGCTGCACTGAGAGTGACGTTAGAGGACATAAGAAGGCTAAAGTAGAGCGAGCAGGGGATAAATGCTCTGACACAAACATATTCACACCCACAAACTTTGAAAGTTCTGCTCTGCTGACTCATAAGTAGTGGCCATTCTTCACCCCATCTGCTGCTATCTGTCCTTCTCAAGACAGGAAAGGTGGGCACTTCTTTCTCCGTTCTTTCCACCCACCTGTTTTCATCCTCTGTTCACCTTCTGTATCACTATTTATTTTGCTCCTTTCAGACAGGATCTGGTCGATGAGTATGATTTTGGCAAGTCGATTTTGGCAAGTAGGTGAACCCTGGATCAACATCCTTTTTGGCATTTATGCTCACAAAGTCTATTGCAAATAGTCCTAACCAGGCTGGACACAATGAAGCGTAAAGCCATAAATCACATATTTTCTCTCTTAGTCTTCATTTTTATCTCCTAACCAGCCACGACAAATGATGCAAGACATGTCGCTTTTTTTTTTTTTTTTTTTGCTTTTTTCTGTCACATTACACTCAACATCATTTTACAGGGCTCAACAGTAAGGACTTTTCCCCCTGCTGGCTAAGTAATGATTTTACCTGTTCTGCCCATGTTTTACTGGCCCCACCACTAAAAAATATTATTTTATATTAATTTATATTATATTAGTGTGATATTGTAATTTGGGGTGAGTCGTATTATTTTAAATAATATTTTTAATCAACAAGGATTCATTAAAATGATCAAAGGTGATAGTAAAGACTACAAAAAAGTTCAATTTTAGATAAATGCTACTCCCTTCAAACTTAACTTTCATTGTTGAGAAAACACTCTTATCAGAATAATTTCTGTTAAGCTTGTGCAATATCTCATGGGTGTTTTATATAATGACCACTAGAAGGTGCTCTAGGCATATGCTTTCCTTGATTGGTTTTCCCTGAATAGAAATGCATTGTCGTTGAAAACGAAAGTAAAAGAGTGATGCACATTCCTTGTGTTTTACCAAATGACAGTTTGATGTCTTTATTAAATTCAACACATTAATGATATATCTCTCATCCATCCGCGAGAATGGACACAGGCCAGGAAGCCGCAACAGAACCGTGGTAAAGGGGGTATCTGACTATGTGACTGCCTATCTGAGTTTTGTCAACACTCGACACCCGAAGGTGGCACGAAATTTGACGGAGGCGGTCGCCTCGTAATTCTCTATGCAGGAAAAAACCTGAATGCTGTTATTTTGAACTATCTATTCATCAAAGAATTCTGAAAAAACATGTATCATGGTTTCCACAGAAATATTAAGCAGCACAACTGTTTTCAACATGGATAATAATAAGAAATGTTTCTTGAGCAGCAAATCATCATATTAGAATGATTTCTGAAGGATCATGTGACACTGAAGACTGGAGTAATGGCTGAGGAAATTCAGTTTTGCATTACATGAATAAATTGCATTTTAAAATATAATCAAATAGAAAATGTTCAATATTAGTGTTTTATATAAACCCCCCAATTCTGCAAGACATATGCATATGCATGGACATTATTTGTGTGACAAATCAACAGGATCTGCAACACTAAAATTGAATAAATCACAGAAAACCAAACGTTTACATTTGCAAAGCATAAAAATGGATGTACAAGATCAACAAATGTAACAACATAAATGTCTGACTGGCAAAAATTTTGTCATATCACGGCAACATTTCGCATACAGTGAGATCAGAAAATTACTGTACTTGATGCCAGAAACTCTCTTGTATCAATTAAACAATCTTAACACTCTTCTCTACAGTCCTGTCAATCATTCCATAACCACATTCAGCATGGTAGAACTACTCTTTCTAATCGGCATCCCCAGAGACATCTCAACTTGTCTCCCTTTCATGGTTCCAGCCTGAAGCTGTAGCAGTGTCTCCTTGTTAGGCACCTCATATTGATTGCCTACACTTCCCACAAAGCAATTTATTCAGTAGCATCTCTTAGGGCACTGTCTGGGTTAAGAGTGTTATCTGAAGGCTGTTATCAGAGGCGGTCTGAGCTCCATTCAGTGTCATATGGAGATGTCGAATGTTAATTGTGGGATCAGGAGTTAATTGGCAAGTGTAGGACTGTGTCTTAGGACTGTGTAGTCTTTGTCTGCCTGCAGATATAGTCAGAATAATGAAGTGAGCGTTCTGTCCAAAGACGTCTACCTGAAAGAAGCTAGCCGTTAGGATTCCCATTCATCTCAAATGGTCTAACAGACTATAAAATAGTAATGTTGAAGCTCAAAATGTTTGGTTTGTTGGGATTAAGGTCTTTCACAGCTGATTTGAGCCATAAAGCTGTCATCATGCCACACAACAACTGGGTAATTACATATGCAACCCCTTCAGTCCTACTCGCTCCGCTCCGAGCGGGACTCGAACTGGCTTTTCTGGCATGGGAGGCAAGCACGCTAGCAAGGACGCTAAAGACCGCGGTCTCTAGCATCAGTCGCTAGTGCGCTTCTTAAGATCAGTGGAGTGATGTTTACCCACACAACTCTCACTAGATGGCCTCCATTACACTCACCCCCCTAAACCTCACTTCCATCCGGGTCACGGCACCAATGTAACAGGTCCTACTCAAACCACTCTGACCCCTAACAAGGATGCTAAAGACTGCAGTCTTTAGCATTGCTCGCTAGTGCACCAATTGAGTCCAGGGGAGTGAGGTTTACTTTCACAGCTCTTACTAGCTGGCCTCCATTACACTCACCCCCCTAAACCTCACTTCTATCCGGGTCACGGTACCACTGTAACCCCTCCAGTCCTACTCACCCCGCTCCGAGCTGGACTCGAACCGGCGTTTCCGGCATGGGAGGCAAGCGACACTAACAAGGACGCTAAAGACCACACTCTCTAGCGTCAGTCGCTAGTGCGCCTCTTGAGATCAGGGGATTGAGGTTTACCTGCACAGCTCTCACTAGCTGGCCTCTGTTACATATACAGTCAAGAGAATCCAAGATGGCCGTAATCTCTGTGTTCGTTTGTGAATAGGCTTATGTGTTGGCTCTGCCTATAATAATAATTGGACTCTCTGCATAGGGCTATCGCTAATGGGGTGAATGGCGGGACAAATTCTTGGGGCCCACAGGTCCAGGGCAGACTAGCGAAGGCCCTGATTCTGCCTAACATAAAATTTTGAGTTCCACTAAAGAAAGAAAGGGTTTGGAACAACATGGTGCAGAGTAAATTAGTAAATTAAGGAACCATCCTTTTAGCAGGTATCTATTGGTGCCTTCAGCTTACAATAGATTTGTGTGTGTGCATGTGTGTGACTCTTGGCAGAGGTTAATGTGCTAACACACCGGCAATGTGGCTTGAGAGATGAGTTGGCAGCAAGTAGAAGCAGTGCGACAGGGAAGTCTATGACAATAGAGCAAGAGGACAGAAATGAAGCATTCACTTTGACCTGAGCATCTGCCGCTTTCACTGGAAGAGACTGGCAGGTTGACAATAGAGTTCACTGTGAAGGCAGTTGTGTAGAAAGGACTTAAAAGTTCTCTTCTTACAACCTCAAAACGAACCATTTGAAGGTGAAAACATGACATATCAATAACTGACACATCTTAACACATATTTGGAGAATGTGTGCAATGACAAACTGACAACATTTCACTCAGGAACCTTTCTAAACATTGTCTTGCAGAATAAAAGTTGGTGATGGACACATTCGTAGTAGAGTAGTTGTCACTGTGGAATTTAATATGAAAGTATAATATGTTTTATATGCTATTTTTACTGTGTATTTATTTAGTGTATTTTAGGCATATTTACCAAAAAAATTTAACTAGCCTGTACGTTTATACTTGTGAGAAACATGAACAAAACTTTTTCTCAAAACATGAGCACCACAGCTTAATGTAGCATGTGTGCTAACCGCTAAGCTATAGCTCTGACTAGCCTGTACATTCATATTTATGTGAAACGGGAACAAAACTGTTTCTCAAAACATGAGCACCACAGCTTAATGTGGCATGTGTGCTAACCGCTAAGCTATAGCTCTGACTAGCCTGTACATTCATATTTGCACGAAACAGGAACAAAACTGTTTCTCAAAACATGAGCGTCACAGCTTAATGTGGCATGTGTGCTAACCGCTAAGCTATAGCTCTGACTAGCCTGTACATTCATATTTGCACGAAACAGGAACAAAACTGTTTCTCAAAACATGAGCACCACAGCTTAATGTGGCATGTGTGCTAGCCGCTAAGCTATAGCTCTGACTAGCCTGTACATTCATATTAACTCAAACTGTTTCTCAAAACATGAGCGTCACAGCTTAATGTGGCATGTGTGCTAACCGCTAAGCTATAGCTCTGATTAGCCTGTACATTCATATTTACTTGAAACAGGAACAAAACTGTTTCTCAAAACATGAGTGCCACAGCTTGATGTGGCATGTGTGCTAACCGCTAAGCTATAGCTCTGACTAGCCTGTACATTCATATTTATGTGAAACGGGAACAAAACTTGTTTCTCAAAACATGAGCACCACAGCTTAATGTGGCATGTGTGCTAACCGCTAAGCTATAGCTCTGACTAGCCTGTACATTCATATTTACACGAAACAGGAACAAAACTGTTTCTCAAAACATGAGCACCACAGCTTAATGTGACATGTGTGCTAACCGCTAAGTTATAGCCCTGACTAGCCTGTACATTCATATTTACGCGAAACAGGAACAAAACTGTTTCATAAAACATGAGTGCCACAGCTTAATGTGGCATCTGTGCTAACCGCTAAGCTATAGCTCTGACTAGCCTGTACATTCATATTTACGCAAAACAGGAACAAAACTGTTTCTCAAAACATGAGCACCACAGCTTAATGTGGCATGTGTGCTAACTGCTAAGCTATAGCTCTGACTAGCCTGTACATTCATATTTACACAAACAGGAACAAAACTGTTTCTCAAAACATGAGCACCACAGCTTAATGTGGCATGTGTGCTAACCTGCTAAGTAATAGCCCTGACTAGCCTGTACATTCATATTTACGCGAAACAGGAACAAAACTGTTTCATAAAACATGAGTGTCACAGCTTAATGTGGCATCTGTGCTAACCGCTAAGCTATAGCTCTGACTAGCCTGTACATTCATATTTACGCGAAACAGGAACAAAACTGTTTCTCAAAACATGAGCACCACAGCTTAATGTGGCATGTGTGCTAACCGCTATGCTATAGCTCTGACTAGCCTGTACATTCATATTTTCATAGATTTCGGAGAGTGTTGTTTATTGCCTCAGCTTGCTTGGTTGCACAATATAATGAGACTTAAAATAAGTGATGTAACATTTTTTCATGCTACATTTAATCGTTAGGAAAAAATAGCTTGTTACTGGAAAAGCTATATTATTTTGAAAACAGCTTAGCTACTGAAAAATGTAGTTATGTTTGCATGGTTGCTAATGTTTCTAAGTTACTTCCCAGCCTTGTAATCATCCAACACCGTGGTGTTGCTATCTGAATCAATCATTTTACTATGCTACCATCACTTCTTTATGTTAGCAGTGACTAAGAGCTTGTCTTTATGCTCTGACCCTTTCTGTCCATTGGACATGAGTGCGTCCCTCATTAACAACTTGCCCTTAGCCCTCTATCCAGCACAGCCACATTAGAATCGCTAAAGTATGTAAGGTGCTCCACCTGTCATCATTGTTATGCTAACTTTATGCTTAGTGCTGACCGGCCCAGAAAAGGTCATTCTCAATTTAATGGGAGTCATTGCCTGTTGTCAAGGGAGTTAGCCTCTATAGACCTCTGGAAACAGTTGTCCTCCTGTAAGTGCTGATGCTAGATATTGTCCCTGTAAATACCAGCTTAGCCAGTCTGAAAGACTAGCTATACCAAGTAAAAGCTGCGAAAGACCATTTTATAATTTTAAGCTAGTTTTTATTCCTTTAGCAAGTTAAAGAGAGATCTTGCGTTAAATATGTAAAAAGTATGATATTTGAACAAATCTGACTCTGCAACGACTTGTAGAGCATTTAAATGATAACGTAATGATAATGTTTTGCTTCTTAAAGCCTGGAATACTCTATACGAACATTTTTGTTTGGTTCTCTTGGTTCTTTTTGTCTGGACCAAAAAAGAAAATGATAAATTAAGACCTGGTTCATTTAGCATTCACACAGTCATTATTTTTAACACAGAACCTAAAGACACTTTTATGACTTATATTTCAGTCGAACCGCACCAGAGTTCATCTGGAAGTGGACCAGGACCCACCTTTTAAGGGGTCTTGGTCTGCTTGTTTGGTTTGCACCAGGGTCCGGATGGCAGAATTTACACTAATGTTAAATTTCGTCAGCAATTTTTTTAAATTTAGTCTTAGTCCTGTGTCAAATGTACTTTTCAGTTTTTGTCATATTTATTCAACCTTGTACTGTTTTGTTTAGTCAAATTTTAGTCGACTTAATGTCTTAAGCCACGTTTCCGCCAAAATTACCTGGAACAATTTGTCCCAGGAACTTTTTTCCCCCAGATCTGTTGCTCTCTGCGTTTCCATCGCAATCTAAAGTACTGTGAAGTTTAGGCAAATTAGTCTGGTGACGTAGGACTGCGCGTGACTTGGAGCTAAACTCTGCAGGACAGTGGCCCTCCAGGACCGAATTTGGACACCCCTGGCATATAAGCTTAATAAAGCCTGAACCGGTCATAATTTTTAAACTCCATTGTTGATTCGAATAGCAAACAACTTTTACTGAACGCACCGCAACAGGCTTTTAAAAATGGTGGTTGAAATAAAATTCTGCACGGAGTCAACCAATCAAAATGCTGCGTGAACTCGACCAATCAGCATGTTCAGCGCCCAAGCCCCACCCCTTAAAGTTCCTGAACTTTGAAAAAGTACTACCTTGTGAGCAGGGACTTTCTAAGGGGGGAATTTTGGTAAAGTTATTTTTTTTTTAAATTACATTTTAGTCTTTTTATGTCAATGCTACTTCATGTTGATATAGTCACAGACATTTATCGTTTAATGGCCTTGGTGTCGTCTCGTCATCTTCTCGTCTTAGTCATGGGAATAAAGCTCGTTGAGGAACATTTGTCATAGTTTTCATTAACAAAATTAACACTAGTTCACACACTTATTTAAATGAAACAGAGCAATCGCACCAGGGTTCCTTTTAATCGAACCAAACCTGCCAAGTGTAAACCCTTAGTGTATGCCCTTAGTGTAGTTTTCTGTAACCATTTACAAAGTTGCCAAGTGTATGATACCTAGTGTAAAAGTTGAGTAGTACATTCCAGCCTTAATGCGTCTGTAAAATTGCTCAGCTTACTTTTGTCATTGCACCTAAATACTTTTCCAAGTCATCAAATCTTTAACTTGAACAACTATTTTACGCTTTAAACAACTCTACATCCCACTTCAACTTTCCACAGCAACGAATTTCAGACCGGTGCATCGATTCGGCCCATCAGGTAACATTTAAGTCCCTGTATTGTCAATAAAAGCTGGGAGCTCTTATTTTTGCAGGCTGAATGCACAGTGAACATCTATTTAGGCCCGGGACAAAAGGCCATTGACTTGTAGACAGCCTATGCACTGTGGGAAAAGGTCAGCGAGTGGGTGCTAGTCATATCTGGTAAACCTGAATAACCTGCCATTGATTTTGCTGCACACTGGATGACAAGCAAATCAAAGGCCCCCTAAAGTGCATTTCAGTGCTCACAGGTGCAGAGCAGCTGTCAAATACCTGCAGTTGCTGTACAGCAGGATAGACACCCTGCTAAGAGAGTCACGTGCGATAGCTTTATCCGTGTTATTCTTCATGGCGTTGAATCGTGTTGTCTGGGATGTCATTATGTGGGAGAAGAAACTTTTCTTAAAAGGATTTGTTTGCGCAAACATTCTTTCATCATTTACTTTATTTCTTAGATATTTTAAATCAATGTACTGATTTTTAAGCTTGAATCTCTGTTGCGTGGAAAATAGTGCTTTTGGGCAAAAATAAAGTCAGTGTGGTTTGGAAGAACAATTTTTGGAATTTTTCCTTTCCTCTTTCTGTCTTTTGACAGAGGGGGAATCAGAATAAAGAGTCTCAGAGTGTGTGAGCGAGTGAAAGAGACAGATAGAGAGAGAGATTGATGGCTGTGTCTTGTGAATTCTGCACAGACAAACAGGATTGGAGCTTTACGGACATGTACAGGGTCAGGAATAGAGCATATGAGCAGAAGCTACACTGAAACATGGCTGCCGCAGGCTGAGGGAGTTCATGGATGCGAAGGAGCTTTACGCTTATTTCAATATCACTCTATCATGGAATGTGATGTGAGACGGTGAACTCTCTCAACCTACACAAGGTTCATAGGCTACCCATTAAAAATTGACCGATTTGTAGGGTTGGTGATTAAAATCACACAAGTATACCGTGGAATTTGACTTGGTCAGCAACACAACAGCACAGAAATATGTATTACATGACTAAATAAATAAGAAAATAAATGACTATTGCACAAAAGTGTTAGAGTAGGCGTATTACTGGTTAGCCTGTTCAAATCAGCCCCTGCAGGTAGATGCTGTAACTAACTATAGTTATGGGTTCATTTAATGCCAATAGCAGCACAGGCTTATTGGAAAAACTTACAGTACCTCTACCTACATTTTTACACAAACATACAAACAAATCACTGCATTTTCCACCTGAAATTAACACTAGAGGCAGTAAAACAGCAAGCACTTTTATTCCTTTTCATACAAATTACTGATTACAGGGGCAAATTGATCAATAAAGACTTTCCTCGCACAATATTATATTATGACCACAAAACACTTTTTTACAATAGTGCATGATTTATAAATTAACACATTTTTATGTTTGCATCACACAATCAGCACTCGCGATGGGGAGTCCTGTGAAACACACGTCTCAAAGACTTGTAGAAGCAAGCTAAAATGGCATGGTTGCTGCAGTTTTTATGTCATGTTTGCTTTTGTTAACACTTTTGGATATGTTTAGGGATTGGTGTAGATGGTACATTATTTTCAAATGCAACAGAGCATTAACCTT
The DNA here is from genome assembly GCF_019924925.1 of Ctenopharyngodon idella. Taxonomy (NCBI): domain Eukaryota; kingdom Metazoa; phylum Chordata; class Actinopteri; order Cypriniformes; family Xenocyprididae; genus Ctenopharyngodon; species Ctenopharyngodon idella. The sequence goes on along the minus strand of NC_067239.1, from coordinate 4,275,421 downwards.
TTAGTGTCACTCACCGAACATTTCAATTCAGAACTGCGATATGTACAACAACCATAAATGTTGCCAGATTCATTATCTAATTCAATTTGAATAAAACTGAACATGCAGTGCCACTCACTGGACATTTCACTTTGAAACATCCATCCATCCATCCATCCATCCATCCATCCATCCATCCATCCATCCATCCATCCACTTTGCCTTGTGAAATATTTGTTAAAAAGTTGTTTTCAGTACTTGCTGAGTCACAGTTAGTACCTGCAGGTTTTTCAGCTTGTGTGTCAGACAAAATGTTTTTCAAAGTGACGAACAAGGACAAGATATGCAAATAAAACTGTAGAACAATCCTAAAAGTTTCCCACAAACCACTCAAGGCTGCATCTTTACGAATCCCAATATTCCCTGTGGAACGTAACTCAGAAGACGCACTCCCACAAAAGCATACGTTCAGAACGGTATGTGTATTCACACAGGCAAACACGTACAAATATACACACACTCTAAAAGCGTCTTCATTCGTCTCCTGCTGATAAAAGAGTCATAAATGTCTTTATGTGTCTGACTGTGAAAACTGCATTTATGTTTTTTTCTGGTCAGATTTCAATTCTCCACCAACATATATTCTCATCTCCCCTTTTTGACTTTTTCCGACAAACTGCAGAACTTTTTAGTGGTAACTCAGCAGACTGACCTTCACACTTGGAAAGTGTCTCCTGCAGCCCCTTCACTGCTTAAACACTCTAATGAGTCATGTGTATCCTGTCAGGACTGAATGACCTCAGGTTAGACCTGCACCATGCTGATAGTCAGGAGGTCACGATGGCAGGACAGGAGAACTCTGCATCAGTACCTCCTTACATTACTGCTGCACTGCCCCCTGGTAACTCGGTTCTCAGACTGTAAGTCAACATGAAAGGGCATTTGTAACACATTTCACTTCCGTAATGTGATACATAGTATATTTAGTGGGCAATAATATAGAGCAACATTCTGTGAAATTAGACTGGATTCGGAAATATAGAATGATATATACGCCATCATGTACTTCTATATACATAGGGAAACAAAGCTGCCGTGATGCCAAACCCCCTCATGGAAGAAGAAAGCTGTTGTGTTTACAAATGTGACAATGAGCTCTTATCAGGATCAACTAAATGCTGGATTTTCAAAAGTATGTGAAGTTCGCAGAATAAACTCTTTGAAATACATCCAAGAGTTTTATATACTGGCCTGTTGTTGTAGGGACATTGAATTTACATCTTTACGCCCCTAAACATGATGCTGAACAAAACAAACTGTGGTTGGTTGCTTTACATGTCAGTCAGACTGTTTCTAGGGCGGTCTTTGGCCAATGAAAGCTGCAATGGAGTCCAGACCTTCTGCTGTCAGTCTGAAGGTCTAGCTACAGGATACTACATAGAGTCGCAGAATTATATTAGTTATTATAAAACATTTCTGGGTATGTTGCACAATTCAACAGTGCAGATGATTCTAATTTCTTTCTTTCTTTCTTTCTTTTTTAAAGTTTGTGTTTACTCTTTTATGAAACAACCTTTACTTTTGTATACACTTTTCACAATTTAATCAATTCCGATAAAATCATGCCCCGCCCAACATTTGTGGGAGGTGAAATATCCTGCTGTGTTGACATGTCATATTATGGACATAAAATGGGTTGTATATACAATATTCATGTTGACTTTAAGGGAGAGCACTTTTAGTTGGTATATTGAGCACCCCACTGAACAATCTTTTTTTCCTAAACTTGCCTTGCTATTGATTTAGTTAAAACTATAAATGATCCCTGACTTAATTTGTCTGATGCATGAAAAAAAAGAAAAAGAAAAAAACTACCTGGACTTGTGGGTACATTACTACGGTAAAGATTACTGTCAGTCATATCATAGATTAAGCAAGTCGAGAGATAATACATAAGTTTCTCAGAGCAGAATTGATCATTGTGATCTGTTGACAGGCCTGTCTGACAACATGCTATTAGAGAGATTTAGCTTAGCGAAACACATGCTAGCAATGAGAAGACAAAACATGCTATTACCCAAAACAACACACTGCAGGTGTTCCTCAACCCACATTATTCAGCTGTGCTCTGGAGTGAAGTTTTATAAGATAAAAAAGATACTCTCTGGTCTGATTTTGTGTGCAAGTCATTGCCTAATGATGTAGAACCCCGTTGTTATTTTACCTGCGGTAGTTGAGCACTTTTGCTAAAACAAAAATGAAATAAAAAAGAAATAAAAACAGATGCAACTAACATTTTTAAAGCCAGGTAAGACCGGCAAACTTATGTAGAGAAGATTGTGCTTGGCTAAATATGTATTGCTGAACAGAAGCATTAAAACTAATCTGCTAAATTTGTAATATACCAAGTTTGCCAGGCCCATGTAAATAAATTAGTTTAGAATCAGTTTAGGCTGTTTAAAATGAAAAGAGCACATTTTCTACAAATGACTAGTTTATACTAATAAAAGTGTGCCTTAATGTTTTTACTGTGGAAGCAAGGCTTAATTTATGCTAGCTATGCTTTGCAAATCAAATGTGAAAGATGAAGATGGAATTGTTACACTTTCTGTTCCTTTCTATGTGTGCGTAAAACATGCACAGCAGCATTTTCCATCTGATAAATTGGCCTTTTTCTCAGATATGGCAGACAATTGAATGAAGGGGCTGGTTGTGTTGAGGCACATCTAATCTTCCTGCTATATGTGCTGCGTCTCCCTCAGGCCTTGTTGGCTGTTATTAAAATGTGCTTTTCCATCAAGGCAGGACCCAAACGTACTTACAGTCTCAGTTCGTTCCAGTCTCACTCAAATAGCCCTTGCAAAGCAGCGGACTATTTCCCCTCACTGCACATCGGCAATCATCTTGTCTCCAAATGTGCATTTGAAGCCAGGATATAGGGGAAGAAGTGGGAAGGAATATGCTAGATTTATTGCTTTATTGTGATGGCATTATTGCCACTCGGCACTCACTGTGTTTACCTGATGTTATTGTTTTGCTGTGATAAAGTAGCTTTTTATTTTCCTGTGGTTCAGTGTTTCATATAGTAAATGATGAGTACTGGGGGAGAGAGGCGTACCGGTGGGAGGGTGTTTAGTGCTGAGTTATAGGCCCTGTAACTCAACTATGGAGCCATTTTGTTTAGAGAAATTGATACATAGTCTTGGGTGCAGAGTGTCCAGTTTTTCTAGAATAACAGACGAGAGCTGCTACCAGTTAAAGCATTCGTTTCAAGCAGGAAAATGCCACACCATTTCATAAGTTCAATGTCAATTTGCTAATCGAATTTCATATAAACAGTTGAAAAATGCAAATCAAGAGTTAAAATAACTATACACATATATTCTGTAGGAGGAACAGCAGGGTCAGGTAGACTGAAAGACTGAGGTATAAGGGACGACGTCTTATTGAATGACTGCTTCAATTGAAAGTGACAGCAGGGAGGGCGGATTTGGAGGGAACAGAAGAACAGGGCATTGTGGGAGCACAAGGGTCATAACTGCCACAGGCGATGCCTCAGGGTTGCCACAGTCATTGACAGATCACCTGTTACTTACATGTCTTAGTCAGCTCCATGAATATAGAGAAACACTTAGGCTTAGGTGTACATAAATGTGTGATTGCTTTAGAATTAATAATAATTAGTTGCCAATTACAGAGTGTATGTACAGTAACACCCACTTTTCATGATCCAATCAATATTTGAGGATAAAATCAAGTCCCACCCCACATTTGTTTTGTTAATTATCGTCTTTCATTCAGAAATGCATCAAATTAGAAAGTAGAATATTTTTAAATGGTAGTTCACATTGAATGCAGAAATAAATCCCTGTCCTTCCTTCTCGATTTTAATCGATTCTCATTTTTACGAACCGATATCGATTCTTAAATCTTAAGAATCGATTAGTCTAGTCTGTTTTCAGTTGATGAATGAACAGAAAATGTAGCGCGTCTCCCATCCAATAAATCGCAATAATCTTTATGCTTTGTTATTTTTGATATGAAGCAAAGTCTCAGATTTCAAATGACGTCCATCTTATTATGAGATTCAAAAAATAAATACCGTTTTGGCGCTGTTTAATGTGACGTGACAGATCGCTTTAGCGCCTCAGTTAAAGAGAAGCGGCAGCACGGAGTGCATGTGAACTGATCCTCTCCTCCGCTTTAATACCAGTTACAGCGCGAAATAAACATGACTGAACATCTGAAGGTATGTTAAAATATACTGTACAACTTACCGAAATCCGTATCTTGTCTCTTGTAATAGCTCAATCAGTGTTTCAACCTCGGAAAGACGGAATAAAACCTCGGAATAAAACAGCTTGTAAACAATGTCACATAACGTCACATTTACCTCAGAAAAACATATTCAGTGACCATAAACTCATTAGTCAGCTAGAAAAGTGAACTCTAGAAAGCAGCATTCTGATAAATATAGCTATTCACCGTTACATATTCATTATAATGTTTTTTAATATTTAATGAATGTTTGAATAAATCAGTTATGACAGCCACGATTTAAATTTGAAAACAAAACAAAACAAAACAAACAAACAAAAAAAACAAAAAAACGAATTGGAGTAGAAATATGATTATGTAATTCTAAACTTTATTTATTATAAAAAAACATCATTATATTGTCATTTAAAAATGTAATTGTAATTGTATTGTAATTTAAGTGTTTTCTATATAAATAAGTTAATTTTAACCTTCAATATAAAAAGTAGTACCAACTGACTCCCATGTATAGTTTACAGCATTAGTTGAGAGATTTTTTTCCTCTAGGAAATTTGCCATGTACTGCAACTGATATACTACATCCAAAATAATCGATATCGGATCGAATCGTAATCGAATCGAATCGCAAGCATGTGAATAGAAATCGAATCGAATCGTGAAAATTGTGTTAATACCCAGCCCTAGTAATGATAATTTAATGCTATATACTCTAATATTTTTATCTAAAGCCAAACTTGTTTCAAACCCTTTCCACTCCATGATCGTTGCTTCTTTCTCACTTTAAAGACATAAATTGCTACAAGAGCTGCAGATGATGTGGTTATTTTAACATCAGTAGCAGAAACATGGTGAGCAGCAAAAAAAAAAAAAAAAGATTAAATACTTTTGATAAAATACTTCAAAAAATGAGAAGTGCAGCAAATATAGTCATTTTTATCTGTCATACATACAGTATATGACTCCGACCGTTCAATCCAGGTTTGTGACAACGTTTTTTTTTATTTATATATTTTTTTTATCTACATTTAGTATTAGGCCTATAAATCAGCATGTTAAGAGCATTTCATAATAAACAATGTTATAATTGGGAAAATTATTTGTAGAGGACGAGGAAAGACAGTTAAAACATTGAAATTACTTAACTTTGTTTTCTGCTCATAATGAGAGCAATTTGATTATGTACATTATTTGTTCGTTTTTAGTAAATACTTGTACAGTATCTTTATATATATATATATATATATATACATATATACAGTATGGCCTTCAGCCATATATAGGTATACCTTACCTTTTAATATTCATATTCAATTGGGCTCAACTGATAAATTATTATTATTTATTTATTTTTAAATTCTCAGAGGCCACTGCTTTGGCTCTCAGGACCCAATATCCTCAACTTTGGTGACTATTTTGACTTTTCATTTATTTTTATTTTTTTTAATTTTTATTTTTTTTTAATAAATGAAGTACTACTGCTGCCCAGATGGAAATATATATAACTATTTAAAAAAATTATTGTCTGGACATCCGCTGGGAAGGACATATAACACCGGCCCTCTTGAAGCTTTAATTGAACACCCTTGCCCTGTGTTATTGGAACAAAATGTCCCCACAAAGATGCACTGTAAAAAAAAATATTTTCATGATTTATCACATTTTTTTCTTTTGTCAAATCAACTTGGATAATTATTGTTGTTCAGATAACAATATTTTGAGTTTCTGTTGATTAAACCAATCGCTTTCATTGTATTAACTCAAATTTTTAATTTCAATGAACTCAAAATTTTAAGGCAACCAGGAACTTACTTACTTACTTTTTTAAGTTAAACCAACAATTTTTATTTATTTATTTATTTTTTTTTATAGTGTGGCAATATCCGAAATCCTTGTCATTGTGGGGACATTATTTGGTCCTCATGAGAAAAACCGCTTATAGGGTACAACTAGGGCTAAAGGCACACCTTAAAAGAAAATGTGCTTTTCACTACTCTCAAAGTGTATGATTGACAAAAAAATATATATGTTTGTATTGAACATTGATGGAGCAACAGATTTTATGTGAAAATAAATCATAGAAGTGGTTAATTTTGTTTAAAAATCTTATTAATGTATGTACCCCACACATGGGGTAAAAGGCTCCCCAGCATGGTATTATCTCTAAGATGGATATCCAATTTGATATATGATATTTACCATCTGAATCTAACCATGTCATGTCAACAAATGGAAAAGTCAGCCATCTATTCATTATGATGTTAATTATTGTGCCTTTTGCCCCAACATCAGCGGTGCTTTTTACCCCAAATACCATACTTTTACATATTCTTCCGTTATTGAAAAACTGTTGCTTGAATTACCTTGAACAAAACTGAAAATCATTAAGAAGACCTTTGTCTGAAAATATAAACATTAATTTCATAGATTCTCATTTGCTACTTAAATCAACAACATTTTAAAAAACATCAAATATTAGATCACCTCAGAATCAACTTTGTGTTGCTGCCCATGATCGCATCAAAGATCAGACAAATTTGCACATGCATTTTGAAAAGCGGATATTTAGGAAAGTGCTGCGGCAAGTTTTTGTGCCATCTAGTGGTTAAGAGGAAAATAAAATCAAAGGTGCCTTTTGCCCCGTGGCGCCTTTTGCCCCATTGTACCCTAAATCATACTAAGTGATGTTTTTGAAAATGTAAAAATGCAGAAAGTTTTCTGTGATGGGTAGGTTAAGGGTTAGGGTATAGAATATATACTTTGTACGGTATAACAATCATTATATCTATGTAAAGTCCCCATAAAACATTAAAACCCAACGTGTTTGTTTGTGCGTGTAGTGCAGAGCAGGGTTAAGGCTGTGATGTACTCAAAGCAAAGTGCTTTTTTGTTCTTCACTTAAAAAAGCTGTTAGCGAACATCTCAACACCACCCACACTGCTGAAAATATGTGCTGCACACTTTCCTCTTAATAACAAAACAAACACACAACAAAAATGACAGTGGTGAGAAAACAGTAGTTAAGAAAGCAACTGATCATAGCAATGTGGATATGTTTGCACAAGCTCTGCAATTCGTCACTCCAGTCACATCATGTCACATTTTTTATATAGCCCTTTATAAACTAGATTGCTTTAAAGTGAGCAGCTTTACAGTATGAAACGTAAAAAACAGTGTCAGTGTCTCTTTTAGTTAGAATTACAACTTCAGTTTCTTTTACTCATATCTGACCTCAACGGACTGGGCTGTGTTGCTAAGTTGATCATAGAGACCGTTGGTGCCAATGGTTATACGATCTACTTTGGCTTGCGATGCTATTGAGAAACTCAGCCCTGAACAGAAGAAATGAACTGGAGATTTCCACATCAAAGAAGGCAGAGCCTCAAATCCACACCTACCTATTCACTACAGACTAATGGTAGTTCAATGATGTTTATCAACCGGAGCAAACTTTTCCGGAAAGTGCATTTTGGCAAGCTGTTTCGAACTCCAGAAACGAACTCCAAATGAACTGATTTAGCCTGATTTTGTTCAAAGTGACGTCACAGCAGTTCATTCGTATATCAGGACCATTATGGTGACAGCAGGGTTGTAATTACAGAAGGATGAATGTCTAACTCTATCTCTCTCGCTGCTCAGATGAATTTTGCCTGATACAGAGAAGCCGATTGATGAGGCATATGAACGTGAACTTGATTACAAACAGGGAAGTTACATTAAATACTCAGTGGGAATTTGCCTCCCCTCCCTCTGCTGAACACTGAACTGTGAATCTGTATGAGGGATGGGGGCTTTGAAATGACGGATATAACGCTTAGTTTCCAGCACAGCTTGCAAATTGTTGTTTAATTTCTTCAGGCTCACAGCAACATCTCATTCAAACTCTCAGCTTCAGGTTTAATGTGCTTTATTGGCATGACAAATGATTTGTGTAATTCGTATCGCTAAAACGTTTGCAGTTTAATTGCATAAAAGGAAAACTTAAATAATGTACGTACTGTAGATAAAGTGATTTTTTTTATTGTTGTTTTCTTAAACTTATAAAACACTTAAAATCATTTGTAGGTTGATTTCCTATACCCCACCTCCCACAAAATGACTAAGGTATAAAAGGTATCTGTCTTAAACTTCATGCTGTTGATGTGTGTACTGAGTTAGCTCAGGTTGAAGCCTGATATTTGCTGTTAGTTTTCTGTTAGAGATGTACAATGAAACCGTGTAACGTCCAGGACTGATGGTAGTTTTCAGTGGATGTGATCTGACAGTCTGGGGTTTATGGGACCTCTCTGTCTCTCCTGTCTGTTCTTCTGGATTGATTTGTGTGGATTCTCTCCACAGGGGTCAGGAACACTGCAGAGAAACGTATTACTCTATAAAATGATGAATGAAGCATAGATCTGCCACATAATCTCGCACACACGCACGCACACTTCCATATTTTATTTGGACTTTCCATAGACATAATGATTTTTATACTGTAAAAACTGTATATTCTAAACCCTAACCCTAAACCTACCCATCACAGAAAACTTTCTGCATTTTTACATTTTCAAAAAACATCATTCTGTATGATTCATAAGCTGTTTGCCTTATGGGGACCAAAAAAATGTCCCCACAAGGACAAGGAATTTGGATATTGCCATCTTAGTAAAACCACTTTTTTTTTTTTTTTTTTTTTTTTTTTTTAACATGGCTTCATGATAATACCATGGTTTTCTTTGAAGTACCTTTGAGTACCATGTAAATACCATGATAAATTAATATGTAGCCATTTTGTACCAAGAAATTGTGATGATTGCACCAATTTTTGTACTGGTACATTTTTATTAAAACATTACTTTTCATTTTTAAACCTAATTTTGTTTTAAAAGACTTTAAAGGGTTAGTTCGCCCAAAAAGGGTCATTCTGTCATTAATTACTCGCCATCTTGTTGTTCCAAACCCATAAGACTTTTATTAATCTTTGGGAGACAAAAGAAGATATTTTTGATGAAATCTACGGAAAATTTAACTAAAATTTGGACTTAACCGCTCAATTCATATAGATTAGTTTTATGATCTCTTTATGAACTTTTTGAAGCGTCAAAGTGTCAGTTGCGTAGCTGTCAATGGAGGGACAGAAAGCTCTCAGATTTCATCAAAAAGATCTTCATTTGTGTTCCGAAGATGAACAAAAGTCTTACGGGTTTGGAATGACATGCATCTGAGTAATTAATGACAGAATTTTCATTTTTGGGTGAACTGTCCCTTTAATATATATCTGGTGACATTTTTAGAAATCAGGCCCTCACTTACTGTATATAGTGGAAACAAGCACACGCATACACACTTAACATCTAAACTAGGTCTGAATACAGTGCGCCCTGTGGAGAATTGGCCCATTTTGTCCATTCTACAGAAGGCTGATTAGATGCGCTCACATGCTCACTGATGGATATCTCACACACTTTGATGTTTTCTTACCCATCAATCTAATAAGATTAGCAGAAGCTTCTTTATATCTGACTTTCTTCTCACTCTTAAGAAGAGAGTGAATGAACAGAAGGTCATTAGAGGAGATCAATAGATGAAGCTGTAGTCAGTTTTATGTATGGTGAAGTCAGGTTCATGGCATATGTGTTGAGAGAACAGTAAATGAACCCTGTATTACTTAAAGTGTCTGCTTTTAGTGCTTTTGTCAGCAGTGACCTACATCAACAAAATTTCCAGATGCGTGTACATGCACGTGTGTGTATTTGCGCACACGGCTTCTTGTGTTGTCTCTCGACTGCATCTCACTTGAGGGGATTTAAGATCTATCAGATTTAAATTCGACCGAGGCTTGAAACTCTGCGATTCTTTGAAGTCTAACGAACTCAACATTTTTAAGCAACTTCAAACGACAACACGACTATCGCTTCTGGTCTCAGAAGGAACATTAATTAATTTCCATTTTCATCTTGAAGGATAAATAAATCACACAAAAAGATTGAACCCTGCTAGTGCCGTAGCATTTAGCCCAATATGATTTGACAGAAGCTAAAACTCCATTATTTAAAATAAATACAAATAAAAACAGTAAAATGTAGCCCTCAGGTTTTTTACAATTAAATTATTGTCATAGATAGGATATAAGATATCAATTTTGATTGATTAATCAATTCTGTACATTTTTTTAAGACTGTGTTACCTCTCTCTGCATCTGTTGCCATTGGTTGGCACTTGTTTTTGCTGATTGAACATGTTGAATTGACGCTTGTTGGGTCGTGGAATGTCTGAGAAGTGACGTACTGTAATCTGATGAGTGTCCGTGTTGGTCACTGTCTGTCGGTGTAGTGTGAATTGGCCTTATAGCTACTGAACTTCTAGTCAAGAGTAGTTGGTTTTTTTCTTTTTCTTATGAATATTGTTTTTGTTGTTGTTGTTGTTTTTTAATTAATATGAACCTAAAAGACAGTGACAGTTCTTTTAGGCTATGTTCACACTATAAATCCCGGCACACCAAGCCGATGGTCAACCGTCGGGCAGTTTTTGTTCGTCGACCGACAAGTTTTCTCAGTGTGTTCCGCAACGTCGGCTGAAGTTGGTCCTCGTCGGCTTTTTTTCGGCCGATTAGACATGTTGAATCGGGGTTAGAGCTTGTCGGTAAGTCGGGCCATCTGATCTTTCTGATTGGCTGTTTAGCTACTGCCACCTGCTGGTACGGAAAGGCATTTCATCTTACGCAGACGCAGAACAAACGTGCTACTTGGCGGTCGGGTGTCAAGCGTTGGTTTGATGTGTCAGGGCAACTTTGGACCCAGACGTTGCCGACGTGAGCCATCCCCACAGTCTGCTTTCGTCGCCACTAGATCGTCGGTGTCGGCTTGGTGTGTTCCGGGCAGAGTGATAATCTGATATCTTGACAAACATCTAAAATTTTTTTGTTTGTTTGTTTGTGTTTTTGCATTCTCTTTTAAGGAAGCTTAGAATAAAACAATTTAAAAGATCATTGCGACTTTTTATCTGACAATTCTGACTTTTTTTCTCAGAATATAAACTTGCAATTGCGAGAAATAAAGTCTGAATTGCGAGATGTAAACTTGCAATTGTGAGAAATAAAGTCAGAATTGCGAGATATAAACTTGCAATATAATCTCGCAATTCTGACATTTTTCTTGCAATTGCAAGTTCATATATATCCTAATTCTGACTTTTTTCCTTCCAATTCTGACTTTTTTCTTGCATATGCAAGTTTATATCTCGCAGTTCTTCTTTTCTCGGAATTGTGAGATATAAAGTCGCAATTGCGAGTTATAAAGTCCAATTCTGAGAAAAAAAGATTGCCTTTTTTTCTCAGAATTGCAAGCTTATATCTCATAATTCTAATTTTTTACTCGCAATTGCGACTTTATATCATGCAATTCTGAGAAAAAAAGATGTAAACTCACAATTGTGAGAAAAAAAAGTCAATTGTGAGAAAAAAAGTTGCAATTACCTTTTTTATTTTTTATTCAGTGGTGGAAACAAGCTTCCATACTCTTTAGACTTAACTGACCATGTTTATACTCAATACTAATGATACCATTGAAAGACTGCTATAGTTACAATCTTTAATTTTTTATTTTATTGTATTATTGACTTGGTACTGTAGAACCAGTACTGTTTGTATAGTTTTATACTGATCTATGTTTGATGCAGAGGAAAAGAAATAGGAAAGAAAATAGAGAGATAAAAGATAAAAGTCTTGAGAAACAAAGTGCTTGGAAAAAATGAAAGATAGATGCAGAGAGAGAGGAGTTAAAAGTCTGCAGTAGCAGCTTTAATTCAATAAAGACGGGAGCTGTGTTGTAAGAAAATGAAAAGTCTTGTAGGGAGTCATTAGGCAATGTGTGGTTGCTGGCATTGACACAATGCCACAGGGAGATGCCAGCCCAGTAGCAATAAAATGAGTGTGTGTGTGCGAGAGAAAGTGCGTATAAGTGGGCGAGGTAAGCAGCCCTCATGTTCTTTCTATCTCTTTCTATGACTTCAGATATGTTTTACATTGCAGTAGTTCAAGGTTTTGTTTTTGTCTATACTATAGTATATATCGGTCTTTTGATTGGTAATTAACCTAATTGTGCTTGTGGTTTATTTGCCAGTTTCTGATTTGCTAGTTAATTAGTTTATTTCCTATGGATCATTAGTTCATTTCCACAGTCTTTTACTTTTACTGTGTAGTGCTGGGAAAATAGTGACAACTTTTAATCAGTGTTTAGCTGGTATATATGTTTTTAAATTTGTATGAGAGAAATTCTAAATATTTATAAATATATTGAATGTATTGTTATTTATTAAAAAAAATAAACATACTTACATACTCACACACACACACATATATATATATATATATATATACACACACACACATATATATATATATATATATATATATATATATATATATACAGTAATTATTGCACATATATTTTAATAATTATATGTATATGAATAATAATAAACATAATAATAATTTAATAATAATAATCCGCTCTGCTCTAATTCATCCCTAAGGTGTTCTATCGGGTTGAGGTCAGGACTCTGTGCAGGCCAGTCAAGTTCCTCCACACCAAACTCGCTCATCCATGTCTTTATGGACCTTGCTTTGTGCTCTGGTGCACAGTCATGTTGGAACAAACTGTTCCCACAAAGTTGGGAGCATGAAATTGTCCAAAATGTCTTGGTATGCTGAAGCATTAAGATTTCCTTTCCCTGGAACTAAGGGGCCAAGCCCAACCCCTGAAAAACAACCCCACACCATAATCCCCCCTCCACCAAACTTTACACTTGGCACAATGCAGTCAGGCAAGTACCGTTCTCCTGGCAACCGCCAAACCCAGACTCATCCATCGGATTGCCAGACAGAGAACCGTGATTCATCACTCCAGAGAACTTTACACCACTGCATCTGATGCTTTGCATTGCACTTGGTGATCTAAGGCGAAGTTTGGAGGTCTGTAGCTATTGACTCTGCAGAAAGTTGGCGACTTCTGCGCACTGTGTGCCTCAGCATGCGCTGACCCCGCTCTGTGATTTTACGTGGCCTACCACTTCGTGGCTGAGTTGCTGTTGTTCCCAATTGCTTCCACTTTGTTATGATACCACTAACAGTTGACCATGGGATATTTAGTAGTGAGGAAATTTCACAAATGGACTTATTGCACAGGTGGCAACCTATCACGGTACCACGCTTGAATTCACTGAGCTCCTGAGAGCGACCCATTCTTTCACAAATGTTTGTAGAAGCAGTCTGCATGCCTAGGTGCTTGATGTTATATACCTGTGGCCATGGAACTGATTGGAACACCTGAATTCAATGATTTGGAGGGGTGTCCCAATACTTGTGGCAATATAGTGTGTGTGTGTGTGTGTGTGTGTGTGTGTGTGTATATATATATATATATATATATATTTATATATATATATTATGAAATAGGTCTCACATCTTCATTTAACCAATAATGTTATCAATGTTATATTATCATTTAGTAGTTATAGCAGTTTCCTGAATTGTATCTCTCAATCTTTGAATTTGTGGGGGCTCTGTTTTTTGGGATTCCTAGTCGTGGGGATTGCAGTTGCAACTGCATATAGCAGTTCAAGCTCCTGTGCCCTCCTTCAATTAGACCTAATGTCAACAGCTCACTGTAGCTTGCTGCCAGAGTTCCCTTATTTTGAAGAGCCATGGGAGTGGGTGAGATCCAGACTTCTCTCCAAGAAACAGCGAGCTGTCCTCAGCCTGAATGAGGACTTTGGAGCCCTGCAGGGTAGAGAGCTGGAGCTCATTTCAAGACATCTCTACTTGGACAGTATAGTTGGCAGACTTCTGACACAGATATACCCACCCACACACTTATTCGGTCAGTTCTTTACCGCCAAAGTTCAGTCCCTGAGGTTGGCAGTAATAATAAGCAGCATTGCAGGTGCAGCGGTCTGAACTAGGGGAAATAAATGAGTGTTTATCCTTCCCATCCTTTCCGCTGAGGGACAGCTGAAAGTTATCAGCTTTCTCTAGCTCTCCACAAACTGTCAGAGTTAGAGTCAGAGCATGGGTTAAAGCAGTAGTTCAACTAAAAATAAAAAATCTGTCTTCATTTACTCCCCTTGTGTCGTTCCAATCCCATATGACATTGTTTATCTTGTGGAACACAAGATTGTTTCAGCTGTTCTTGTCTATGTAATAAAAAAAAAGTCAATGGAGTTTTATTCCTTCCATCATGACCTTCGAAGAGTTGTTAATTTATCAGCTGTCATGAATCGCATGCTCCTCTTCATCAGCTGCCTAATGTATGTTTTATGCATGTGAATTACGTAGGCTACTATTCATTATGGCTCATCTCTTACTTTAGCATAATGCCACATTGTGTCAGTGTTATTGATATATGTTGCACTAGAAGCCCAGAGCAATTTTCCTCAGCACTCCTATAGATTAATGATTGTGCAGTTGCCTGGTGACTTGAAGGACAGCCCATAATATACCACAGATTGGCAGTGAATTCCATTGGAGGGGTGCAGAGCATCTCATACATATTTGGTAGTCTATACACACAGTTTACTAGCCAAAGACATGTGAAAACATTCATGAGACATCAGTGCTTAAACCTTTATTTATGATGAGGAACGCACCCATTGACAGGGTTTAAAGTTCTACACGTGGGCTTTTTAAGTTTCTCAAAGAACTTGTTTTGTCCTTTCTGAAGGGTTTCTGAAGAGTTTCTCCTTTTTAGTTTTACTATCTTTATCTGGCCTTCAAAATTTTACTCCAATTTGTATTCCAATTCATTTTTGAAATATAATCATTTACACAGTTATTTGTATTCATAACAAAAATTATTTTAACATAAATTAAATATTCTAGCCATTACTAACAGATAAAGTAAATATAATGAATATATAAGCTAATATAATGCATATATTTAGTGAAATGCTCCCTCTAGAGTTCATTTCTCTAGTGAACTAACATGCTGTGGACACTAAATGACTTGCCTGAGGTAAATGTAGTGCTACGTGAGATATTATTCTCAAGCTGTTTTAATGATGTCTATCCGCGGTTGAAACACTGGTTGGGAGATTACATGTAAACATATCTATAGATCGTCTGTTCTTCTTCTGCGCTTTTTCCTGTTGTAGCGGTTAGCAAACAACGTTGCATTACTGTGGGCCCCCTTCTGGATTGGAGTGTGGATCGCCTGTATTTGTCATCTGGCTATATGCACTGAACCATGAAGTCTGTACCGTGATGGTTCAGGACAAACACATGTACCATTACACCCCTACTGAATAATATTTCTGACAAATAAAACATTTGTGTCAAATAATGCCTTGTATATTGCATTGTTACATTTATATTGCTGAGTGTCTCTTCACATGGTTGTCTTAAGTAAATTACCTCAGGTTTTGGCCAGAATTGTCATAATTGCCTAACCCTTTCACTCACCCCTCTAAACTGTCATCACGTCACAACACCAATTTATTTAGTTTTACTCTCACTGCTCCAAGCGGGATTTGACTCTGCATCATTCGGCACTGGAAGCGGGTGCACTAACAAGGATGCTAACAAGGACGCTTAAATACTACTGCCTCTAGCGTTGGTTTCTCTTGTGCCTCTTGAGGCCACGAGAGTGAGGTTTAGCTGCACAGGTCTCATTAAATGGCCTCTGTTACATCTCACCCCCTTAAATCTCCTTCAAATCAGCATCAACCAGCATTGATCAGCATCAGCTGACATTGGAGGCGGGCATGCTAACAAGGACACTGTTAGCGTACTAACAAGGACACATCAGTCAGTCAGTTTTGGTAAATTTAGTGTACATTGATAGATGCAGACACCTTAATTGAGGTCCTTTTAATTATGATAAGCTTGTAGTTTCATAAGCTACAGTTTCAAAGTAACTTCCCTAAAACTGGTGTATACCCTGTTTGCCTAATAGTTTAATTATTGACCCAACCATTGAGCTGCAACAATGGAGAACATGGGAGGGGTATGTAGAAACAAGGTCAACATAAGATACTACTGATACCACAACAATACAAGAGCTAAGAGTGACAGAATGAGTGAGTGAGAGAAATGGACGGATATGAGGGTCAGCGGGTTGACCGAATGATGGTGTTGCTGTGAGGTCTGCTAGTCTTTCCCAATAATTTTTTTTATTATTATTAAACATGTTCCCCTTTTCACCCTTCCTCTTATATATGCTATCAATTAAGCCTAGGTAAGTTTATGTGTGTCCTGGTAAGTGTCTATTTGCTTTTGTCTTCAGATCAAACTGTAAGCTCAGACATAATTGGGTGTGTTTGTCTTTGCTTCACTGAGCGTGAGCCAGTTAATTGGTCTATATCCTTGGAGGCTCATCGATTGGCCAGTCCAGTTATCCAGTTATAGACTTTGTGATGAAGGTGTGGGAGGTACCATTTGATCTTTCTAAGCCGTGATTGGCCAATAGATGTCCACTTTGATGTGGAAAAAAAAAAAAAATGCTTTCATGCCTCCTATCGCCTCACACCAGACCTGGAAACAGTGCTGTAACTTAGAAACCAACCTTTCCCCATCATGCCTCGGGCCTGACATACCTGCAATTAAAGCCACACACATGCAGCAGACTTGACCTTCATTCTGAGTTGGAAAAATGGTAGCAAATGCATGGCATCTGGGGGTTAGAAAGGGTTTTTTACAGCTCTGGTTTGATTTTAAACCCCCTGCCTTTGAACAATCCTAAAGGCTCATGAAGAAAAACTCCAGCTGAAACTCAACATCTAGACCGAGATTAAAGATCTAACTGCTCAAACAGAACACAGTATTAGAAATATGAGAATGTGGGCTAAATGTGAGTTAAATACAGGTTATTAGAATATCGCTTGGTATTTTTGTCAGCTGCAAGGTCCAGATTGTGCTGATCGTCGGAAAAGTAATGGCATTTTGAGATGATAGTGGATGGAGGGAGGAGGAGATGTGCTGCAGATATGCAAAATTCATCAAATGACTGTATGCTTCATCTGTCTCCCACTCTTTTTTTCTTTCTCCAGGGCAGGACCGCAGTGAAGCAGCTCTGATAAAGCGTTTTAAGGGGGATGGGGTTCGCTACAAGGCCAAACTCATCGGGATAGATGAGGTCACCGCCGCAAGAGGAGACAAACTCTGTCAGGACTCAATGATGAAACTCAAGGTGTGTGTGTGTTGGTTGCTTTCTACATATTTATTTATTTATTTATTTTTGTTGCCATTGGTGTTTCTGTATATTGGTCAATGACATGATTTTATTTTACTAATTTATTCAAAAATACATTAAAAATCTAATTCATACATACAATGATTTGAATACACCTCTTCTAATCTCTTTACTGTAGTTATTTATTTAAAATAGAATATTTAACCAAAACTTAATTTCACTGCTTATTAATACTTGAAAAACTTTTGTCTGCAAAATCAAAGTAAGTGTGGTGCAACCAATATAAAATAGGAAATTATTTCATAGAGAGGGCCCGTGCAGAGCCTCATAACTGTGTCAATAAGTCTCTTAAAGGGATAGTTCACCCAAAAATGGATGTTTTTGAATTCTTAATTACTCACCCTCGTGCCGTTCCAAACCCGTAAGACTATCGTTTATCTTCGGAACACAAATTAAGATCTTTCTGTCCCTCCATATACAGCCTACGCAACTGAAATTTTGATGCTTCAAAAAGTTCATAAAGCGATTGTAAAACTAATCCATATGAATTGAGTGGTTTAGTCCAAATTTTCTGAAGAGACTCTATCGCTTTATATGATAAACATTGATGAATTTGATTTAGGCTTTTACTCACATATAAACATACATCAACGCACACATCAGTTGTGGTAAACGGAAGCTCAAGCATGTTTGCTTGATGTGCAAGAAACCAATGAGGTTCATTCTCATGTATTACGCAGCACATTGGATCTTCCATAAGAACCATTGAGGTTCATTCTTGTGTTACGCAGCACGTTTGAGCTTTAGCAAGAACCAATGAGGTTCATTCTCGTGTTATGCAGCACGTTTGAGCTTCCTCAAGAACCAGTGAGGTTCATTCTCATGTATTACGCGGCACGTTTGATCTTCCACAAGAACCAGTGAGGTTCATTCTCGTGTTAAGCAGCACGTTTGAGCTTCAGCAAGAACCAAAGAGGTTCATTCTCGTGTTACGCAGCACGTTTGAGCTTCAGCAAGAACCAATGAGGTTCATTCTCATGTATTACGCGGCACGTTTGATCTTCCACAAGAACCAGTGAGGTTCATTCTCGTGTTAAGCAGCACGTTTGAGCTTCAGCAAGAACCAAAGAGGTTCATTCTCGTGTTACACAGCACGTTTGAGCTTCAGCAAGAACCAATGAGGTTCATTCTCATGTATTACGCGGCACGTTTGCTCTTCCACAAGAACCAGTGAGGTTCATTCTCGTGTTAAGCAGCACGTTTGAGCTTCAGCAAGAACCATCAAGGTTCATTCTCGTGTTACGCAGCATGTTTGATCTTCTGAAAGAGGCTTGTTCTCGCGCATGAAGCTTGTTCAGTTGAGCTTTTACGTTTGCTGATCAATGTTTATATGTGAATAAAAGCCTAATTCTCATTATAAAAGCTGATCGTGTCTCTTCAGAAAATTTGGACTAAACCGCTCAATTCATATGGATTAGTTTTACGATCTCTTTATGAACTTTTTAAAGCGTCAAAGTGTCGGTCATGTAGCTGTCTATGGAGGGACAGAAAGCTCTCAGATTTCATCAAAAAGATCTTCATTTGCATTTCGAAGATGAATGAAAGTCTTACGGGTTTGGAACAACATGAGGGTGAATAATTAATGACAGAATTTTCATTTTTGGTAAACTAACCCTTTAAAATATCAGACAATTTGAGCTTTTTTATGACAAGGTAAGGTTAGTTCAGGTTATAAAATGTCATGTGATGTGACTATATAAACTTTTTTGAAAATATTGAATAAGATGTCACAAAACATCCTTTTTGTGACATCCAGGGATGTATTTGCTTGGAAAGAAAGTATTCATATAACAATATTGCTATCTCTTCTTCCAGTGAGACCTGAAACCTATAATTAACTTTATTTAGAAACACTATGACAAAATGCCTTTGGCAGTCCTCATTTAAATACCCAGATAAAGGTGTAACTTTAGTAGCTTGAATGAATAAACCACATCCATCAGGTTGGGTAATGAGCCGTGTGAACAGCAGGGGTCACACTACTGTGTGTATATGAGGTGCTCTGTGTATGGATGTGCACCTCTGATACACATCGTCTTCAGTGTATTTTTATTGTACATTCACCATAAATCGCACCCTTTTCACCAGTGTTTAGATTGGTTTCTTGGTGTGTTTGAGAGAAAGGGTAATTTTACCATCCGATTTGCATGTTGGTCTGATTGGAATGTCCAGACAGTTATTGATCAGAGCTGTTTACCTCTCACTCATCCAGACACATAATCTATACTCATATTCCCACAGTCCTCCACTCCTTAGCAAACAAATGAGTCCCATGGTGTCATTTTTAATCTCTTATTCCTCTCTCACTGTCTTTATGTCTCTCTGTTCATCATGCTGCTGGTGAGGAGAGTTTCAACAACAGTTTGACTTGAGTTATTTCATATAATCCCCATCCTCCCTTGATAATCAGCCCAGGCACCGCTATAAAAACTGTCTTAACATCACATCCAGCGTCTGTCCAGCTTCTCCTCTGCTCTGGACTTCCCCTGGACTGCACAAAAACATCTCTTCTTCACTCCAGCAGCACTTAAATGCACACACTCCCACTTCTGATTTTGAAATGTCAGAGCTTGTGCTCTTTCCACCATGATCTCCCAGCTCCTGGCATTAGAACGGCTCATTCATCATCCCGCCAGCACATATGGATAGGCATAATGGTGTGCTAACATACATCACACGACTGACGGATGCTGCTCCCTGCGCACTCGGAAGGAAGATCAAGAAACGGGCTCATCTGATTGGCGAGGACGGATTACAGTCCTGGAAGGCTCGAGGGCTCCAGCTGCTTGGAGGAACGCCCACACCCACCCCAAACACACACATTGGAATGGATTGGACATATGACGCAAGCTTAATTTAAAAGCCATTTTTGGCTTTGGTTTAACATAATTGCAACTTTATATTTTTCAAATTTGACTTGACAAGTGGCTTATAAAAATTGAGTGTGATATCTTCTTATCACAGTGACGGATTCTGGCAAAGGCGACGTACAGCCATCTGGGGTGGCACTTTTCTCTCCATACTGCTCTTAGCTTCTCTATCACTCTTTTGCAGCAGTTTAACAGAAGGATGGCACTTTCTGTTCCTCCTACCCCTCTTGTTGAAAAATAATTGTGTCCAGTGTGAATTGTGTGTGGGTGAACAGCACAGATTCATCATGTCTGTGAATTACAAAATAAAATTCATTGCTGTTTGGTTTATTCAAAGTGCAAAATATATTAATACATTCGAACATGTACTTATTCAGTCGCTTCTGTTTCTGTTTATTTGTAGTCACAGGACAGTATGTTTACATCACATTTACAAAGAATGATCATTTTTACATATTTGCCACCAAAAATACAACCCGAGGAGCTTTAGCACTCTCTCCAGCGACAGTCCCAATACAGTTATATTTTCAGTCAGAAACAGAGGAAGCTCCCGAAAAACCGGAGTTGCTTTATTTTATGACACATGCAGAGCTAAATATGGATATCAGAAGGTCCAGTAAGAGACGAGACTTACTGTCAGATAAAATAAATACACGATTGTGATAGCCTATATGATTTGTCTGATTTCTTCAAGCAGTCATATTTATCATGTTTACTATGGTAATGGTTAGCATGCATAGTCTTTTGCATCGCATGTAAATACTTCTTGCTTTATACGGTGATCAGAATCCACATCGGATCATAAACAGAAGTTATTTCAAACATTGCTCTCTGAAAGTGAGTTTTGAGCTTAAATGATTTTAAAAGTCTTTAATTAAGATGTTAGCTGGTTAGGTATATGAAATCATCCACGGCACTGCCGTCTCCAGACTCAGATAAACTCCGCCTGTGTTCGTAACCATCCTCTTTGGACCAAGGTATTCAGCGGGCCTAAAAACCTTGGCCGTTGGCCTCGAGGAAGCCCAGACGAGGCCCGATCAAGCCCCGGAAGTGACTGTGGAAACGCACGCCCAACTTTGGCCCGACAGTGGAAACGCAACTATTCATGCTTGCTGATTGGTCGATCCACCAATCATCAAAAGAAGCAGTGATCCCTGGGGAAAAAAAGCTGATCTCCACAGTGGGCTTTTAAGGGTTAACTGTAAAAATGGACAGTCAGCGTTTCAGACTTTGGCTGATAGCTTATTCAATAGCCTTAAATCTTCAAGAGAAGATGGTTTCTCTATATTCTTCTCTCTCATATTCTCTCTGTTCTTTCTCTCATAAATAAATTGGCTGCATTTATACTGTCAAACGATTCAGATTTTTTCCTCTGATGTCTGGCATTTTTTAAATTCGATTTGAACCACTTGGTTTTAATGGTTTTTGCTGGCATGTGAGGGATACTGGCAAAATATATTAATGATATTATATGTTTTTAACTAGTTCCTCATCTGCATGTAGAATGACATAGTGTGTTAATCTACAGTAAAACACAGTGTTGACCAATTATTTGTGCAAACCACTGGACAGTGACAAGTGGATTCAATTATTTGCTGGAAGCGCAGGCCAGTTTTGTCCACGGTTCGACTGGGTAGTGCAGTTCTATTCACACTTCACACCAGTATAATTTGCTATTTCGTTGCTCTTTGTTCTCAGAACAATGGTTTAATGAGGATACATGGTTTGATGTCTAGTTTTGAATGACCATCAGTACAGAAAGATGTTTTTTTTTTTTTTGTCAGCATAATAGTGTAGATATGGCATTCATCAGCATAGACCCTGATGTCTTCAATCACTCCACACCAGCACATATCAGAACCTCCAAGCCAGAACTGGTTTAAAACATGGAGAAAATGAATCAATTTCTTTACATAACAGCTAATGCTCCCCAAGGATTGCAGCAAGTAGCGAAAGCTGCCGTTCCCTGCTCTGTTTCTGTTTTATCTTCATTTCGTCTTTTCTCATGTTTCTGTTTTCATCTTCTTGTCTGCAGGGAATCGCAGCCTCTGCACGGTCTAAAGGAGAACACAAACAGAAAGTTTTTCTCACTGTGTCCTTTGGAGGGATCAAGATCTTCGATGAGAAGTCGGGGGTGAGTCGGGGGAGTGGTTGAGAGTTGGGGGCAGTGGGAATTGTGTCCTGTCACTACCCATGATGCTTTGAAGCAAGTGTCTGAGCCATAAATACAAATCCATAGATGCCTAACCTGGTTTCTGTTTGTTTCATCTACAAAAACGACATTTTGTGTTTTTCATTACTTTGGAGATGTGTTGAAGCTAATGTCTAGTTGACATCTGTTTTCTTTTGCTCTCATCACTGCGTTGACGAATGACAGGAAAGTGCTATAAAGTAGGCTAGTCAGCATCAGTAAAAACTTCTGTACTTAATTGCATCAACAAACACAAGATGTGCCAGGGCGTTCAATTCAAATACAAATGATTCTTTAGAAACGGTTCTTTTACATGAGCTTAGCTTGTGACTTAGTCATTTGAATCAGACTAAAGGCCCGTTCACACCAAGAATGATGACATTAAAGATATAATCTATAACAATATCTATATTAGCGTTCACAATGCATAACTGACTAAACTGTGAGTCATTTCTTGGTTATGTCTCTTTTGGAATTAACTCTTTCCCCGCCATTGACGGAATTTTCCATAATTAAAGCCCAAAGTATACTTTGTTTTATTACGCGTACACTAGTGTACATGCACAGTCGAACGCACAGCCTTGTAAAGTGTACTTCATTTGACTTGTATGCATAAACAGGAGTTTGACGCATGCACAGTTTTGAGCAATCTCTCGCCATGAGTTACAACCCATGTAAACATCTTTATATTCTTTCATGCTAGAGTTGTACAAATGAGGGTACTTTCTAACCTCTTAGCACAATCTCTCATCTGTTTTGGGCTTCATTGTCACTGTAGCTTGCATGTGTTCCGGTCTGTTCTGTTTATGCAGTTTTTCTTCTTTTCCTTGTGAATTGACGCCCCCAGGGCACGGTTGCCACCTTGTGGATAAACCTGCACGCACATACTCTTCTGATGATGAAATTCGCGTCACGCACACTGTACGCTGACACTCACGTACGTGTAAAATAAAGCAATAAGCCCCAAGAGGGGGTTATTGGGGGATTTTAGGCACCACGTCATGCATAACAACGCCCCTTAGCTGTTATAAATTCACTGTAAACCACGGCTTCATGGGGCTTATTGCTTTTATAAAACGGTTACCACACAATACAAATATTAAAGCCAAAAATTATGTATCAGTGCAACTTTCATGACGTAAAATCATGAAAAATCATTAAAACCCTTACATCCGCTGGAAAAAAATAGTCCCTGACCGTGAACAGCAACAGAAGTTACATTTATTACGCCATTAGATGGCGGCATGGAGACTTGTGAACATGGAACAAGACACAAATGACAAATGCTTTGACTAGCGCTGTCAGTGTTAGCAGGGCACAGGAAACCCATTAAATGTTAAAAGGACAAGATCGCAGCGGACATTCAAACGGATATTTTATTATGAACATAGGACTGACCTGAAGAAAAATGCTAAATCTGAATGCAGGAAAGTTCACTCGATATTTCTCCCACAATATTCTTCTACATAATGCAGTAAGCTTTAATGAACAAAATTGAGAACAAACATATGTTTATGTTACTAAGAGTGGTTGCTAATACACTCAGTGGTGCAGCAATACATGTAATGCGGTCAGCTGTATGTTTTCGGGATTTTTGCAACAGCTTTAAACGCGGCTCAACCAATCAGAATCAAGGGGCCGGAACTATCCGTTTTAGAAAGTAAACTTTGGGCTTTATGAGCCAATGCTTCCCCGCCATTGACGGAATTTTCGGGCTTTTCGTGTTTTCACAGTTAAATGGTAGGGGGCGCTATTACACAACTTCTGAAAGAGTACAGAATCTCCGTCTGGATCAAAACACATGCAAAAAAGGAGCAGAAACAAGCAATAAACGCATTGCTTATGCACGGTGTAGTCTTCGGGAAAAGCTATTTGTTCAAAATGTTGCTTTTTTATTAAACTTACTCACATATAACAAAATATTCTCAGGGCCATGAAATTTTGTGAAAATTATCAAAAATGCTGGCAGTGGGGAAAGAGTTAACTGGATCTCTCAATGATATATTTTAGGTTTGTGAGACTTATAAGTCTCTTGTATTCTGATAATAAATATATATATATATATATATATATATATATAAAATTACAAAAATAGTATTGATTATTGTTTATTGTAAGAGGTACAATTATAAGGTTGAACCAGCTTTTGTTCGGGAGTTAACAAGTGTATTGCTTTTTAAACTGGCTGAAATATTCTTTCAAAACAGGACATGTTTTTTTATGGCAAAAATACATTCAGGATTACTAGAGTGACAGCATTAATCTGAAATATTATAATTGATACCACAATAAACCAGTGTGTAAAAATCTTTTTGAAATAATTGCTCCGCAGCGTCTGTCTGTAACCAGCTGAAATGTGTACAGTCCTTCAAATTTCTGTTTGCGCAATAGTACCAATTATTTCACAGACATAACACAAAAAACAAAGCAGAATATACAATTTTGCTAGTGGACATCTAATTTATAGTCTAGTGCTCGTGGCTCTTCAAGAGGCCCTCATTTTCTAGGCCTCAAAAGTTTGGGTCGATGGGAAAGATGGTTTCTGTGTGCTAGTGTGCGGTTGCTCTAAGCAGGCTTGAGTCTGCTCTACGTCGGGTGGGGGTGAGGCGATCCTTTGGGAGAGGTAAGCTTGTGTTAATGATGCGTTTTAAAGAGAGGAGCGCTCTCCGGGGAAATCAGAGAAGCCTAATTGAACAGACTTCTTAGAATAGAACGACCGTAGCTTTACAAGACCCATCTGCAGGGCCCTACTCCATCTTGATGGAGAGTAAATGGCAATAACAGCCAGTGAATCACACCTGAGCTGGTTATAAACGGAGGAAATAATGCGTATTTATGAGGTATCAGACCGGATCACGTACACCTAAGTGCTGCTTCACAGGAGGAGAGTTTGAAAGAGGAGTTCACTTTGTGACAGTTATTGATTCACCTCTTTGTTTTTTTGTTGTGAAGTGCCATTAAGCCCTTTTGGTTTGAAACCAGTTTGGACATTATTTTTGAAAAGATGAGGCAAATTTCAAAGAGTGTTTTTGTCATTAGTCCCGCATTGATTTGCAATGTTTTTATTTACAGCATTTGACCGAGGTGTAAATAGCATAATTTATCAGTTTAATTCAGTTTTAATTATTTGTTTTTGATGATATTGTCATGTAAATGCTCTTTTTACATTTGCTTAACATCCTTATTAGGTGCACTCATTCTTTTTATTTTTTATTTTTTTGTTTTATACCACAAAATGAAAAGTATTTTCATCGTTTGTCATATCACTGTTGCTAGAAACATTGTTTTATTGTACGTAAGACACTTGGCACTCAATGAAAAGTTATACATAATGCTGCAGTATAAATTTCAATATCACTATTGATATTAGTTAGTGAAACAGTTTGTGATATCAGTTGAATCATTTAAAAATGTGCACTTTACACTAAAAAAGGTTTACATCTAAGTAAATTAGAAGTACTTTTAACATGTATGTTTAACAATGCATGGACTCAGATGAGTTAAAATCCAAGAAAAAGCTTTTTTATTTTACATAAAGTGGTTCGCCCCTTCATGGTGGCCATTTTGAGATCACATGACCAGCTGTGGCTTTGCAGTTTAGTTAGTACTTCCAGCATTTGTCATAGTGTTGCTAGAAATATTGATTTATTGATTTATTGATTTATTTATTCTACATAAATCAATATGTAGTACACAAATATGGCACATCAGTTTTGCGTAATGCTACATCTACACCATTAGGTGTCAGTATAAAGTTCAATATCACTGTTGTATCAGTTAGTCAGTCTAACAAAAAGGTGCCTTTATGATCTTAGCGATCTTATCCTACATAAAGTGAGTCGCCCTTTCATGGTGGCCACCATTTTGAGATCACATGACCAGCTGTGGCTTTGCAGTTTAGTTAGTACTTCTAGCATTTGTCAGTGTTGCTAGAAATATTGATTTATTCTACGTAAGACACATGGTATGTCAGTGAAAATTTTTGTGTAATTCTACATCCACGCCAGTAAGTGTCAGTATAAAGTTCAATATCACTGTTGTATCAATTAGTCAGTCTAACAAAAAGGTGCACTTTCCACTATTCCAAAATGTTTTACACCTAAAGAAATTAGAAGTACTTTTAACAAGTATGTTTAACATGACTTAGACATAATGTAGATGGAATAAAAGCCAAGAAAAAAAAAGAGGTTGGCTGTGTTCGAAATCGCCCCTATACCCTTATTCACTATTCCCTACATTAGTCCACTAATATAATCCACTTGAAGGAGTGAATGAAAACGAGTGAATTAATTCGGACACTGAGTGCGCCAAAAGGGCTGCCGCTTTTGCAGAGTTTGTGCTTGGTGTTTGAACCGTAGCAAACTGGCAGCTCCAGTAGTAGTGAAAAAAATTTACTCTGTCATGGAAACTAGCATGTATAAACCTTAATTAAACAATGTAATAATCAAATAAAAATAAATGTATACCTGTATGCTATTATGATGTACCCACATTGGACCAGCGGTGTGGAACGTGGATGGATGGATGATTCAGCTGCGGGTGCCATCTTCTGGTCAGACGCGGGAATTCATTCAACGTGCGACTCTCACAGTGAATTATGGGTATTCTCTAGCCGTTGAGAGTACATCGGTTGTACACTCGTTACTGCAGTGCATTGTGGGATTTAATGAGTGCACTCGATAACGTCCACTATGATTTTGGACACCACTACAATTGGCTGTCCCCTCAAATAGTGCCCTATGTAAAGGGTATAGGGGGCGATTTTGGACACAGCCGTTGTTTTATATAAGGTGGGGTGTCCCTTCGTAGTGGCAGCCATGTTGTGATCACATGACCAGATACCCTATAGTCGTGTCCCAAATGACACACTATACACTATGCACTTATACACTATGCATTATGTACTCAGCTGTGTAGTGTATGAACTTTATAAGGTTATTTTGCCATTCAACATTGGAGTCTGATAGCCCTTTCTCCTCTGCTACGTAATTAAAGCTGCGACAGTTGAGTGCATGAAGTGTCCAGCGTTCCTCTCTTAGTTTTTTCGGTTAAATAACTGCATCATCCGGGTATTTAAAGTGCACTTTTTCTTTTTGGAATTTTCAGTGAACACACTAGCACTATGTATACTATAAAATGGCATAGAACAGTGCATAAGTACACAAACTGGGACGCACCTTTTGTCTTTGGAGTTATATCAAGTTAGTACACAAACACAAACTGCAGATTAACTTATCTCAAACTCTTAAGGTTGGTTTGTCTCACACCAGTCAACTGCGATAACATTGCATGAACTGGTGGGGGCAGCAGAGAGGCCAATATTGTCATATTATTATAGAAGACAAATAAGAGCCAACAAAATACAACTGATCTAAAGAAACCTAAGAGTCAAACAAAAAAAAAAATAGTTCTAAGATCCGTAACCAATTTTTCAGAGCTAAATTATGTTTCAGCTGAAAATATAGATGCAAATACATGTTGATGGTATTTGATAGAGAACAGCCAGTGTGGCTGATGAATCTTTGTTCAGGGTTCGGTGTTGCACCGATGAGGGCCGGTGATAAATGAGAGGTTACTATGTGAGCACAGTGTGCTCTGTTGTCATGGCGCCAGGAGGTGACCTACATGACAAGGTTTTAATCTGTCATTGATGCGTGTGATCTATTAGCACCATGACCTTTTGCTCTCGTTTGTGAGTGTGTATGTGTCTGAGTGTGTATGTGTTTAAGTGTCACACTACAGTTGCATCATTACACAACATTTATCAAGTTGTACTGCTGTTGGTTTAGCTCTGAAACTAGTGCAGCAATAGTGTTTTAATCAGATGTCAATTGTGAAATTTATATTTTTATACCGGACATAGTTTAAAGGGGTAGTTCACCAAAAAATGAATCATTTACTCACCCTCAAGTCGTTCCAAACCTGTATGAATTTCTTTCTTCTGCTGAACACAAAAGAATATGGGTAACCAAACAGTTGACGGGCCCCATTGACTTCTCCATATTATTATTTTCCCATACTATGGAAGTCAGTGGCTACCGTCAACTCTTTGGTTAACGACATTCTTCAAAATATCTTCTTTTGTAGCAGAAGAAATAAATTCATACAGGTTTGGAACAACTTGAGGGTGAGAAAATGATAACAGAATTTTCATTTTTGAGTGAACTATCCCTTTAAATCTGTGAGGGTCACACTATCATTCTTACTTTTTACTTTGGCGAGTGTTTAATTTGGACCCTGAGACTGAGCCAAAGCAATGAGCCGGACTGATGCTCTGTCCTCTCTATTACTGGGTCTTATAGTGTTTGCAGTGTACACGCAGGGTTTAGAGATGTTATTGAGTAATAGAGGGTAGTGTGTGTGTGAGAGAGAGTTGCAGTCTGGGTTGTTGATCACATTGATGGTTTATAAGGTAAGATGACTGGACCATGTCATAGTGGCTGTGCTGGAAGTCATTTGATTTTAGATGTGCTGTCTGCTGCTTCAGACAAAGCTATACTTCATATATGCACCTCTTTTTTTTATTGCTCTCTTCATTTCATTCAACTTATAAATGACATAAGTCCCCCCACATGTCTTCTCTTGTTCTGTCATTCTGAATTTTCAGCATTGTGTGAATAAAAGTCTGGATGCCCTGATAAATTCTGTATTTGGCATCTGAGCAGTTTAAATAGTTGAGCTAATCACTAAATAAAATAAAAAATAATGGATTGTCGATGTGGTGTGTGAAGGACTTCAAAAATATGCTTTTTTTGTATATCTTTATTCAATTCACATTTATTTGTATAGCGCTTTTCACAATACATATTGTTTCAAAGCAGCTTTACAGAAAATGCATGTCAACATTACAATTTAGAGTAATCTGTTATCAGAGGTGACCATGTCTAAGTAATGTATTTCAGTAATCACATTATGTTAGCTAACTGAGTATTAATTTTAAGCAGAAACAATGATCTCATTGAAGTAGTTATTTACATGTTGTGAACATAATGAGTTACTGTCATAACTTGCTTTCATGACAATTTTTTTAAACATATATGAAATAGTTAAGACATTACTAACCTGGTAAAGTAAATATAATGAATATATAAGCTAATATAGTGCATATATTTAGTGAAATGATCCCTCTAGAGTTCATTTCTCTAGTGAACTAACAT
This sequence comes from Ctenopharyngodon idella, assembly GCF_019924925.1. Taxonomy (NCBI): domain Eukaryota; kingdom Metazoa; phylum Chordata; class Actinopteri; order Cypriniformes; family Xenocyprididae; genus Ctenopharyngodon; species Ctenopharyngodon idella. Next base: position 4,245,723 of record NC_067239.1, on the reverse strand, counting down.
GGTGTGGACACTAAATGACTTGCCTGAGGTAAATGTAATGCTACGTGAGATATTATTCTCAAGCTGTTTTATTGATGTCGTTACACGGTTGAAACTGCAAAACTGTTTTTCTGCACCTTTTTTTTTTTTTTTTCTGTTATGGTGGTTAGCAAACAGCATTGGTGGTTAGCTTCTGGATTGAAGAGTGTGGATTGCGTGTGACTGACCGTATTCGTCGTCTGACTATATGCACTGAATATGAATACATGTACCCATATTAGACTTTTGGACCCCACTGTTTTTTCTTTTTCTACTTTTTGTCTTTTTTTTATATTTTTGTCTCATCACTGTTCATCTAAATTATTTTATTTGTTCATCTTCAGCATGTGCAAAGTAGATAAATAGATTTGGTGCACCTTAGAAACTGAGTACTAGAATTGTATTTTATGACGAGAGAACAAAATAAGGAAGAGACAAAAGGATGAGCGAGGCAGTGCAAGAAAAATTAAGATGGTCAAAGAAAGAGAGACAGAAAGCACTGGACAGTCTCTTTAGCATTCAACAGCCTTCCTCACTGTCCTGTTTGTGTAGTTGTTCCAGCTTCATCTGCCTGTCCTCCCCTCCCTCCCTCTCTCTTTTCCTCCTTGGCATTGGCTCTCCCCTCCAGGCCCTCCTCTGATGAAGAGGAGCTGCTTCCTGATTTCATTATGGTGACTCAGTGGACAACCGTGTGTGGCACTGTGACTCGGCTAATCGTATTGTTGTCCTGCTGTCTGAAGGCCTGCCAAGACCAGCCACTCGTATTATTAACTCTCCCACAAAGAGGGAGCTCAGATCGGAAGCAGAAAACAGGGAGGCCTCCAGCCCACAGCCACCTCCAGCTCCTCCTCAGTTAGGACTGCAGGCCTTTACACCAGCAAAGCCTTTAATACCTAAAGAAAGCTATTAGTTATTATTCTCGTTCATCTTAGTGGCAGTTGCTCGGATCGGTTTCAAAACCAAGTGCAATGATTTTCAGCCACCTTCTGAGGAAGTGTCCTGACTGAAATGAAATCAAGTGAATGATTTGGTATGCTCTACTTAGCAGGCAACACCATACATCATAGCGCTCATCACGTATTGTGTATGACATTTCATATTTCATTTGATTGGCTGCATCCAAATATGCATGCTAGTAAATAGTAGGCAAAAATCAGTAGCCTATGTGAAAAGAGTAGTACGTCAGAATTCACAGTATTCTGTAAGCAAAACATACCCGGATGACTTACTATTTCCGGTGAGATTCTGAAGTATACATGTAAAGTATATATCCTTTGGACACTTTACTATCTCATGAGGCCACGGAAGAGGATTTGTGAATGGCAGTGAACTGACACTGTTTGTCACATGACAATAACAACGTAACAAATGTAGTACATCCAGATTTCATTCATACTAGACATATCCATACTATATAGAACATACTTTTTAACGATTACAAAGTAATTAACAACTCAAACTGTGTCCCAATTTAGAGGCTGCATTCTTTGAAGGAAATGGACTACTAATGCCACACCTTCTACGTCCGCGAAGGTCAAACCAAGCGTTGTGAATTGGGACGGTCTAGCCTATGGAGGATTGCTCTTGTCGCCTAGCAACTGTGACAGCTGCCGTTGACGAGTGGCAGTAATGTTTGTACTGGATTTTTTAAAAGTTATACTTAATTGTCTGAAAACAAATCAGGATTCATGTCCTGTCTAAATATGTTCACCTTGGTCCATTTATGTACATAATAAAAAGTATAAACTGTCTATAAATTAAAAAAAAAAATGTTTGTACATTTGTATTGTTTGATATTTGAGTAAGTTGAAACCCAATACTTACATTTAAAAGTGTAATTTAGCATTTTCTCTTAAAAAAAATCCAGTCATCACTGACACGCAGTGACTCTTGGGATAGTCTGGGCCACGAGGGATCCACTTGTTTTATCTTTCGTGGTCCAGGAAATGAAGGAATCATTTCGAGGCTGCATCTGAAGAAGCCTTCGAAATGGGACATCCTTCATCGTGCTGTTGTGGCGCATTCGGCTTTTGAAGGAATTGGGACGCAGCTTCAGAGAGTGTGATTTTTGAATGCAGCCAAATTGAGTTTGCTGTTAGCATGCTGCTAAGCTAATCATGTGATACTTAAAGTATAAAAATACATAGTGTACACAAATATTAGACAATATAATGCATTTTAATTTGATTGTTAACTATTGCTAACTACTTTAGCTATTGTAAGTAGGTTATATTTTCAACCTTTTTCTAACTTTATCCACTTTTTTTGGATAGAATTTTTCAGTGAGCATGTCGCAATGCTTTGTGAGATTACCTTCTTTACGAATGGATCATGTAATGCTGTCTTAGAAATTGCAGAAAGGATGTGTTTTCTACACATCTGATACCTGCTGTATGTTCTTTTACCCCCACAAAGCATATGGTTTGTGAATCCACAGAAAAGTCATTTTTCAGAATGACTCCAGCCTCTCGTATCTAATGTGCCTAAGATATCAAATTTGGTTTCCAGATTCAGTCTCCATATAGTGTTTCTTAAGTCACAAATAGCATGCAGGGAGAGTCATCTTTGATTCTGAGCCGCTGATTTGCATAGAAATGAGATCTGACCCATCCAATAGAGTAGTCTAATGCATGCAAAAAGCAGATGTTGATGTAAATGACTATAACTGTTCCACTTACTCTAATATCATTAGACAGAATGTGTGAGCTAGTGTGTGTGTGTGTGGTAAAGAAGAGAAGGCACATGGAGTGAGGGCAAGTAAAATGAGCTAAGTGTTTCTTTATCAAAAATCACAATAATAATAAAGTAGGGCTGTGAATTGAATGCATTAATCTGGTGAAATTTAAAATAATAATAATAATAAAAAAATAATAAAATAAAATAAAATAAAACACAATTACCCAGTGCTCCCTGGCTGATATATAAATTCACTTAAGGTTAATAAATTACTTATATATATATTACATATAGTACCATAATATTGTACCATATTGATATAAAAATGCAAATGCAAATCGGGTTCATGAAGGAAGTTTAATCAAAACTAGTAATTGCATAAATTATGAAAAATGTTAAATTAAAATAATTTTAAAATAATAAGAATGTTAATGAAAATGTTTTGAGACAAAATGTTTTAAGACAAAATCCTTCCAAAGACATAGCAATACATGGTTAAATGACTCACTGACTGATAATTAAAATAATAATTATTGTGTTCATCGGGAGTTGATTAGATATGCAATGTTGCAATGTTGAGAAAACACTGGATTTTTTCTGTAAATCCAGTGATCAAATGACTAAATGTATAAGCGATATGCTTTTTTAGAAAGGAAAATGTAAAACATTAAAAAGAAGAATTGGGGAGAATCAATAATGATGATTTACTGCCATTGTGTGAATAATATGTAACCATGTAATCAATAAAGAGTAACTGTTGTCTGATTACTAGTATTTGAAAATGTAATGTAATCTAATTACAAGTACTTAATTTTTGGAATCTGATTAGGTAATCCAGATTACATGTAATCAGTTACTACCCAGCACTGGATATATATGGTTAATTTCATTAGTTAATTAGCATATAATGTAATTATTTTGGCATTAAACTATTTGTAATTTATATTAATTGATTAACAGATACCAACTTTTGATATTTTGGAAGATATATTCGACTAAGAGGAGTCCCAGAGCTCCTGCTGGTACAGTAGTGCAGGTTGGCACTAATGGCATGAGATAAAATTTTTCATTCGTATGGCATTTCAAGTCCATTTTGTGCTGTCAAGAGTTATTAGTCTCTGCACCTAGTGTCTCTCTCTCTCTTTTCCTGACCATATGCTGCGTTTTCCCAGAGGCGTCTATGGGCGGCTCATTTCTGAAGTTCCTTTCCAATCCCGCTCTCAGAGGAGTCATTTTGGCTGCCCACCCGCTAGCTTGTCCACCCTTGATCGAGTGTGTGTGGGTGTGTTTGTGCGATTGTATGTGTGTGTGTTGGCACCGGTGGCATTTTTGATTAAACTCAGTTCTCTCCTTACTAATTACCCCTCTCTCAGGCCCAGTTGCTATATAGTTGTGTAGTTTCTCTTGCTCTTTTTTCTTTAATCTAAGACCTGGAACACTCATCATTGCTATGGCAGCTGCTAATTAGTGGATACCTGGCGTCTTGGCAACAGCAGGTTGGGGGAAGGCGAGTCAGGGCTGGTTGATGGGAATAATGACACCGTGTCTCCTTGTCTAGCTCCCACACTGAGATGATTAAATATGGACACACAGTACACCACCAAGCATGTGTTTTAATATAAAGATCGGACTCCGACATGGTGACATGCAACATGTAGAATAACTTCATGTGAATCACACCGTTTTATGCTGTGGTTGAGCCAGGTGCGTTTATCTGTGAAAGGGAGGTCAAAAAAGAACTATTACTTTTAAAACAAGTCAATACTAAAATAATAACAATATAGTTTTATCTACAGTACTGGTCGTGCAAATTACCAGGGCTTGACATTAACACCCGCCAATTCACCAAATGCGGATGCGGTCACTCCTTCTTGCCACTTTGGCTTGTTGAATTTTATAAATTATATATACATTTTTTTTCAATTGAAGTCTTTTAAAAAGGCATTTGAATTAATAAACATGCAATGTAATAATAAAAGTGCGATAAAATAATAAAAGTGCAATGTGGTGTTAGAATTTTCGATACATATCGATACTGAAATATCTGAAACGCTTCCAGTACTCATTTTCCTCAGACTAGATACACAATACCAGCTCGCACTCTCATTTCTCTGAGAGCGACACACAAACCCTCCTCCCCTCACTCACTCGTTTCATTTGCTCCAGATGAATATTGTTGGTGTTACAGGGCTTGAATTTCAGCGTTGGATTGCGCATATTATGCATAAATTTACTAATTTCTGCAGATTTTGTGCTCACACCCAAAGTGCGCACATATAAAGCCACCTCTCAGTGTTAAATTGTTGTCTAAACAAAAATAAAGATCAAATACACACAAAATAATGTCAAAATCCCGGTCTTGCAAGTTTTGATGTAAACACAGTCAGTTATGTTTTAAATGAACACTGTAAGAAAAAAAAAATCCCCCTATTTACGGTAAAAAACCAGAAGCTGTGGTTGCCAGAACTTTACCGTAAAAAAATATGGTAGCAAAGTTTTAGGTTTTACAGGACAGTACTTAGTTTACTGTCTATTTTACAGTTCAAAACCATATAATTTAAAGAATTATATTGTAATAATTACGGTTCATAACTAAAAAAATTCCATTAAATTCACGGTATTTCATTAACTGATATACTGTTAATTTACAAACCTATTGAAGTACTAATATCTGTTTTGTACCTTTGTAATACACTGAAAACCACCAAACACAATGGTGATGAGAGTCACATGATGAATCAAAGTTCATCACAAGCAGCTTTTCCACAAGCTGAGAAGGACAATACTAATATATAGAAGGTGCACACAGTGTCATTCACACAAACACTGAACACCATCATGGTAACACATGAAATTTTAAAAATGCAATAAACATTGATTTAATAACATTAGATGTAACATAAAACCCTAATGTACGTAACTGATTAGAAAAAAACTAAGAAGAAACAGAATTATTTAAACGAAAATACATCAAATGTGAAGTGTCACCCAGGGAATTGTGGGAAAGTAAACTGTAAATTTAACTGTATTTTACCATAAAATTGTGTACCGTTAGATCTATTACAGTTATTCACCGTATGTAGTACAGAAACTTTCTGTAAACCAATGAACTGTTTTTCACCATAGAATTTTTACAATCTTTTACCGTTAAAATCACAGTCATTTTTTACAGTGAACATAAACAGTTGAGAAAGAAAACGCATGTGTAACAGTATAATGGATCCATGCGTCAGGTCTTAAAGTGACAGCAGCCTAATATACCTGCTGACAAATTAAGATGATATTAAAAATATCTACATGCAGTTTTCCCCCATGGTATTGATGTCATAATTGTGGCCAGTGAAAATACTGAATGGCTAGTAACTTTGGAAAACCACTAGCCACAGTGACTGGTGAGTAAAAATTTAATGTCAAGCCCTGCAAAGTACTAAGTCAGTTTGTACCCAACTATTAGCGTACCCAACATGCAGTATTTTCAGTGGTACTGTTATCGACTACTGATTTTCTTTTTTGCATCTTGAAAACTCAAATAAGCAAATATGTTTGTAGCTGCATAGAGAAACTACCTAAAGGTTTTTGGGCATGCTGTGAAAGTCCCACAACGCTGTTTTTCTGGCACATTAGCACTGCAAATAACCCAAACAGAATTTGCCCTAGCAAAAAATGTTTTATGGTGGTATAAGAGAGCATTCTTTAAATGTTATATGGCACTTTTTGTTTTACAAAATGCATCTCTATTTTCTCAAATCTATAAAGCACCATTCAGAGAGCAGTAATCCAGCATGTAATCTGATTACATAATCAGATTCCAAAAATTAATGACTTGTAATTAGATTATATTACATTTTAAAATACTCATAATCAGACTACAGTTACTCTTTATTGATTATTGTTTTATTGTAATTGTTTTTATTTTAAAATGATTTAAAAGTGTAATATTTAATTCACTTCAAGTTGTTGATAACAAAGAATTGAATTTTCTTTCTCTTTGTATTTTTATATCAATATGGTTCAAGATTATCCTATTCAAATCAATGTGATAAACGAGTTAGGTCAAAAGTATTCTAAAAGTAATCAAAAAGTAGTCAGATTACTTTACCTTAAATGTGTAATGTAATGAATGACATTTACTAACTATAATTTTGGTAATTTAGAATCAGTAACCGACTACAATTTGTAAATAGTCTACCCAGCACTGTCTGAGAGTTTAACTGAAATGATTTGAAGAAGTAAAAAGAATCACAAATACAGAATGTGAGATTATGGGACAAAAAAAGCTAGAGAGAGAGAACATGATAGCATGGTTGTGAATAGGGCAGGATGCATGAGATGAGAGTATTGAAAGGAGAAAGACAGAGAGAGATATGTGGAGGAAGGGTGATAAATCATGCTAAACTCATTAATGAGATAACGGTGGCTGAGAAATATGAAGGTTAAAGGGTTGAGGGCTCTGGATGTGCCGTAGACAGAGTTATTTCCTGCCACGGCCACTGCAGTCAGTCACGTACACACGCATGCATATATGCCTACATGTACGGCACAGCGGAAGTGTCAAAAGGACATTTTGTTGATCAGAATTGACAAGACTGATGCAGAATCGTTCCAGACCGAATTTATGATTTACTCTGTGTTCCTGAAGTTGAGGTCGGCTGCCTCTCAGCTCTTCAGACATTAATTCACCTTACTGTGACACACCAGAAATGGAGCTCTCTGTGATTTACAACAAAACACATTCACATATGCTTACAAATTCATCGGCATGTCATGCTCTCTGATGGTTCAGGTTCATATGGCCGTGTGTTGACTTTAGATGCTGTAAAGAATGTGTTCATGGCTGGTTTGATGGTACAGATCTGACTTTGATAGGTGACGATGCATTTTACTGTAGCAAAGCTCTGAGCTGCTTTTAATTTACACACAATTCAACTTACATTCAGTGACGTAACAGTGTTGGTTGGGCAGATTTGTGCTCTGTTCTATTGTGTTCATTGTTCTGTGCTCTGCTGAGCTTTAATCTTTCTGGATTTTTCACATTTGCCATGTTTAAGACTATTTTTCCAACTTACATGGGCAGTTTTGTCCCTGTGGACTTTTAGAAAAATTTGGCATCAGAGTAGTTTTCGGTGAACAATTCTTAACCATCTGTGGTGAAAATAAAGTCTCTCTCATTTTGATTATAAAAGATGAGTTATAAGGGATAAAATTAAGACATTTTCAGCATCATTACTCCAGTCTTCAGTGTCACATGATCCTTCAGAAATCATTCTAATATGATGATTTGCTGCTCAAGACGCATTTCTTAATACTATCAATGTTGAAAACCGGTGTGCTGCTTATTTATTTTATTTATTTATTTTTTTTGTGGACAAACTTGATACTTTTTTCAGCATACTTTGATCAATAGAAAGTTCAAAAGAACAGAATTTATTTGATTTATTTAAAATCATTCTCTGATAGAAATGACAGAGATGACATTTTTGGAACACAATTTTGTTGAGGCTAATTACACCGCTAACATTTTATGTATTATAATACACACAATTAAATAATATGTTCATATTTTACATATCCAAATAATTTTCGGCCAATATCTAAGCTACAATTTTTATGTAAAATATTAGAAAAAAAGTTTTTAGTCTGGTTTTAGATCAGGTCATAGCACAAAGTCCGCTCTCCTTAGGGTAGCTAATGACCTTTTAGTAAAGACTAACTGTGGTAGCAGTATTGCCTTAGTTTTGCTGTATCTTAGCTCAGCATTTGATTTGATTGATAATTTCATTTTACTTGAACATCTAAGACTGCATGTGGGCATCCAAGGAACTGCTCTAACCTCTTATCTTCAAAATAATTGGAAACTTTTCCTCATCAATAGCTTCCATCACATGTGGGGTCCCTCAAGGTTCCATTTTGGGACCAATGTTATTTTCATTGTGTATGAAACTTTTATGCTGATAACACCCAGATGTACCTGCCCATAAAGTCTGGAGATGATACATCCATTAAATCACTCCTTGAGTGTCTAAAAAATGTTGGATGAATAATAACTTTCTCGAGGTAAATGTGAAAAAAAAAAAAAAAAAATTATATTTGGCCCTTGTAGCTGTGCAAATAATATAGCAACAAATCTAGGTCCTCTGTCATCCTGAACACATATGTTAAGAATCTAGGTTTAATCTTTGAAACAAAGTTAAAGTTTGACAGACAAATCAATTCAGTTGTGAAGAATACTTTCAATTGAGAAATATCGCTAAACTCCAATCTGTCTTATCTTTCAGTGATCTGGAGAAAGTAGTTCATGCTTTTATTACTTTAGGTCTTGATTACTGCAATGCTTTGTACCTGAGTGTAAGTCAGTCTTCACTGTCACGTCTTCAGAGAGTTCAAAATGCGGCAGCAAGGTTGCTGACAAACACAAGAAAGAGGGATCATATATCCCCATTCTGGCCTCTTTACACTGGCTACCAGTTCATTTTAGAATAAAGTACAAGGTACTTTTGTATACTTTCAAAGCTCTGCATGAACTGGCACCAAAATATGTTTCTGAACTTATGAGTTGTGTTTTATCTAATCCCTTTTAAATTGTGTTTTTTAAGGTGCTTTATAAATAAATTTTGATTTGATTTGAAAGGGAAGCAAATTAACAGTAAAGGCTCGAGAATTGGCGTCCATTATGAAAACTGTTACATCACAGGAAGGCAGGTTATATGGCAAAGATGCTTATAGGTACTCCTGAATAGACAAATCTAAGCAGAACTTCATTTAGCGATTATCATTCTTTTCTTCATGGCATATTCTATCATTTCTGTCTCTGAACAATTACCTTCACATGTCACCCTTTGAAAGAGACCTTGGGAGGTTGGTTATTCAATCTGTAATTCCTCTTCTCTGACTTATCTGTCTGTTTTCACCTCTAAACAAGTAAAGGAGACAGAAAAATGTGTTTTTCCTCCTCCTTCCCTCCTCTCGCTTATGATAAATGGATGACGAGTCGCTTTTCTCCGGTTCGACTTTTTGGACAGGCTTCAAGGCAACAGATGTGAGTTTGTGTTTGGAGAATGAAATATTGAACCATTAGAGCGACGCTACATGCCCGATCCAACCGCTGTCACTTTGTATGTGTGCTCAGTTTCTTTCTCTCTCTCTCTCTCTCTCTCTCTCTCTCTCTCTCTGTACTTTATTGTTTTTTTGTTCACACTTACACATTAGGACTTTAGGACAGAATCAGCTTGGTATGAATCTAACATTTTCATACTTCCTACGTTTAACTCTTCACAACATCTGCCAGTGGCTGGTGATTTGAGAAAATGTAATAGGCATAAATATTTCTTACTTGCCAATGAATTAATTTAAATAACTTTTATTAATGGATGGATGGATGGAAGGATTGGTAGGTGGATGGATGGATGGATGGATGGATGGATGGATGGATGGATGGATAGGTAGGTGGGTGGATGGGTGTATGGATGGATGGGTGGATGGGTGTATGGATGTATGTATGGATGGATGGATTGGTAGTTGGGTGGATGTGGGTGGATGGATGGATTGATGGATTGATTGATTGATTGATTGATTGATTGATTGATTGGGTTGGTAAGATTTTTTTTAAAATAAATTAATTATTTTAATTCAGCAACAACACAATATAACACAATTATTATGAGCACCAAATCAGCATATTAGAATGATTTCTAAGGATCATGTGACACTGAAGGCTGGAGTAATGATGCTAAAAATTTAGCTTTACCATCACATGAATGAATTACATTCTGAAATTCAGTATATTCAAATAGAAAGCAGTTATTTTAAATTGCAATACAATATAGATGTATTAGAAGACACATATATATGAGACTTCTTTTTTCATTTCTTTCATAATATTTTCTGGAGGTCAGGGACTATCCGGTGTCATAGAGCAGCACAAAACACCCAGAAAAACATTCGAAAGGCTGCATTTTGTTCTGATGTGTGCTTAGATGTGGATCTGAAGTGTCGCGTCAGTTTGAAGTGATGTCATTAAGAGGCTCTTATCATCCTCAAACAGAGTCTGTTCCTCACGGCAGAGGATTGTTACAGTTTCACTGGCTGGCCTCCCTCTGGGCAGGATGGTGTATCGATAGTCCCGCCTGTTAACACCTGCACACACACACTAACGAACAGTCATGATCTTCTGCGCTCAGGGAGAAGATACTATTGAACAGAAAGGGCCTCCATTTGAGGAGCAAGACCAAGTAGATAAAGTCATTCGCTGTATAGCGTGTCAAACAAGACCGGGAGAGGAAATTGAAAGAATTGTTCTGTAAGGCAGACTCATTTGCAAAACCCAGATAGTCCTTGTATAATCCTCCCTCGCTGGATGGAAAACAATGGGCAGCACCAAGCTCTGAAGGGATTCTGGGCCTGCTGTCCCTCATCTGCACTGATTTAGGAAAAATGTGTCCTGTTTTGGGACAATTTGTCCTCTTTTTCCCTTGTCTTTCCGTCTCTGAGCTCAGTCGGTGTAAGCTAACGGCAAAGCTTACACGTAGCCGGCTCCAAAACGATATGAAATAAGGGCTAAAACGTGCACTTTATCTCTAACTATTGGCCCGTAGCTACACAAGGACCTAATGAAGCCGCGGCTAATGTGCGTACGCGTGTGCACGCGAGTGTGTACGGGAGTCAAGCGGCTGGTTAATTAGCTGTGAATGTGTGGTTTTGAAGAGCTTAGCGTCGGACTCTAGATCCTCATTATCTCTGTAACACCAGCATTCCCCTTCCGCTGTCTCCCCTCTCCTCAAACCAGTGTTATACAGCAGCACCCAGAGATAAGCAAACACACACACACACACTCACACATCACCAGTGTTGGACACGTCCCCAGTCGCTAAAACCTCATTATGAGCTCTGTTTGTGTATTGTCATTAAGTTGTATGTGTTTGCCCTCAGGGAGCGATTAAACAGGGCAGGGCTTTTGTTTAGGCCTCTGTATTTATAATTCTTTGACAGCTGTGAATAACCTGAACCCTGTGCTTTTGAATCATATTGGTCATGGGATTGGTCTGTTCCAAAAACAACATAGGTAGCATCCTAAGTGAGATGGAACCTCATAAGTTAGCAATTTGAAATGTTCTATAGAGTGTATGTATACATATGCTCTTATGCTCTTAGTGTGAAGACTTGACATATGACTATATGCACAGTTACTTGCTGGTTGTCGTTAAGCCAGCTTGGTCATTTACGGTGACTTGTTAATGCTGTATTTTCATTTTAATGCAGTTATCATATATATAGTGTATATATATATATATATATATATATATATATATTTACTGATTGCAATAAAGATTCGAAGCTACTGCGAACATTGGAATAAGAAACATGCACTGTAAAAAGTAATACGCTATATCTACTCCATAAAATTTTGGCAACAGATTACAAGCAATATTATTAATTAAATTCAACAAATAGAATTGAGTTAGAATTAATCAAATTAATTCCTTAAAGGTCAACCATTTAAAACAAGTAAAATTTAAGTAAAATTTAAACAAAAATATCTGAATAACAGACAGACGTCAAAGATGAATTAAGAACTCTTTATTTTTTATTTGCCAACATTGAAGACACCTGATGATAACAAGCAGAATCACTGAAGGAACGAGAAACACAAGAATTAACGGAGGTTTAGATGTTGATGTTGATTTTATTGAAAATGTTTCATCACCCTTATTGTGATCAGTGTTTCATTTAGTTGGGCAGTTTGACTCTTTTATGTCAGTTTGTGGTTTTTGTAATGTTGTTTGCTAATTTTACACATTTTTTAAATAGTTGATTTTTAAGGAATTAATTTGATTAGTTCTAACTCAATTCTTATATGTTGAATTTGATAATAATATTGTGTGTAATCTGTTGCTACAATTTTATTGAGTAGATAGAGCGTATTACTTTTTACAGTGAATTAAAAACGTACATGCAACATTTTTCCATCACTTCAAATGTTATTTTTAATGTGATGACCAAAATCATTATTTGCTCATCTTTCTGAGATTGTCCCCAATTGTAAAACTGAACATTTCAAGATGTAGGAAATCCAACATTTGATAGAAAACACTTTTATTTTAAAATAAAAAGACATTAATTACCACTATAACCAGCAGATGGTGGCAGAGGAGCACTTAAATGCGCATATATTAGCCATTTCCTGTAATAGTTTCACTCAGTTTCGCTTTTGAATAAATATTAAATATTATAAAATCACTAGGTTTAAAAGTACATTTTGTCAAGGTGAAGTATGAAGTACTCACAAAATCTCATGAAAAACAATAACGTTTCTTGTGAATGAATTACACAAAGTGAGCACTGCGCTCTTCCTTTATAATCACAGAAGCTGTCAGTCAGTGCAGAGCAAACTCACTGATTTCCGCACACTTGTGAAAACTCGCATTTTATTCAATGAATCTAACTAAAGTACACAATAAATCTTTAATTTACAGTGTGTTGACGCTTTTTTCCACACTAAATTCTGAAAACTGGTGGTTGAATTGAATTTTGCCGAGGAGGAACACTGAGGGACACATCTTTTTATGTCGTCTTACATTAGAATAAATAAAGTAATGCTAGGCCTGACTATTTAAGTGGCTATGTTTTGATTATAAACTAAGTGTTACACTAGATGCTGTAAAGCTACCTCAGGACATTGAAGATACTGACACACCAACAAGTGACATTTGTCATCCAAAATGTCTTTCTTTCTTCATTCGAAAAGAAATTATGTTTTGTGAGGAAACATTCCAGGATTTTTCTCCATATAGTGGACTTCAACGGCTACTAAGGGGTTGAAGGTCCAAAATGCAGTTTCAATGCAGCTTCAAAGGGTTCTACACAATCCCAGATGAGGAATAAGGGTCTTATCTAGCAAAACGATCAGTCATTTTCTAAAAAAAATAAAAATTTATATACTTTTTAACCACAAATATTTGTCTTGCACTGCTCTGCGATGCGCCGCACATTACGTAATGACGTTGGAAAGGTCACACGGTAGGTGGAAGTACTGCAGAACTCCATCTCATTTTCTCCTCCAACTTCAAAATTGTTTTCCTCAAAAACTGTAATTTCTTTTCGATTGAAGAAAGAAAGACATAAACATCTTGGATGTCATGAGGTTGAGTAAACTATCAGGAAATTTTAATTCTGAAGTGAACTATTCCTTTAAGAATGTTCTGTGCATATGGTCAATTAATTACAATAAATGGCTTTAGCATGTTGCTAAGCTAACAGTGTGATACTCAGTTAAACATTAAAATACTTAGCTCATACAAATATTGGGTAAAATGGTTATATGTTTTTAAATAAACTGAACTATTTTTGTTGATGCTTGTCCATATTGAATGAAAGCTGTAATTTTTTAATATATATAAAAATGTTACACATTTTTAGTTTGATTCTCCCCCAAAAGTGTAAACACTGTGAATCTGTGTTGCTGTGAGCATCACAGTAACAATTATATGTGTGTGTGTATTTTTGCGATTCTGTTTAGTTCTAAAATTACACACTTTAAGTATATTTTTAATAAACATTTCTCACGCTTTGTCGGCCGTATTTCCCAGTTCTGGGGCCTCCAAATTGTTCAGGGAGCATTGTCCAGAGTGGTAAGGACAGCAGAGAAAGCCATCAGGACTTCTCTACCCTGGATTATAAACATTTATACCCAATGAAGCAGGACCAGGGCCAAAATAATTATTAAAGACATTCACCATCCTGGACACAGACTATTGTCATTCCAACCCTCAGGGGAGCGTGACCAGATCCTGAGGAGGAGTTTCTATCCTCAGGCAACCCGGCTATTGAACAAGGACACTTGAAGAGTCTGTAGGACTTTTATGTCACACATAAACACATACATTACACACAGACACAGACATTATCATATACTTTTTGTTTTAATTATTTATACTAGTATAATATATATTTATTATGTGTTTTTAACTTTTTGTTGTTGCATTGTGGGATGAGAAACTAAAATTATTTCACTACATTACATCACATGTATATGTATGTGACAAATAAAGAACCCTGAACCATCTTGAATTTTTTTTTTCCTTTTTTTTTTTTTTCTCCAAAAAGCTCCCTGCAGTGCATTCTGGGAGGCCTTTTCTGATAAAGATACATGAGATAATGCTTTGTCCAGAATGTTGTATTATGAAAGCCAACATAACAATGAACAACATTCACATGAAGAGAATGCGTGTGATGCTAACGTCTAAGCAGGTTGCTAGATTTGGAACAGCGCTAATGTGCTTTTTTCTGAACTCTTAGAAGCATGATGCGTATCATCACCATGGTAACAGTGTCATTGTCAATGCAGTGGAGTGACCTCAGAGGTTGTAGGTTCGCTGTGATGACTTGAATGAAAGAAAAGGAATGAATGAAAGCCACAAAAGGAAGCAATCTGAAACGTGCTGCTCTGATGAAGCGTCGCCGTATGGTGCCGTGCGTATTATTGAGCGTGAGTTCTTACGTGTTTGAATGACCTGCAGATTATGGGTCATTATGATGGAAAGCGGCTCGTGTGTTGCGATAACACAGGACTCACTACGCAAGCTCGCGGCAAACATTCCATTCTGTGAGCTAGTTAGAGGGAGGCTGGCGTTGAATAGGCACACAAGTAATTAATCTTTCAAGGATTTTCTATGCTTCCAATTTTAAACTGCCCAGAAGGAATGGAAACGCAGTTATGTGCTGAAG
The DNA here is from genome assembly GCF_019924925.1 of Ctenopharyngodon idella. NCBI lineage: Eukaryota > Metazoa > Chordata > Actinopteri > Cypriniformes > Xenocyprididae > Ctenopharyngodon > Ctenopharyngodon idella. The sequence goes on along the minus strand of NC_067239.1, from coordinate 4,230,309 downwards.
ATTTTGCATCTAAAACCCAGAAAAGCACTTGAAAGATTAAAGTCTGCAGTTGGTGGGACTGTTTCATTTTGTATTACAAGCAGCATTCTTGGAAAACAAGCAATTTATTTGCTGGGAAGCCAGAGATTTTCTTTCAAGTTAATATAATGAATGAAATGGAATTTCTTTTTGTGTAAAATAACTGTGTCCAAAATCAAAAACCAGCTAGCTGTGAATGCCGCCACTGATGAAACCAGAGGTGGAGACACCACGAAAAGATGACATAAAATCCAGAACAGGAAATTAAATCAATTAGTGAACCATTTTTTGAACTGGTTCATTTCAATGTACAACCCAGTTCACAAAAATAAATGGAAAGCTGCTAGACAGATTATATCTATGCTATTTTAAAAACAGCTGAGCTACTACTTTTTGAAAAAGAAGTGTGCTTAATTGTATTGAATGCGTCCTTAATCTTAAAAGTATTTAAAAAAAAAAAAAAAAAACATATTTGCAGATATAATAAATAAATGGAATAAAAATAAAATATTTTAATGAAATAAAAGGCCACTTAAAGGGAACCTATTATGTAAAATTCACTTTTATGAGGTGTTTGAGCACAGATGTGTGCACAGTGTGTGTAAACAACCACCCTATAATGGTAAAAATCCACCCACTCTTTTTTTTATAATCCCCATAAATCATAAACAGTCTCTCCAAATGAGCAGTTCCAGATCTAACACTCTTACTGTGCATTCACACCGCCGCCGACGAGAGCGTCAAAGTGACAGGAAGTCATTCATTTTCAATGTGAGCCGGCGGCGAGCAGCGGCGCGGCGTGTCTTGGACGGTGTGGGCGTCAAGGAGAGTTGAAGTCAGGTCAACTTTATGGTAATGAGCTATGACACGGTTCGGCGGCAACCAATCGGAATGTAGAGGTCCTCCGCTTGAGAGGATTCCAGAGAATGCAGTCGTATAAACTTTTATTCTGACCAAACATTAGTTCCCAAGCATGGGAGAGGTGTAATGACTGAGAATCAAATTAGCATATTACAATGATTTCTGAAGGATCATGTGACACTGAAGACTGGAGTAATGATGCTGACAATTCAGCTTTGCATCACAGAAATAAATTATATTTTAAAGTATATTAAAATAGAAAACCATAATTTTAAATTGTAATAATATTTCACAATATTATTGTTTTTTCGGTATTCATTATGAAATAAATGCAGCCTTAATGAGAGACTTCGTTCAAAAACATTAAAAATTTTAATGTTTTCAAACTTTTGACTGGTAGTATATAAATATATAGCTGTATCCACTATATATTTAAGCCTAAAGACATTTATCATTATTTTCTCCAGCTAAGCAATTTGTTTTCTGCATTCTCTGGAATCCTCTCAAGCGGAGGACTTCTACATTCTGATTGGTTGTCGGTTACTTTGACGCTCCCGCCGGCGACTGTCTGAACGTACAGTACAGCGTTGTTGGCAGGGCAGCCACAGCGAATTTTGATGCTCTCGCCGGCAGCGGTGTGAACGCACAGTTAAATAATGGCGACAAAATCTGCCCTATTATCTTAGCTCCTCCCCTACACAGTCCGCCATGTGTATCTCCTCGTCAGAACATTTAACAGCAGCATTCAAGTGAGAAATGTATTCTTATTAAAGCTACTAAAGTTATTCAATTAAGAGCGGTGAGTGATTTTCTGTTTTTCTTTTGTTGTTCGGTTCATATTAACAGCAGTAGGTACTGTATATTACGCTGCTGTCACTTTAATACACAGATCTAATATACACATGCGATTTCTTTCCCTGCTGTTTACGTTCACAGACATAACCAACTGTGTTTGTGAACCGTGTGTGTTTTTGACATAATCTTGTGTGTTTTTGACAGTTTAAGTGCATTAAGAAATAAGACATAAGATAAATCAGTTTAATACTAACAGGACGCGCCGTCTGACAGGCAGCTTTCTGTGCGTGTGCTTCAGATGTGTGCGCTCAGAAAATCAGAAGATTAAACTGTTATGGCTTTGAAACGCATGCAAATAATTAACTTTGATGATGATGAAAAACTGCAATGTCACATGAGCGTGACCGCAATAGAGATGATGATAAAACCAAACAGATGTTTTAGTTTTTGGCAGAGTATTCGAGGCACGAGCTGTACAGGCTCCGCCCTCTTCTGGAAGCAGCAGCTCATTTGCATTTAAAGATACATGCACGGAAACAGCATGTTTTTCCTTCCACTCAAAAATGGGCATTTAGAACATGGTATAATAAATGATCTGTGGGGTATTTTGAGCTGAAACTTCACAGACACATTCTGGGTACACCTGAGACTTATATTACATCTTGTAAAAAGCTGCATAACACACTTAAGTACACCTTTAAAAAGAGCACTTTCTAATAATGTCAAATTGAAAGTTTTACTTTACACTACATTTTAAATCATTTTAATATTTTGCCATGCTTGAAAGAAATAATCTTATTTTGATGTGTTGACAAACATAAAGCATATGTAAAGTACTTGATTATAATCCTAACTGTAGCGTGTTAATTGATATTACATTTAAAGGAAATATATTTCAAAGGTACTAAATTGCAAATTCATTACAAATGTGTAATTAGAAATATGTTTATATACATGACATGATGTGTTTCAGTAGAAATTAAATTAAAGTATATTTAGTTTACCATAAATACTTGTCTGTATTTCAGAGACAGTAGAAATTACATATAAAGATGCACATAAATCCAAAAACATTACATTCAGTTTGCACTTACTGTAAGTATATTCTTTTATTTCTGTAATAAGTACTAAGTTCTATAAATATGCTAAAGTGTACTACATTTTCACAGGGCCTGTCACAAAACTGAAAATGTAAATATAAAATCATCACACCCCGTTTTTAAGTGTGAAATCATTACGTTTGTGTGGGCACATGACATGATAGTTTGATAATGAAAGCTGCCCATTAACCTTATTCAAAACTTTTTAACAAAGCAACCCTCTTTCTCAAAGTTTGTTTAACACGTCACTGACAACACTTCATATTTCAGCAGGGAAAATAGCACCTCGCAGTCAGACGGGTTGTCATAAGATGTCATCCACTGTAGCAACTCTCGAGTTAACTGCCAGACCCATGGGGGTGCGTCTCTCCTTCCCCCCGTGCATTCGGCGTGTGGCGTGTGTATTGTGTTAGTGATGTTTTAATGACTCTAGATGAAGTGGGTGGTGAGGGGAAGATTGCCACTTGCAGTAGATTTCAGCAGATGATTGCTCTTCAGCGGCAGGAGGCTGACACTAGCGCCGAGGCCCTGGTGTTTCAGCCATCAGCCTGGAGGACGACTCGCTCTGAGCTCTTGACCTATTTCTGTCCTCCAGTCACCTCTCTGGGTTAATGTCCCCCTTTATTTCCATGGCCATTCAGTGTTTGAAGGCCATTTCTGAAGCTTTCTGTTGTTGATTTTTTAAGTTTAAATGGATGCTCGGATGTAACTAATGTTGCATTCACGGAAGAGGTTTCAGTGCACACCTGGGTTCAGCTGACCATAAAGTTCAGTTTGTTTGATTAGTGTCAGCTGTAAAACTCAAGCTTGAGTCCTTTGAAAAGGGTGGTGTAAAGTTTGAACTCAAATTGTGTCAAATAAATGTCAGAGTAGGCAGTAACTTTGCTGTTGTCACACCAGAGGTTTTGGTGCACATCTGGGTTCAGTTGACCATAAAGTTTAGTATGTTTGATTTATGTCAGTTGCTTTAAAAGGGAGGTGTGGAGTTTGAATGCCACAGTGATGTGAAAAAAAAAATAAAAAATAAAAAAAAAAAAAATAAAATAAAAAAAAAATAAAAAAAATAAAATAAAATAAATACATTTTAGTAAATCAATGGAGAAAAATTATACTATTAAGTATGATATAATTGTAAGATTTTATTGCTGTATTTTGCTTTCTTTTTCTTTATTAAAATCCTTGCTATTTAAATACATTACACACATAGAAAACAGCTGTCTGAGTGTGTTTTCAAGATGCTCACTGAGCAAACTGACTTTCTTGTGTAGTCTGGAGTTACTTACATTGATAAAAGCATTTTGCAAATTAGGGCTGTTGAACGATTAATTGCGATTAATCGCATACAAAATAAAAGTTTGTGTTTACATAATATGTGTGTGTGTACTGCAATATTTAGTTTGTATATATATTTATATATAATTTTAAATTATGAATATGGAAGGCGGTCTGGCGGAAGCTAGTTATTTTACTTCATAACTTGTTAAATATGGATATTTTTCTTACACAAACACATTTCAGCAGGACTTTTTTAACCCCCCGGAGCTGTGTGGAGTACGTTTATGATGGATGGATGCACTTTCTTGAGCTTCAAACTTGCTGGTCTCGCTTACTGCCATTATAAAGCTTAGATGCGTCAGGATATTTATTAATATAATTCTGATTGTGTTCATCAGTAAGACGAAAGTCATATAAAGTCTGGTGTTACTTACATTGATAAAAGCATTTTGCAAATTAGGGCTGATTAACGATTAATTGTGATTAATCGCATCCAAAATAAAAGTTTGTGTTTACATAATATATATATGTGTGTGTACTGCAATATTTAGTTTGTATATATATTTATATATAATTTAAATTATATATAAATATTCTTCGTAAGTTGAATACAGAAAGCAGTCTGGCAGAAGCTAGTTATTTTACCTTATAACTTGCTAAATATGGATATTTTTCTTACACAAATGCATCGTTTCGCTTCAGAAGGCCTTTATTAATCCCCTGGAGCCATGTGGAGTATGTTTATGATGGATGCATACTCATTTATGATGGTTGGATGGATGGATGGATGGATGGATGCATTGAGCTTTATACTCGTTGGTCTCGCTCACTGCCATTAAAAAGCTTGGACGTGTCAGGATATTTATTAATATAACTCCGATTGTGTTCATCAGAAACAAGAAAGTCTGGAGTTACTTACACTGATAAAAGCATTTTGCAAATTATGGCTGTTTAACGGTTAATTTTTGTGCCATAATTCAGGCAATCTAAACGTTAAATGTCAAAGCTAAACTTCATCTTCTCCTCAAGCTGTATATGCAGCTCTAAAGTACTTTGTTTGTTTTTGTCCACAGGTTCTTCAGCACCACCATGCAGTTCATGAGATTTCCTACATTGCAAAGGATATCACGGACCACCGAGCCTTTGGTTATGTATGTGGGAAAGAGGGAAACCATCGGTTTGTGGCCATCAAAACTGCTCAGTCTGTAAGTACTCATACCCAAAATTTGTTGTATAGGCATACACATACCATACGCTGCATGTCCAAAAGTATATTTTAAAACAGTGATTATATTATGTACTACTGTCTCTTTGCTGTTAAGACAGCTTCCACTCCTCTATAAAGACTTCGTCTCTGTCTCTGTTCACTCCCTCAGTCTGTTTCTGACTTTGCCCTGTGTTGTTGTTTGTTTCTGCTGCTGTTCTTTGTTGTTGCATTGCTCTAGTCTGCAGTGCTGCGCTTCTGTTGCGGTTGCTCAATCGATTTCCATACCGGGTCGAAGAGTATCTGCTGTCCTCTCTCTCTCCCCATCCATCGCTCTCTCACTGTGAACTACAAGTGACCCAACAAACACATAAAGATAAAGGAATGGCAACATGTTCCTGCGCTCATGCTCCTTTCTGGCTGAAAACTATTTTTACTCACTCCTGCTACAGTTATGGCTCTCATATTCATTTTTCCATCCTCATGTTGTCGTTTCCTGCTGTTTCTCCCCATCTCTCTTTTTCTTCCTTTTTCTGCCCTTAAGTACTAAGGCAGTATCGTGGTAGAGTGATGGATGGTATTACATACAAATACCATGGTACTTTTGGCTGTTTCTTCAAGCTTCGGACAGAATGTCTCAGATGTTGATTTTAATTAAAACTAACAGATTTTTATTTTATTTTATTTTATTTATTTTTACTATAATCAAATATTTTATTATTTTATTTTATTATTTTATTTATTTTACTGTAATCAAAAAAAAAAAAAAAAAAAAGTCCTTCAATTTTGGGATCATTTCCACCACAATCCACAAACTCCCCTCTAATAAAGTATTTTGTAATATTTGCATTGTATGTAATTTGCAAAATGTCTAAAAATATTATTTAATTGTGTGCATTTAGAATACATAAAAAGATACCTACAAAAAAAGCCTTAGCAAGGACTGGGCTATTGTATTCCAAAAATGATTAAAATGTAATTTGCAGCCCATAATACTATTAATTGCAATGCATAAACTAATAAAAGAGTGAAAACAGTTTTATTTCTAAAAGAAAACAGGGCCAAAAGTGTCCTTAGTTAAAGAAACACCCATATATCACAATACTGAATGATGAAATGATTGTATGATTTATCTAAAAACCCATGGCAGTTAGCATGTCTTCTTCTTTACTCTGTTATTTCATCTCTCTTTTCTCTTTTCTTTTCCTGTAAACACTCTTTCTTTCTCACATCTGCTCATATTGCATTTCAGTGGAATGAATCTGCTGGAATAGGCAGGAGAAAAATACCCAATGCGAGTTTTGAGGGCAAATGTTCGCTTCACATTTTCATCCATGTATTTATTGAGATATTAGTGACGTTTAGGCTGCACTGGGCAGGAGATGCATTTTTAATGCTAACTACAAAGAGTGAAGTTTGATCTGACCCAGCCCTTTCAAATGTAAAGCACTTTGTTCTGTCACCTCTCATCTGGCAGATACAAATCAGAGGTTAAGAGGTCCTTGTTATTGCATTTCTTTTTTGCTCTGAATTTCTTGAAGATTCGTGCAGGAAATACAGCAGATACGGATCCTTATTGAGAAGATCATGTCACTTCTTCTTCTCTCTACCTCTTTGTCTCTATAAACCTGTGTTTCTCTGCCTGTCTTTCTGCATGTATTGCCAGGCTGAGCCTGTGATCCTTGACCTCCGTGACCTTTTCCAGTTGATTTATGAGATTAAACAGAGGGAGGAAATCGAGAAGAAAGCTCAGAAGGACAAGCAATGCGAACAAGCTGTTTATCAGGTAACACACTCACACAAAATACTTCACACTCGCATAAACTCAAAAACCCAAAGAAAATTTACAATTTCTAATGCTCGGTCAAAATATGGCCGCGTATATGTCAGCAGACGAATGAGAGTGGGAGAAAAGAGAAACAACAACAAACTCAAAAGAGAATAATGAAATATGCAATACAAAAGGATGAAAATACAGAAACAACAAATTTCTGAGAGGGCATATTTATTATTTATCTCAGAGAATAACATAATTAGGCTCATATGAGGCTGGGTGCATGCTGAAGATTTTTTTTTTTTTTTTTTCCTTTACAACTGTTGCTTGTAAGATTGTAAATTAATGAGACTCGGGTAAAAAACAAGGCAGACTGTACAACAACAACTGTCTCATATATAACAGTATATATGTGTGTGTGTGTGTGTGTATATATATATATATATATATATATATATATATACACACTACCGTTCAAAAGTTTGGGATCGGTAAGATTTTTAATGTTTTTAAAAGAAGTTTCGTCTGCTCACCAAGGCTGCATTTATCTAATTAAAAATATAATTATTATTTAATTATATATATATATATATATATATATATATATATATATATATATATGTGTATATATATATATATATATATATATATATATATATACACATAGTGACTACACATGTAAATTTGTGTATTTATTCATATATATATATATATATATATATATATATATAAAATATTACATCTATTAATATTACTGTAACAAGGTTTGTGTTCAGGGAAGAAGGAGGCTGTAACCAGCGAATGATCAACGTAAAACTTTAATCACAAAATAAACAAACAACAAAATGAAAGTAAAGCAGCTGCCCCTCACAGACGACTGCCGCATATAAACATAATAAAACAACAACAACAACAACAACAACATAAAATCCAGGCCTGGTCCTCTCTCGTCTTTCTCTGTCATCACTCCTCTTTTATCTTTCCGGAGCTCCTCCATGGAACTCGAGCCCGGTGTGGCGCGCAGGTGTCACGAGTCCTGCTCTGCTTGCCACAATAACCGTATTGTTCTGAATATAAGACAATGTTTTTTCTTAGAAATACATTTTAAAAAAACGGGTTCGACTTATATTCAGGGTCTAGACTTTTACATGTTAATAATACACCAGCAATAATAGGTGGCGCCAAATACAAGCAGAGTGTACGCGCATTGACTTTAGACCAGGTTTCAGTTGGTCAATGGCGCAGTCGTTTTCAGTTGCCTCAAAATAGCAACACGCCAACAATGCACCTGAACACACCTCGTTTCACCTGCCGTCGCATTGCCCCGAATATATGATAGGGCCCTATGTCTTCAAAAAGACTTTTTACAAAATGATCTTGAAGGGGGGGGGGCTGGGGGCTTATATTCGGAAACAATACGGTACATCTCAACATATTTAACTGAACATCATCAATAGCTGTGGTGTCATTGGATGTTCTTTTGGCTGTTGGAAGAGCAGTACCAAAGCAGTTAAAAATCTTTTTACTATTCTTAAATTAATCTCCGAGGACAAAACAGTGGCGAAATCTTAGTGCACTCAAATCGCCTGGCAGCTCTTTCCACTTCCGTCTCTCTCTCTCTCTCTCTCTCTCTCTCTGTCTGTTGAATCTTAGGTGCATATCTTCAGGGTGATTTCCTTCACACTGCTTTTTCAATCGAGACAAAATCACTGCTTTCGTCCTGTGCAGGCCACATTTCTGTTCCTATTTTCACTGCCTGATGTTAAAAATGCTCTGTTTTTACATAAATGACCAAAAATTGGCTTCTTTTTCTTGTCATCATCTTCTCTCCTGTTTCCTTCTCCCTCTACTCTCCTTCCTCCAATCATCCCCTCTGTGCGATCACTCCTGCAGACCATTTTGGAGGAAGATGTGGAGGATCCCGTGTATCAGGTAACGCTTTGAAATAAATCGTTAATCATTATGTCTGCCTGAACTTACGCTGTCAATTTACTGTGCCTCTCACTGTCACTTTAAACAGTGCTCCCTGCTCAGTAATATGCGTTTAATCTCATTTACAGAAATAAATGATTCCACTCCATTTTCTCTGCTCTTTCCTCACTCCTCCTGAATTAATAAGTCTTGTTATTTCATCATTTCTATATAGAAATAAAGTGTGAATCATCGCTGTAATGTGTTGTTAACTTTTCCTTTTCATGAATTGGGAATACACTGATAAAACTCTGATGCAAGAGCGATTCTGGGAGCCTCCTTTATTTTGTACTGAAAACAGACAGCTTTAACACATCTCATCTGGGCTGCGTGTGTGTGTGTTTACATGCATTACATTGCCTTTCCGTATTGTCCGGTGTGCATCATAATGGGAATGACCTAGCCTTCTATGTATTCTATGGAATAAATTGTGTATGATTGGAGTGTATCTTTAAATAGCAAGACTGGACATCCATTTTCTGTTAATAAAGTACCAGAGAAATGAGAAAGATTGCTTCTAGGCCTAGCAGTTATCTTAAGAATCAATCATTACTTGCAGTAGTGCAGACCTGATAAGCATTATCAATTTGCTGTTAAGAGGGCTAGAGAGGAGAAGAATTAGCCAATGGCTAACTGTGTAACAGAGTGAATTAGCCAATGGCGACAGTAGTTTGTAAATGGGAATGACTAAGCCATTAGATCTAATGTCACAGAAAATGGAGACGATTCTTCCATTAACATTAATGTGGTTGTGAATGGACAGGAATTAGCTATTAGCTAGAAGGTTGCTTGCCAAAAATCGCTCTCATCTCTGTGTGGTCCCTGCGTTATGGAGGAATATATCATAGATATGGGTTTAAATGGGTCTGCCGTTCCTAAATTAGTCCTAAAACTCAGTGGCTAGCATCTCAGACCAACACTGGAAAAGCTTTGTTACCCCTGCTAAGCTAACATTAGCATGCCTCGCTAAAGAAACATGCAGCATTGTGTTTTAGACTGTGATTTATTTCTCCTTAAAGGATTAGTTCACTTCAGAATTAAAATTTCCTGATAATGTACTCACCCCCATGTCTTCCAAGATGTTTATGTCTTTCTTTCTTCAGTCAAAAAGAAATTAAGGTTTTTGAGGAAAACATTCCAGGATTTTTCTCCATATAGTGGACTTCACTGGGGTTCAACGGGTTGAAGGTCCAAATTGCAGTTTCAGTGCAGCTTCAAAGGGCTCTACACGATCCCAGACGAGGAATAAGGGTCTTATCTAGTGAAACAATTGGTCATTTTCTAAAAAAAATTAAAATTTATATACTTTTTAACCACAAATGCTCGTCTAGGCGGAAGTACTGATCCAGTGTCTACAAAATGAACGAGCAAAGACTAAGTCAAACGGCCTTTACAAAAAAAAGGTTAAAAAAAAAAAAAAAAGATTTCGGACGATTTTGAAGTTGGGGGGGAAAATGAGATGGAGTTTTTCGCCCTACCGTGATACTTCCGCCTACGTCACACATGACCTTTCCAACATGATTATGTAATGCGTGGCACATCGCAGAGCAGTGCAAGACGAGCATTTGTGGTTAAAAAGTATATACATTTTTTTTTTTTTTTAGAAAATGATCGTTTCTCTAGATAAATCCCTTATTCCTCAGCTGGGATCGTGTAGAGCTTTTTGAAGCTGCACTTCAAAACTCATTGGTCCACCATACGGAGAAAAATCCTGGAATGTTTTCCTCAAAAACCTTAATTTCTTTTCGACTGAAGAAAGAAAGAAAGACATAAACATCTTAAACATCTTGACATGGGGGTGAGTAAATGATCAGGAAATTTTAATTCTGAAGTGAACTAATCCTTTAATGTTGTAAAACTCATAACATCACAGAAAAAAATTGGGATAATTAAATTTTAAAGGCAGAAATCAGACTGAATATATACATGAGGCATGGGTCAGAAAGAACATCTCGTAATTCTTCTCTCCGAAATGTTTTTTATTTGTTGTTATGGTTAATTTAAGTTGTCTCAAATGTAGAGAGTGAATATTCTCCTCTGCATTGAAGCTATCATAGTTGTAGTTGCAGTGAAAGATGAACCATAATGCTTTGCTAGGTCAGTGCATGCTGCTAAAGGTCAAGATGATAAAACATGACGCAGCTTCACTTAGTCAGGCAGCCATCCGCTGTCCCTCAAGGCTGCAGGGGTCACTGCGCTGCTCCCGGAGCCGCTGTTGATTCTGTGTGATCAATCAGTCTTCTTCCTTTTCTCTTTTCTTTTCGCACTCACCTTTGTTCCTGTCCCTTTGCCTTCTTATCTTCCTCTGCTGCCGATGTTGTAGTACATTGTATTTGAGGCGGGACACGAGCCCATCCGTGACCAATCAGAGGAGAGCATATATCAGGTACACCACCAAATCTTAATAATGGTACCTTTTAACTGATAATCACTTAATCAGATTTCAATATTAGTTTGCAGTGAAAACTATAATACATGAGCACAACTAGTAACAATTTAATTGTTATTATAGTACAAAACATAAACAATTTAGAGTAGCATATGTCCATGCAAAATAATATTTGTGGGGGATTTGAAAATGTGACAATATACTATAGTACTTTTTTTTTTCTTTTTTTTTAAGAAATTTGTAAGCTCTAAATGAGAAATCTGCTATTTTAAATTGGACAAATTCCATAAAAATGTATTAATATTAAATTCGTATTTTTCTAGTGCTGTCAAACGATTAATCGCAATTAATCACATCAGAAATAAAAGTCTGTGTTTACATAATATATGTTTGTGTACTGTGTATATTTATTATGTATATAGAAATACACACATGCATGTATATATTTAACAAAAATATATTATTTATGTATAAAATATTTATAATTATATATAATATAAATATACATGTATACATGTAAATATTTCTTTAATAAATGCATTCTTGTGTGTGTTTTTATATATACATAATAAATATACACAGTACACAAACATATATTATGTAAACAGACTTTTATTTTGGATGCGATTAATTGTTTGACAACACTAATTTATTCATAAATTATTAATTGTAATATGTTTTATAATGTTTCATTGTAAAATATGATTAATACATATTGTCAAATACATCATTTACAAGTTCTGCTCAAAATTATTTAATATTGTAATAAATATTTACAATTTACATAAATAAATAATGGCATAGTTTCTCTGTTATTTTTCATAGTTTACAAAAAATAAAACATCGTCAGTGATTACTTCACCTAATTAATATTCATGAGCCAGGCTGATGGTTTAATTTTTCTTTTTCTTTTTTTTTTTTTTGCACAGAAATTCCTAGTAAATTTCACAAATAATTACAAATAAATGTCAAACAACATATATTTAAAAAAAAAAAATAAAATAACCTTGAAATTTTGAAGTAGAAAGACTGAAATAATATTTTCTTATAAAACATATTCCAATAATCTTTGTTTTATTTACTCCGAAAAATTGTTTTTACAGTGTTTTAAAATTTCTGTCGCTGTCCACTACACAATACAACAATAATACATCGAGCTTAGGTCTATCATTAAAAGCTTTCATGGACTAACACCGTTTGTAATTATCAAACAGCCAATAGGGAGCCTCTAAATAAACCTGCATTCTTCTTTAAATAACACTTCAGAAGAATCCCGGGTTTTGATGGTGCAGCTACTGACAGCTCCACTGTGTAGCTGCCAGAGTCCCACCTGTGAATTAGAACAGAGTGCTACGGCAAGCCACACTAATTCAGCGTGACGGCCCTTTCAAAGATTTACACCCCAGCAATGTTTTGTGCTCCGAGCGCCATGACCAAGACAACAGCAGGTGTTGTATCCTCAGGTGCTGCTTTGTTTTGTCACCTGTGGCTTGAGTCAAAAAGAGACACTGCCAAGCTAAACAATAAACACATCAGTTCCCCAACATTTTGCCAGTCTGTCTCCTCCACAACTTTTTACAGAGCCGACTTAAACGTCGCAGTCAGTTCAGTAGCTCTGCGAAAGCTTGAAACACCATCAGGGACCAAATTATACCCTCTAACTATTCAAATATCTGCACTGCTCTCAAGCGCTAACCTGACACTTCACAAACTCCTTCACATGTTGCTGACATCAGGACAGATATCGGAAACTCAGGAGCATGAAAGAGACATCTGCTTGCTGTCACATCATTAGGATCAGCTAACACCTGATCTCATCTCATATCAAACAAAAAGCCAGATTGGCCAAGTCAAATTGAATCTGCGTGAACATCACTTTTGATCTTTGCTAACAGCGATGAAATAGGAAAACCTGAACGAACAGAACAAGAGATTTGTGTTCTCTAGATGTCCACTGTCAAGACTGAAGCTATATAAATGGCATAAATTGAACCAGTGAGTCGTGGTTATATTGCGGAGCGCCACACTCTAAAAAAAATAATGTGTTGGCTCAACAAAAAAAATCAACGCATCATTTTTTTGTTTGTTTTTTTTTGAGTTATGACAACTTTGAGTGAATTTACGTTCAACCAACAATCTACATTGAATTAGAGGAACTTAATAATTTGTAGCATAAACACAAATTTTTAAGTTGATTACTCAAAAAAAGTTGCTCTGGAACCAGTTAATCTTATCTATTTCAGTTCAAATCAACAGCTATCATAGCACAGGCTAACACAACTTATTTAACATGTATATTTAATGAAGATATTACTTGTCTCTGACATTAGTGCAGTCATTACTTATAGAGTCAATAGTGTTTACCTTCATGTATCTACTCTTCAGCACAATGGTAACCACAAAAACTCCAACATTACAGAAACTCCTTTAAATGTCAAACATAACAGCATTAAACACTAACAGGTCTTTCCAACCTGATCTCATGGCAATCCGTACGTATTTTACGAGGTGCGAATTTCGTATGAAATCTTACGAGTGAGATCTTTGTATGAATTTGTATGAGTTAGCCACCTCATAAAATACGTACGAATTGGTCGTGAGACAGTGTTGACCCTTCACTAAAAATAAATTAATAAATAAATAAATCTCCTTATCCAGTCCTATGCAAAGCATGCTGGGAAGTTATCAAGACTTTGTTAAGTTAGTACAACCTTTTTTTTTTCTTTTTTTTTTTTAAATTACAGACGATATTAAGTTGATGTAATGATCAACATTATTATGTCAACAGAACTCAAAAAATAATGTTTACAACTTAAAAGGTTTAATTAAAACAATAAATTAGAATTTTTAACTTGCAACCATGAATTTATTCAAGTTGTGGTAACAGGTCTCCTGAATTACATTTTAGAGTGTATGAAATTATCAGGGAATTTTTTAAAAAGTGTTACTTATTTTTTTTTTTTATATTTATAAAAATTTTTTATATTTATATTTACATTTTTCTAGCTATGCTTAGCTTTAAAATATGTCAACGGTTACAAATTGCTCATTGTCCTAAAAATTATTTCCCAAACTTAAGGAAAGACACAAGTGTATAGGGTAAAATTTTTAACTAATAGATATTACCATACTTTCCTCGGTTGCTTTATCACAGAATTGTTTTGCATTACACATTTTCTGAAATCTTATGTTTAAATATGCATATGGCATTATTTAATGAAATATGCACAGATTTGCATACATTTGAGAACAGAAATTGAACATTGGATAAAGCCAGGTTTGAAATTGTTATTCCATTTTGTTGACAAATTAGAGTTAAAGGTTTTTACATAGGGGATTTTGGATATCCCCTTTTTTTATCATTCCATAAATCAGAAAATTCTATGGAAGCTTGTTTCCATCCATGAAATAAAAAATAAAAAAGGTAATTGTGACTTTTATCTCACAATTCTGACTTTTTTTCTCACAATTGCGAGTTATAAAGTCAGAATTGTGATATATAAACTCACAAGTCTTAGGAAAAAAGGCTATTATTATTATAATTTTTAGAAAACTGCCTTTAAACATCTGCATTCTAATTGAAATGTACAGATGCATATACATAAAAGTGTAATAAAATAAACATGTACATGTTTATTTTGAATGTTTTCTTTACACTAGTCTGAAAAAGGCAAGTTATGAAACAAAATAGCCCAAAATCCCAAAATTGACCAGTGCCTGAAAAAGCAATGGTTTTGCCTGTATAGTATCTTCTCTTAATTGGTACAGGGGAACCTTATTTTAAGGGAAAACTTCTCTTAACCTTATAGAACAGCACAATATAGCTAGATAAGTTGCTTAACCAAGGCTAACACTATGTATCAAAAGTAACCTTGACCTCCAGCGGGCCCCTTGGGTCCCATGTAGTTTTGGCTCTGGTAGAGTTTGGATAGCATGACTGAGGGATTAATGCTGAGCGTAGGGAGCTTTCCAAAGTCTGCATGGAGAAATTACTCTGCTGTGAGAGGAAGCAGCAGGTCTTTCCTCTGCCCTTTCTCCAGATGAAAGAGTAAGAATGATTAATCATTGCTGTCGCTGTGTGATCTTTGAATAAAAGAAATGGAAAGATCACTTCAAGTGTACATTCAAATAAAAACACAGCGGCAATCAGTCTCTCAGCAAGAGGGAAATTAAGAACAATAGCAAATTAGGGAGAGAGAAGATGTGAAAATAACAGACAAAGAAAGGATCTGCATCTTTACTAGCTATCTAATTTGAACATGAAAATGATGGTACCAAAATATATGGATTTAGAAATTCTTCATCAAATCAAATCAAATCAAATAATAAAACAAAATAAAATATTTATCATGCAGACTATACAATTATATTGATATTATTTTAATTTATTTTATCTAAAACATTTATTATAAATGCAAATATTATTTGTTATAAATAATACAAATATTTATCATAAGGAAATAATAATTATTGTTATTATTGAAGCAAAATTTTGATTTCTACTATGCACTATATTCTGCATCTTTCACTTATATTATTAATTAAAACACAACACATTATACACTGATTTGGCTCTCCAGGAAGCATAAAATTTGCATTCTGCATTGACGTTGTAAAATCTCTTGCTGAAATCTGAACTAATGGTAACTTGTCATGTTAACTGTGCATTTGGCTGGGCTCCCTGTCCACACCAGGTCCCTACCAGCCAACAAAAGGAGGGAGTTTATGACGTCCCAAAACGACATCCAGTGAGTGGACCTGTGTGTGTTTGTTCATGTGACTATCCTGTGCCTCTCTCTGGCAAACCTTTCAATATGTAAACCACCAAGCATCAAGCATGTTCCGCTCCCTGTCTCAAGTCCTGTGAGGAGTTCAGCAGCACTCATTCCCCGGCTTACAGTAAATCGCATAGACTGTGCACTCTTAATTTCCCCCCGGTGTTTGTGTGTTTTTGGCTGGTTGTGTATATGTGTGATTTTGTGTTCGTTTTATTTTCTTTGTGAAAATCTAGTTGTTATTGGTGGTGGGCATTGTGTGATTGGTCGGTTTTGCATGATGTACGCTTGTCTTCACCCCATGATAAGGACAGCTGGTGCGTTCATGATGGCATCCCAGTGAATCAAATTAACAAGAAGGTTCACCCAAAAAAGAAAATTCTCATGAATCATATATGACTTTATTTCTTCCATGGAAAACAGGGATTTTAAAGAATATTTTTCATGCAAAAACAGTGAAGTCAAGCTTTAAAAAAGGATAAGTGTGGTCCATATGATTCATGCACAGTATCAGACAGAAATGCAAGTAATTATTCACAAAAAAAAAAAAAAAAATAGAACATAACTAACCATTTTTACTATATTTCCATGATATTTTTATGGAAAAGAGCGACCAGAACAGTCTCCAAATATGTTTTCTTCTTTTGTGTTTCAGGGAAGTTGCAACAACAACAAACAACAACAAAAAAAAGTTCTTCCTCAGTATTTTTGTCTTGTTTTCTAGTAAAAATATCTAAATATACTTTTTTTTTTTTTGTTTTGTTTCTGTTTTGTGTTGTGCTTTTTTTCCTTTCCTTTTGTTTTGCTTTGCTCTGTTTGTTTTGCTCTGTTTGTTTTGCTTTGTTGTGTGTTGCTTTGTTTTTTGTGTTGTGTTGATTTGTTTTCTTTTGTTTTGCTTTTTAATGTTTTTTTTTTTTTTTTTTTTTTTTTTTTGCTTTGTTGTGTGTTAAAGAAAAAAGATCAAAATGAGCTTAAGTGGACTTAAGCTTAAAACAAGAAATAATATCTGACAATATGGTCAGGAATTTAAACAATTTAAAGTAAAAACAAGATTATTTTTTTTCCCCATTGGCAATTTTTTTCTTGTTTTAAGCAAAAACTCACTCCATTTTGATACTTTTTTAGAAATATCATAAGTCATATCTTTATTTAAGAATGTTTAGATATTTAGAAAACAAGAAAAAAGCACTGAGGAAGAACATCATAATTTGCAGTGTTCGAAACAACATGACAAAACTTTTGGGTGAACTTCCTTCAATGCCACATCATGAATGTCTGTGAATCATGCATGATTTACAATTAAAAAAAAAAAAAAAAAAAAAGAGAAAGTCTGTGTTGCGTAAATGGGTTGACAGATAAAGTCATTTAAATGAGAGATGGCAAACATTCTTCTAAGGACCACCTTAATGTTAGAGTTGTGCTCATGCATCTGTGATCGTACTGAAATAACAGTTCAACTAGTCTACAAGTTGCTAGCGAATTTTGCTCTCTCTCTTTAAATGGTGGATGATCCCTTGTCAGGCCATTTGGCCTCAACATTAACACTGATTAAAAAAAAAAAATGGCTGATCTTTTCATGTTCTGGCCAGTGTCTCTGCTGTCTGTATCTCTCTTGTGTTATAGCTGCTCTGTTCATTCAGTCTTAGCTCAGCTAAATGCCTAAACCTCCACACAATCACCATCAAAACACATACAACCCCAGCAAATTCCCTTGTACCCTGAAGTTGGTTGAGTCTGTCCTCGATATTCAGTTGTTTAGGTCACTCCAGACCTGGAAAACTAAAAAAATGAGTTTGAGTTGGATTTTCTCATCTCAGCCCTCATGTCACCCTGTGCCGCTGTCTGGCATCTCTTCCTCTCACCACTTCCATCATGTTTTCAAACACCTACTCACTCTTTTCTCTCTTCCTCGCACACATTTTCAGCCTTCTTCCTCTCTCCTGTTTTAATCTAAGTCGTGTGGCCTCTTGATCCTGCCTTCCCCAGCTTTTTCATTCCTGTCTAAGCAAAATCTGCACAGCTTCAACTCATGAAATAACTCCTTCAGCTCTACGGAATTGGCTTCTGAACTGTTAGGCTGTAAATCTGTTTTGTGTTGTGCATCTGCACATACATTGTGGGTCTGCATTTATATTTTTTCTTTTTTTGCGATTCTTTGATTTTTTTTTTTTTTTCTTTTTTCTTTTTTTCTTTCTATCAGCCACACATTTTAGGGGCAAATTCACTAAGCAGTTGCTCTACTTTTGTGTTCAATGCAATGAAAACATTGTCAACACACTTTTCTATAGTGTATATATTGTGTAATGTAGATTATAATTATAGACTATTAAAATTCTTAATATTCCAGTAAACATTATTTTTAAGAGACATTTATGTACATTTTCTAGCATTCATGGCAGGACTAATTCATTAAATGATGATCAAATTAAAAGACAAATAGATTTTGTTTTGTTGTTTTGCTGTTTTTTTCCCGTTTTGTTTAGTTTTTTTGCTTTTTGTTCTTGTATTGTATTGTTTAGTTTTCTTTTGTTTTACTTTGTTGTGTATTGTTTTGTTTTCTTTGGTTTTGCTTCATTTTATTTTGTTTTTGTGTTTTTTTTTGTGTTGTGCTGTTTTGTTTTCTTTTGCTTGGCTTTGTTTTGTTTAGTTTTTTGTTTAGCTTTGTTTTGTTTTGCTTTGTGTGTTGTTTTATTTTTTGAGTTTTTTTTGGCTTTGCTTTTTGTTTTTTTGTGTTCTTTTTTGCTTTTATTTTGCTTTGCTTTGTTTTGTTTAGTTTTTTGTTTTGCTTTGTTTTGTTTTGTGTGTGTGTTTTGTTTTACTTTGTTGTGTGTTTTGTTTTTGTGTTGTTTTCTTTTGTTTTGCTTCATTTTGTTTTGTTTTTGTGTTTTTTGTGTTTGTTTTGTTTTCTTTTGTTTTTCTTTGTTTTGTTTTATTTTTTGTTTTGCTTTGTTGTGTGTTGTTTTGTTTTCTTTTGTTTTGCTTAGTTTTTTTTGTTTTGTGTGTTGTTTTCTTTTCTTTTCTTTTCTTTTCTTTTCTTTTCTTTAGCTTGTTTTGTTGTGTTGTGTTCTTTTTTCTTTTATTTTGCTTTTTTGTTGTGTGTTGTTTTGTTTTTGTGTGTTTTTGTTTTGTTTGTTTTTGTTTTTTTGTTTTTGTTTGTTGTTTTGTTTTGTTTTGTGCTTTTAATACACATTGTTCAAAAGAAGTAAAAAAAAAAAAAAAAAAAAAAATGTAGCATGCCAGATCATGGTATTCTACCAATCCTTCACAACAGAAATGGGCAACAGTGTCATGCAAACTGCGTTTAGCATATATTTTGAGAAGTGTTTTCACATTAATTAATTTCCATATTTCCTTTATTGAATCACACGCTGAAACAAAGCAGACAGTGTGCACAAATAAACAACAATATCAGTCGGTGCCATTTATTCTTAGTGAATTCCCCCCATTATACTGTGCCTACTAAAAAATTGATTTTGGTAAACAGCATTTGCTGAAGCATTGCTTTAATAACTCTTTAGTGTTGTTCTTTTTTTCTTGTACCTCTCCACGTATTATTAAATTTCATAGCTGTGCTTCTCAGTTGGTTTCGTGCCTATGGCTATATGATCAGTGAGACATTAACTCTCCGGCTGTAATGAAATGGGCAGCAGTAAAAGCACACAGGACACTGCGAAGATAATTATTCTCTCCGAGGGGATGGCTAATTGATAGTCTTTTGAAGTGATGATGATAGAAAAGTAGGCTGATGGATTGTGGCAAAATAAACGCGATACTCGTACAGTTGCATAAAATACTAATATTTACTCCCAGTGCCGTTCTAAATGTTGCCATGGAGACTGTTTAGTGTAAATACTGTAATTTCAGTTATGGGATGACAATACATCATGTGAGTCATACTTCCACAGGAGAGGCAGCTTGTTATAATAACAGATAAGAAGGTGGTTATCAGCACTCGTGATATCCATCAGTAATAAGGTGTCAGCAGCATGCAGGGTGCTTTGACTGACACAGTTCATCACTATAGGGCCCAGCTGTCATCTTTCCCATTATCCTCAATGGTGATCCCCAAGGGTGTGTAAAGAGATTGATTTGATGGCATCTCTTGGGCTGGTAATATTACAGCCGTTTAATTCAGCTACTGGCCTCAGTATAGAACGGCAGTTCCAGCTCACTGACCTTCAAAATCAAACAACGTGAGACGAACACCGTCACCCTGGAAACATGACAGGAACAAATCAAATTTTTTTGTTTTTTCCTATTATTCGGCCTCATTCATGAAACACAATCAGAACGAATTTGAGTAGATGTAATTTGCTGCGTCATTCAGAAGAGAGAAATGAGTTCATGTTTTATGAATGAAGCCCGTTTAATAGTTTTGCAGCTTCAATGTTAAACAGCTGAACTGATTGTCATGGTCTGCAAGTGAAGAAAGCTACACAACCCAAACCTTGTTGACGCTTTCTCTCTTTCCCTCTCTACCACACTGCCTCTGCTTTCCTTCATGTCCATTCACTCATAACCACAACATTAGCAAATATAACACGTTACTAGCAGTGGTTTATTCCTGCTTACTTTTCTCAGACGCCTCCCGTGGCCATACTTAGATTCTTAACACCGAACAGCAAGCGCTAACTCAGAGAGGCTTTCAGACTTAACCATCTCAGGTGTCAAATGCTTCTGCAACCCACGCCACTGACCTGGAGTCAGTTCTCACTTGATTTTATTGCATGTTTTACATGTTTGTGTTTTTTGTTTTTCTGTTGGTCCAGATGTTATGTGTGCATCTTTTTGTCAGTGTTAATTCTGGTCTTACTTGGTTAGCCGGATAACTTTCTGGATAACACCATAATCCAAGACTATATCTTTTGTGTCAGAAATCAATGTGAATGTCTGTCAGTCACCTTCTGCAGATCATGCACTTTAAATTTTATTATATTTTTAAAATATTATATTTTATTTATAGATTAATATTTTAGTATTTCTTAAATTTGACATATTACATTGTTTTTATATTAAAGTGGATATTGTAATGACATTTATACGTATCACATATTGCACCTTAACTAACAATAAACAATACATTTGTTAGAGCATTTATCAATCTTTGTTATCATTAGTAAACTAAAACCCTGAAATTAAAACATATTTTGTTACTTGAAATAAAATAAACATTCGGTAACTGAAATATAAAATGAAATGAAATTAAATTAAATAAAAAATTAAATTAAATTAAAAAAAATAATAAAACATAAAAAAGTTAAACTTATTTTATTTAATAATAATAATAAAAAACAAAGATATGATAATGTAGTACAAAGTATATAAGGTAGTACAACTAGATCTCTTTTATTGAATACAAAAGGTTTTAATTATATTTTGCTACATATAAAGGTATTTTAAAGATTTTGAAGTGTCAAAAGGTCATTCGGTTTAACTGTCCAAAGGCCAATACAGCCATTTCATTTCTGATTAAAATATCTTAAAATATAATAAATGTATATATTTTTTATTCTGGCATGATTTTATAACATCATATATCAACATAGTGCAAAATTGTATTCAATTATGTGTAGAAGTCGTTGCTTTGTTCTGAGAAAGAATGTCCGGAAAAATGAATTTCATTGATGTCATTCAGAGTAACCAATATAAGGAGAACATTTTGGCAAGTCATGCGGTCAATACCATGTGACAGGATGTGACATCATTCAGACACCTGCAAAGGACCACATGGTCGTGAAGCAAAGTAACTAACTCTCTTTTAACTATTTGAAAAATTCATGTTTTGCTCTTGCTCATACGCATGTCCCGAAACATCAGGTCATTCGGTACAACCGCTATAAAACATGGAAAATGTTGTAATATTTTAAAAACTTGTACTAAATATAAAATGTCTGATTGTCCTTTTGCTAGCTAGCTAGATATCAGCCTGTTAGTATTGTTTGAAAATATCCTCATTCGGTATAACCAAAAGTGTCATTCGGTAAAACCAAAATTTTGGTTAAACAGAATGACTTTTTTGGTAACGCATTTTGTCCATCTTGTAAAAAATGACAGAAGCAGTGTTAATTGATTATAAAAACCAAATAATCTCATTGTTAACACTTGATAAAACTTCAAAATTAATTATATCTCCATTAGGTTTTTTTTACACTTTTAAAAACCTTATTCGTCAATGACCCATATAAACATATAATAAAAAATAAAAATGACAAAGACAAAACTAACTACTATATCACTAAAACTAACTAAAAATTAAAATAAAAAAATAATGTTGAGATTAACTGTTGAGAATGTTGTAAATATTGAAATTATCAGTACACTGTAAAAATTATTTTTTGTAAAAATATAAAAAAAAAAAAAAATTATTTTCTTTTGTCAAATCAACTTAATCAATGTGGTTCAGATAACATAATATATTGAGTTTCTGTTGATTAAACCAATCGCCTTCATTGTATTAACTCACATTTTTAATTTCAGTGAACTCAAAATTTTAAGGCAACCAGGTCACTTACTTAAACAATTAAAACAATAATTTTTTACAGTGTAACTAATTTTTTTTTATTTATTTTTTTATTGTTAGTTCATGTTAAGTAAAGTAGTTAACTAATGTTGATGATACAAATGTTAACAAATGGAACCTAATGTAAAGTGTTTATATATATATATAAATTCCTTCAATTATATCTCGCTGAGGGCACCAAGTGAAGAAAAAAAATATGTACATGACCCCTCTTTATCCGGCTAACCATAAAAATCAAGTTCGAAGAAAGACTTCTTGGTGTTCTTTTCTATTTCATGGTCTACCCATCCTCTCCTTTCCTATAAGATCCTCTCCTCGCCTGTGTTGCTTTTTCAGCAGCACAAAATGTAAGATGGGAGCAGCTGTTGTTCATGGTCTTTTGCTCTTTCCATGTTATCTCAAGGGACGCCCATTTAAACACATTATTTTCCCATTAAAGCCTGCTGGCAGCTGGTTAAAAATCATTTTTTTAGTTTGATTCCTCCTTCCATCAATTACAGTTTGGGGCTATGGGGTAGGATGCGAGTTAGCGAAGATAAATACAGTTGGTTCTTGCATTGTGTTTGCCTCAAACCTGTTGAGAGATAATCTGGTCAAATGCAAAAAGCCATGAATTGATAGTGAGGTAAACATGTGTTACCTCACCTGTACAGGTAAAGTAACATCTATCTCATCTAATCACACTTCACCTTCCCAAAACAGACCTCATTTTACCTCATTTTCTCATTTCATCTTTCATCTAACACCATGTTATCATTGCAGAACAAACGTAACGAACAGATCGATCTCTTGGATCTAGACACTGACCTGTTGCTGGTCTCCCAGGTAAGGTGGAAAATGATTGGCCGAAGTTTCTCCACACCTGCCCTCGGCCTTCCCACGATCCTCCAAGCTGTTGTTTTGATTGCAAATTACCTAGAAAGCTCCTCTATAGCTATAAAGTAATAAGTAATGCACTATGGCCCACTCTAGACTCCAGCAGAGTCCCTGTACAGGAAAGTAAATGTCACGCTATCCACTATGAACAGTTTATTTCCCTGCTAAATCCCCTGTCTCTTGCTTTTTACCTTTTCCACTAGTCTCTTGGAAGTAGTCTACTTACTCATACCTGACCTTTCTCTTTCATAGTCAAATGACTGAGCTCTTATAGACGACCCTAGTGTGACCCAGTTGAATAGGTTGGATTTTGTGTTCCCATGAATTAATAAGTCGGAAACCATGTGCGCAAGATTTTACAGTGGTCTCAAAGGTCACGCACACGGTCGTATTTTTGTGTGTGCTGTTTTTTAATTTTTTAAATTATTAGAGACAGATGAGTGGGGACAGTAAATGCCAGCATAACATCAGAGAAGAGAGAGCAATTATTCTTCCATAAAGAATAGCCCTTTTGTAGATGAAGGTGTGAAAAAGTGTTGCATTTCAGGAATGAACCCTGTGGTCTGGCCTCAAGCAAATGGATGAACGAAATGTTTTTTAGAAGCAGGGTAGAAAAGCTTTTCTGTCATGCGCCAGTCACTTTAAAAAGCTCAAGAAATGCTCAGCTGCTCCCCACTAGCAGCACACTGTGTGTTCCGTTTTCTGATAAACACACAAGGACACAAGACCCACTAATGTTCAGAAACAGGAGTGTAGCTGCCTTTGGAACTGTGCTACTCATCTTTTAGACATTTCTAAGGTTGGCATCTGACTATTTTGGCAATAATAAAACTTAACCTGAGAGGGAAATATTGACTAATCAAAACTCATAATTATGAGCCCAAACAAATTAATCAATGTATGTTCAGCTGTTCTGCCATTTACTGCAGTGTAAAGTGAACATAGATGGACCCGACCATACAGAGAACCAGAACTTTGACACTGTTATGCAAGTTTCAATAAGTAACATTATGATTGTTGGTGGGTTTTCACAAAAAAAAAAAAAAAAAAAAAAAAAAGGGATATATTCCAATATATTTACTCATTATCTTCCTTGAAATTATCTCTTGATTTTATGCAAATCCATGAATGCATGAATGTGTTAAATGTATGAGCAAAAATGGATGGATGGATGGATGGAAGAAGGAAAGGATGGAAGGATGGATGGATGGAAGGAAGGAAGGAAGGAAGGAAGGATGGAAGGAAGGAAGGAAGGTTGGAAGCAAGAAGGAAGGAAGGGAAGGATAGAAAGAAGAAGGAAGGAAGGAAGGAAGGATGGATGGATGGATGGATGGATGGAAGGTTGGAAGAAGGAAGGAAGGTTGGAAGGAAGAAGGAAGGGAGCGAAGGAAGGAAGAATGGATGGAAGGAAGGAGGGAAGGAAGGATAGAAAGAAGAAGGGATGGATGGAAGGAAGAAGGGAAGGATGGATGGATGGATGGATGGATAGATGGAAGGAAGGTTGGAAGGAAAGGATGGAAGGGTGGATGGATGGATGAAAGGAAGGAAGGAAGAATGAAGGGAAGTAGGGAAGGAAGGATAGAAAGAAGAAGGGATGGATGGAAGGAAGAAGGGAAGGAAGGATGGATGGATGGATAGATGGAAGGAAGGTTGGAAGGAAAGGATGGAAGGGTGGATGAATGGATGGAAGGAAGGAAGGTTGGAAGGAAGAATGAAGGGAAGGAAGAAGGAAGGAAAGGATGGATGGATGAAGGAAGGAAGGAAGGTTGGAAGGAAGAAGGAAGGGAGGGAAGGAAGGATAGAAGGAAGGATGGATGGAAGGAAGGAAGAAAGGATGGATGGATGGATGGATGGTTGGAAGAAGACATTAGTAGATGTATGTAATATGGTAAATATACACAAGATAATAATTTTGTATATCATAGAACTATAGATAAATAGGATGTTAGAATGATGGATGGATGGATGGAAGGACGGACGGACAGAAGGATGGATGGATAGATTAAAACTAATATAAATGACTGTTTATTACTGCGTTTATTTCTGCGTGCTGTGCATGGTCGGTAGGTACAGGAAGTCATCATCATCCTTTATATTTTTTATATCATTTTTATCGCAACCCACTATCATTTCCATAATTCACCTTTTGTATTCAAGCCACTGTTTGCCCAAGGTAGATGCCACTATTCTCTGGCAAAGACTAGACTGTCATGGCAGTGAGTGCTGAGGTGAAAGACGTCTGATTTTATGCTGGTAAATGTTCCTCTTTCATCTGCAGAATATCAACCAGTTAGAGCTTTTCGGAGACATGTCCACTCCTCCTGATATCACGTCCCCCTCGGTGAGTGACTCAAAATGGAACGCTGGCATACTGCACAGTGTATAGTGCATACTAATTAAGTAGTATGTAAGCAGTATGCCATTTTGAACATCTTTATAGTTAAGAGCAAGTGTAGTTTTTTTATTTTTTTATTTGGAAATCTTCTGTTTAGACTGCTATGATTCTCCTCTTCCACAGACCCCAGCATCTCCGGCTAATACTCTGGACCCCACGCTGGCCCACCAGACTCCATCTGAACTGTTCACCCCCTTCAACCCTGCCTCTGTACCCTCAGGTAGGAGAAAATGTTGTGTGTGTACAGGACAAAATAATACCAAGAAAATAGATAAAGGAGACATGGAACGGGGCGGATGTAAATTAAATAATGTGTCTGTCTAGTTCCGGCTAAATAAGATGTCCCGTCCTCCTGCTGTAGAATATGAATGCTCTCATTACTGGCTGCTGTACTGATCTGCATGATAAATGCCTTGCGGAGGACACAGTGTTACCTCTACCTGCTCTAGTGCTACTCTGTTTGTGTATGTGTGTGTGTGCTTATATCTGTGAGTGTTTGATGCCTTTTTAACATGCACATCTGTTTGGGGGTCATATCATACATTTTTATTATGTTATTTTTTCCCTGATGTCCACTTAGTCAAGGATTCTTGCACCACAAAGGGACAATGTTGTTTTTCATCACCATTTTCACCCCTCTCACTTGCTCTTTGATTAAATTAAACAGAATATGACATCTAAATATAGTAGATTATTAAATGAATGGTTAGAATGAAAATTATGTTATATTTACTCACTCTCATGTCGTTTTAAACCTGTATGACTTTCTTTCTTCTATGAAGTACAAATGAGGAAAAATCTCAGAGGTTTTCTCCATCCATTGAAAGTTAATGGGGTTGAAAGTTTTGGGCCACATTGACTTTCATTAAATGGAAAAAAAGTTGAAGCATTCTTCAAGATATTTTCTTTTACAATTATGTGTGGCAGAAGATAGAAAGTCATACAGATTTTAAAAAGCATGAGGGTAATAAATATGACATGTGAATCTAAGAGCTACTAAATGTCACTTGTCATTTTTCACTGTAAATTATAAGATGACTTGGTTTGGTTTTCACCTCCAAAACTGTATATTTAACAGTATTTTACTTTAAAATTTCTTGAATTGTCCCAGCTTTTTATCGTATACGATATCGTATTTACAATGTTTTATCGTAACCCTAATGCTCAAAATAATTCATTGGTTTGAGTAGGGCAAACTCAAATTAAACAAATTAGTTCAATCAAATTAACTTTTATGAGTATTTAGAACTTTCTTTTTCTTTTAAGTTCACGAAACGGACACATTTTAAGTAATCTGAATTGTTTCATTGTTTTAAGTTTTATGAACATGTTTCATTTAATTTAGACAAACTTAAGTTTACCTGAAACTGGGCTGGGATTTCTATTTCCCAGCATGCTTTGCCATGACACTCGAAAAGGAGAATAAATACTAAAATTAAGTGTTATTTAATGTTTTTTTGTTGTTGTTGCTGTTGTTTGTTTGTTTGTTTTTTTGTGCAAGATTCATTTGAAAAGGGGAGTTTAGTAGTGTGTAATGCTTTGCTCTCCCAATTTAGAAGAGTTTCTGTTATGTGGGATTTTCTGGGGGGTTACCGTCATGGTGACGAGTGGAGCATGAGCTTAGTTTGAGAACAGTTAGGCTATATGTTCTATATTGCTGTACTGTCTCAGCAATTGCTATGCTATGCTAATGTTATCAAAGCATCACGTTATCAATTAAAGGGTTGTTTCACCCAAAAATGAAAATTCTGTCATTAATTACTCACCCTCATGTCGTTCCAAACCCGTAAGACCTTTGTTCATCTTTGGAACACAAATTAAGATATTTTTCATAAAGTCAGATGGCTCAGTGAGGCCTGCATTGCCAGCAAGATAATTAACACTTTCAAATGCCCAGAAAACTACTAAAAACATATTTAAAACAGTTCATGTGACTACAGTGGTTCAACCTTATTTATGTTATGAAGCGTCAAGATTACATTATGAAGCGACGAGATTACTTTTTGTGCACCAAAAAAACAAAATAACGACTTTATTCAATGATATCTAGTGATGAGCGATTTCAAAACACTTCTTCATGAGGCTTCGAAGCTTTACGAATCTTTTGTTTCGAGTCAGTGGTTCGGAGCGCGTATCAAACTGCCAAAGTCACACGATTTCAGTAAACGAGGCTTCGTTATGTCATAATTGTTTCAAAATTTCAATGGTTCCGCACTGGGGAGCATCACTTTGGCAGTTTGATGCGTGCTCTGAACCACTGATTCGAAACAAAAGATTTGTAAAGCTTCGAAGCTTTATGAAGCAGTGTTTCGAAATCGTCCATCACTAGTATTGTTAAATAAAGTCGTTATTTTGGGATTTTTTTTGGTGAACAAAAGTATTCTGGTCGCTTCATAACATTAAGGTTGATCCACTGTAGTCACATGAACTGTTTTAAATATGTTTTTAGTAGCTTTCTGGGCATTTGAAAGTGTTAATTGTCTTGCTGGCAATGGAGGCCTCACTGAGCCATCGGATTTTATGAAAAATATCTTAATTTGTGTTCTGAAGATGAACGAAGCTCTTACAGGTGTGGAACAACATCAGCGTGAGTAATTAATGACAGAATTTTCATTTTTGGGTGAACTAACCCTTTAACATTTGCTGGATTAGCTAGTTATGGCTAGCTAAATTTCCACTACTAAAAATATAAATTGAGATTACATGATAATTTTAAGTTAAATGTGTGAGTTAACTTACTAAAACAATTCAAGTTAAGAGCAATTAAAATGTATGAGTACAAAATTGAAATCTGCCAGTTCTGCTTACTTAAATTTTGAATTTCTTAACTTAAAAAAAAAAAAAAAAAATGTAACTGACTACCTTTTTTTTTTTTTTTTTTGAGTTTTGCCAACTTATTCAGGTTTACAGTGTATATAATAAGGGAACTTACTGTTAACCAATTAACAAGTTTTCACCGTTGCATTTTTACAGTCTTTTTCCTTTAAAATCATGATTATTTTGTTAAATAGTGAACTCTATATTGTAAAGTGCCACCACTTTAAATTCTACAGGAACATTAACGTCATGATATTTGAACCAGTTATTAAAAACAAATAGCCCTTGTGCATTGACTTAGCTCTCGCTGGGACATCTGTTTCAGCCAGATTGACTTCCTCTGAAACAGTAAACAGTACAGCATTGATATGTGTGGAATCAAGTAGTGTATCATCTGTCCCATCTGTCTTCAACTCTTTCCCTCAGTCAAACTCCCCTCTGTGTTGTAAATTCATAAACACCAGGCTTGACTCCACCACACCTGTCCTGATGGGATTCTCACAGTTCAGTTATGATAGCATGAACACATTTTTCACCATTGTGGAATCATTCTGGCTTTTTTCAAGTGATAGTTTTTCTCCAGAGTGCTTTCGGGGGTCTGGTCCCGCTGGGAGTGTATTGTAAGTCACTTTGAATGACACTTGTGTGCTCAGTGGCATGTCTAATGGAACATGAATCATCTGAACGAGTATACACTGCTTAATAATGATCTTGTTTATGAAACTTATGAGGAGCTGTGCTGTACTGTGAACATAGTCACTATGTAGTTCTATATTTACAATATAGCATTACTTTGAGCTTTTATAAAGCAGGTACAAAATAAAATAAAAAATAAATAAAAATAAAATTTGTCATTAAAAGGGTCATGACAATGTTAATAAAAAAAATAAAAAAAATATATATATATATATATATATATATATATATATATATATATATATATATACATATACACACACACAGCCATTAAAGGGGTCATGAACTGCATTGTTTTATTGTTTTATGATGTTTCCTGGAGTGCACTTATAATGTTAGTATGCTTTTTACATCAAAAATTGTCATAATTTAGAAATAAAAGGCATTTTTCCTACCCTGATTTTAGCCCTCTGATTTGAACGCTCTGTTTTAAGGGGTGTGTCTGCTGTGAGACTTCAGTGTAAACGCCCACTGCTGTGATTGGCTGACATCTTTCCATTTGAAATAGCTATAAGTATTACTCTCTCGAAAACTTTTAGCACGTTTTTACTATTACAGCTTTCAAGGGTAACTAATCGTGAAAAGTGTTGATTATAGCATTACATTTAGATCTATGGCATTATATTTAGATTGTGGCATGAAAGGTTGCAGTGATGAACATTGTAGCTGATCAGCGCATGAAAGTAGTGATCTCGTCATTGCAACTCAATTTCTGCACACTAATGAATGCTTTCATCATAAATAACAGTGCAAACACGATGTAAATAAGTGATTCGTTGAATAAAACGGGACTTTTGGCATGAGTCCAGAACTCAGTCACTGATAAACTCACGCTGTTGGATTGACAGCTCCAGCGATTGTAAAGGGAGCGTTCTTTTACAACAAATTATTTTCATCCTACTAAGAGGAACAACGTGAAGTTGACCTCTTAGTCACTGGTTTGATTTACTGACACATAGACAAAGAACATCTGACTGTACATGAATCATTACATATCAGATCAGGCATTAGAATTAACACAGTTACTTACATGTTGTTGCATTACTGTCGAGTCCATATCGTAAAAGTCTATTTACAAAGCCTGCGCCGAAATGCAATTGATTTACCAAAGAATCCACAGTGAAATGTACTGAATACAAATAAATAAAGCTCAACTGAGACATTCACATTGTTGAAAATAATTAATATTCCTAGCATTAGGATCCTTTGAAAGATAATGTTATTTTTAGTCCTGTATCAGTCTTCTGTTCTCACACGCCAGTGGGCGGGGCTAACAATGCGATGATGAAGTAGGCATTGATTTCTTCTGTGGAGGCAGTGTTTCACCTATCTAGGATAGGCACATTCCGGGACAACTCGTTTGCTGGGCCTGGTGTCAATAAAAGCTTTTATTGGACTAACAAGGAAGTTTTCAGTTCTGAAACTTACAAGATATTCTTATCAAGATATATATCAAAAGCTCAAGGAAAAGTTGATTTCTTAATTCATGACCCCTTTAAACACTATTAATCAAATTCATTTAGTGTGAAATAGTCCTCGACATGTCTACAGGATACCGGAGGTTTTGCCAGGTTTGCTTTCCATGCATACATCCTGAATAACAGTCCATAATTCTGTCCTATTTGCCAATGGTGGATCCATAGCTCAAAAATGACTGCCAAGGGCCATCATGGACCAGTGCAGGGGTGCATTGCTGTGATGAGACAGCCCATTGCTGCCTGACTGAATGATGGACATGTACAATTTTCTTAAATTCGCATATAGAACTTGTTCAAGCATTCTCCTCACTGGTCCGTGAGACAACCACAAACCGTTACTGCAATTCCATGGGAACACTTCACAGCTGACAGGATGGATCCAGGGTTGTGTTGTCTCTTCCAGCTGGAAACCATCATCAGATCCATCATGTTACCTTGTGTCAAATGTTCTCATCTCTACATGAGGTGCACAGCTCAATCACATTATGTTAGCATTTTAGTTCCCCTGACTCCACAACAAATCCTCATTTCATGGTGTTCAGAACAGAACATGAATAAAAATATAAAGTTGTTTTACATTATGAAGTATAAAACAATCATAAATTATAGTGGCATTCATTATAATTAAGATTTATTATAAACGGCAACTCTAAACAAATTTATATGCGCTATGCAAATAAACTTGAGCTTATGTACCTCGGCACAAATCAAAATGTGTGTGCTTTGCGGATGTTTTGCGTACTTGACTTTAATTGCATTGAATAAGTTACTTTGGAAGGTTAGTCACAAAACTTTTCAGATTATTAAAGAAAAAAGTATTCCAGAAAATATGATAGATTCTTCTTTTGAATTGCTAATGGAAACACCTATACAGAGAAGCTGGTCATTTTTAAAGAAAAAGGAACATCACATCTTAAACACGTTCCTATTGTGTCAGTAACTCAGCTTCAGCTGATCTCACGCCTCTATGGAATATTCCGGACACGCTCTCGCAGTGCGTGTGGCATGTCATAGAGATAAGATATGATTTGGAGTTTTATTATTTGAATCAGCGTTACTCATTGGAAAGAAAGAGCAAGATGTGTAATGAAATAAGCCTCAATGTGATATGAGTCAGACTGTTGTAATGGCCTCTTTTAAAGGGCGTTGCTATTCATTAAGCCCAGGCCTATTGTGAGCAGTAATTACAATAGTTCATCTGAGTCATAAAGACCGTTTTCATTATGAAAATCTAGGTCATCTTTCCCAAGTCATCAAGAGATCTATGGCTGCAGCCTGAAAGTCCTTTAGTGAATGCTAAAGGTTACGGCACAAGCTCGTAATGAGGTGTGCGTGTTTTCCAGATCATTTTGGCGGTAAATTCACTTTCGATAGTTTGAAGAGCTCTGTGAACTAAAAGTGTCATTGTCTCCGTCCTTTAGGTTATGTGACGATGGGAGCCGTGCCGCCCGCGTGGGCGCAGCAACAGTTTGCCGCTCAGGCTCCATTAGCGTTTGGCGTCCAGTCCCCGGTGCCCGTTGCGCAGGTTTTACCGGGCGCTCAGCCTCTGATCTGGGGTCAAGCCAACCTTTTCCCTGCCACCCAGCAACAGTGGGCCGCAATGGCAGGGGCTCACTTTTCGCCTGCCGCTTTCATGCCTGCCCAGACAGTAGGGCCACTTCCTGCTGCCATGTTTCAGACACTGGCTCCTATGCCGGTGCCCGCGTCCTGTGAGACGCCTTCGGCGGCCATGGGCGGAGCCGTGGCGGGAACCTCGGGCTCCACGGCCTCCAGTCCACAGCACGGAGAGCGCACGCTGCAGAGACAGGCTAAGATGAGCAAGGAGATGTTTAAGGACTTCCAGATGGCAAAGCCACCAACCATGCCTGCCAGGAAGAGCGAGCAGCCTAGCCTGTCCTGCACCACAGACGCTTTCTCCAGCTACTTCAGCAGAGTGGGAATGGCGCAAGACACGGACGACTGTGACGACTTCGACATCTCGCAGATGAACCTCACGCCTGTCACCTCCACCACGCCCTCCACCAACTCACGTGAGTAGGACGCTTCAGACATACGCTATGATTTTGACTTGAATTTGGGGCTGTTTGTGTAAATGCGATTATTGAAAAAAAAAAGAAAAAAAAAATAGTTTAAAACTAGTTTAATGTGTTCAAAAGTCCTTAGAAATTAAATATTTGTATTCATGCTGATTTCATATGGTTTTGAAACACTAAGGGCCCTATCATACACCCAGCGCAATGCAGCGTCAGGCGCGACGCATGTGTTTTTTCCAAGTTTCAGCCAGACGCAGTTTTCATTTTCACATCCTGCGCCACGTTGTTTAAATAGCAAATGCATTTGCGCCCATTTGTGCGCCCATGGGCGTGCTGGTGTGTTCAGGCGCATTGTTGGCGTGTTACTATTTTGAGGCAACTGAAATAGACTGCACCATTGACTTTAGACCAGGTTTTTGTTGGTCAATGGTGCAGTATTTTTTTGTTATTTAAACGGCGTTTTAGTTATGTGCGCCTATAGGCGGGTGCACAACACGCGTACATTCTGCTTATTATACACACAGGGAAGCGCAGCAGCACACAAACATGCCAAATATTAAAAATAAAAGGACTACAATGTAAAAGATTATTATTGTGTGCATAAAGATAAGGCTTTTCCCGTAGATGGTCTGCTCGCGCACTTTAACCTCGTGCACAAGCAGATCCGTTTCCTCACTATAGACGCGTTCAGTTATTCCGCTTGCAAATTCCGCCTTGTAAATAGTGAATATGCCATGGTGCGAGCGCAACTGGTTTTTAAAGGGAATGGGAGACAAGGCTCTGGTTGGTTTATTGCGTGTTACGCCCAAAACACACCCATGACTCATTAAGAGAATAGGGACAACCCTTTTAGACAATGCGCCGGGTGCACAGACCATTTTTCCCATCCTTAAACTAGCAAAAGTGGATTCGAACACGCCCTAAGTGCACTTGCGCTGTGCGCTTTAGACCATCCGCTTAGATCGTTAAAATAGGGCCCAAAGTATCATTAAGTTGTAACACGTGACATTTTACAACCTCAACTAACCTTGCCTAGTATTAAAAGGGTCAAATTAGTATTTTAAGAAACTTTTGATCCACATAGGACACTTTTTGACAGTTTTTAGGCTTACATGCATACATTTAGTCACACTGATCATAACGAGTTCACACAAATCCCAAAACTCATTCCCCTAAGTACAAATTTCTCCAGTTTCAAGGCAAAATATTTACTGATTAGGGATAAAAGTGGGTTTATTATTATTATTATTATTATTTGAATAGGTTGAAGTTAAATAAAGCAGAAGTCTCCTCTATTGTGATGTACATCCAAGTGAAATGGCTTTTCAAACTAACAAAAATGAAATGTAGGCGTGACTTGATTTTAAGCCTTGCCTGGTATTAAAGGGTCAAGTTATTTGATATTTCAAGAGACTTATTTACACAGTCAAGATATAATTTCCTTTTTTTTTCTTTTTTTTTTTTTTTTTTTTTTGTCATATTTATGCTGGTTGCGTCACATGTTTTTGGTTTGGCATACAAAAGTTTGTTGTTGTTGTTTTTTTGTTTTTTTTAATATCAAGCATTGAACCAGCATTTTTTCAAGAAATAATAACAAGAGATTATGCCAAATTACATAATATCATCACATATATATCAATAACGGACCCTTTCTCAATACAAAATATGGCATATTATTTATACAAAAAAAAAATATTTATTGAACGATAATATTTAAATTAACAACAATAGCCATTATAAAAGACAATAGGAAATAAACACAAGCAAACAATTCAGTGAAACGTACAAAAGTAGCGCTCTAGTACAGGATTTAAGTTAAATATAGCCTAAATATAAAGTTATGAAACTTAATTTTCCCATTAACCCAAATTGGTTTGCTCTGGAACAAGTAATAGATTAATAAGACCAAAGATTGCCTGTTTGATATACCCAAAATGAATTACAATCAAACCAAAATTTTTTCAGACACCTTGAACATTTCATTCATTAATACAGTTTATTCACTATAGTTTAAATAAAAAATGGTAATAAAATATGACAAGATCTGAGTTAAACTCTGTCAGAAAAAAAATAATCTTAATTATGTCAGATAACACTTAAGCTAAACATGGTCAGGTCAAAGTGTCTGAATAATTTTTGGTTCCAAATTTTTATCAATTTTACTGGTAGTCCACTGTATGAAGAATTTTTGGGTATAATATGTCACAGTTTACTTTATTTTGCTATCCTCACTTACATAAATGAACTATAGTGTCCTGTTCCCTACTAGTAAAAATTTGAATAATTTTTGGTTTGACTGTATATCTCATGTTTAACCACTATCTGCATAAGAGCCTGCGGCAAATTCCAGAAGGACTGGCCGAGATGAAGCTGTTCCCTGCGGGTACATGAGCGCTGGACACCCGCTGCTGGCCTGGAGCCCACATATTCGAAAGCGTCTAAACAAAAATTTTAAAAATTGTAAAAACTCTGAAAACTACATTCCATGACACATCAACAGTAGTATTTGTAAAAAAAAAAATATGGTGGATTTGCTTGACCACCATGACAGCGGAGTGATACAAACGAAGAAACAGTTTGAGTGCTGATATTGGAGGAAGCTCTCAGCCAGTCAGATTCGAGAACCAGAAAGAACTGTTGTATATGTATATGCTTTTATCAAAAATGTGTTACACTGCACTCAATTACATTTTGTTAGTTCATGCATTCAACCCATGACATTGGCGTTGTTAGCATATTGCTCTACTGTTTCAGCACAGGAATGCCTCCACGGCCACAGGACATCAATTAACCTTTCACTGATGTCTTAATTATTTAATACATGTTTGAATAAATTATGTCAGATAATGTCTAAAAATGGTTAGCAACAACCTCCATTTTTTTCAATAATAAGAGTTTATGGCAGCCAACAAGATTAACTGATTATATCTTGGCAACGGTTTGAAAACATAATAATTATCTTTAGAAAGCTGCAATTTTCCTTTTTGCTTCACTGCATAAAATTAAAAATGTTTTCTGGGTCAAGTGACTCAAAATGATGTCACATATGCACACATTAGATATTACAAGTTTTCCTGAATAGATGTTCTAGAATGATGTGAACTATACTTCTCTCTCTCTCTCTCTCTCTCTCTCTCTCTGTTGTTGGTAACGGTTAGGATATGGTTTTATATCAGGAATGTTGTGTCAGGACCAACAGAATCACATTATCCTGTAGCGCCATAGACCAACAAAGAAAACAAATCCCACATAGAAGAACTTGGTATCTCACCACATGCCTTTCTCTCTCTCGCCTCTCTCATCGCAAGCCCTTAAGAGTGCTGACACGGCTAGACAGGCTTTATCCGTTTCCTACTACAGAACTTCAAACTCGCACCTCATCCCGTCTTTCATCAACACATCCTTTTTCACTCAGAGGTTGAAAGGTGGGCTTTGATGCTGTTGCCCAGAAGGCATTGTCTTTAGTCAGCGTGAAAATGACAATTAGTACTGCGGTGGGAAACGACGGCAGGGGAAAGAGAGAGTCAGTCACAGGCCCAGCTGTGCTTCTGGCGAGCAATGTAATTATCACTGATCTCTAGGGAGCCCTGCGCTGTGTGTTGGGCCTGTTTGGATCCTCTCGCTCCTGTTGTGCTAATTATTGCTGCGATGGAACGCCACACCGTCGCACGTTTGCACACAAGCAGGCCCTCCGTGAGAGACATACTCATTTATTAGGTGTCAATAAGGGATTTTGATCCACAGAGGACACTTTCTGACAGGTTTTGGGCGTAAATGCATACGTTTAGTCACACTAATCATGACTAGTTCATGCATAACCCACAATACATTCCCCTAGGTAAAAATCGCTCCAGTTTCGAGGTGTAATATCCACTGAATGGCTCAAAAAGTGAGTTTTTTTTTTTTTTTTTTGACTTAAAGGTACACTGTAACTTTTTTTTCTTTTTTTTTTCAAAATTTAAATAATGATTCAATACATCATCATTCCTTCTTTCAAACGTGTTTTTGTTTTACCTTGATTCAATATGGTAAGCCTTTTAATGTGTTAATATTTTAGACCTAACAAGATGGTTTTGGCGGGAAATTGCATACATACTTCACTCGCCCCTGCGTGTCTCATAATATCCGTAAATAGAGAAGTTGCTCCGGCTACTTTGACACGTGTATGGTGTGGGAGTGGCATAGGTTAGTTGTCACAATCCATTGTAAAGCATTATGGCTGTTGTAGCGATGTGATGGATTGGAAAAGAAAGTACCATATCTATTAATGGGTATAGCTAGTCAGCTTATGATCCTTTCCATCTAAACTGGTTATATCTTTGCCATGTAGTGAATGTTTTATGAGCAGTATAATAACCAGCGTTGGGCATGTTCATTTAAAAAAGTAATTAGTTATAGTTACTAGTTACTTCTCACAAATAGTAACTGAGTTACATCATTATAAAAGTAACTAATTACCAGGGAAAGTAACTATTGCGTTAAAATCAAATATGTCTATTAACTTGGATGCCCCCAATATTAAATATGTCTAAAAATAAATTATTATTTGTTTAATGTTATGTTTTACATTCATCTATTTGATTATGAAAAGTGAACTACATGGGTAAGATAGGATACATCATAAGATGCGCAATATATTGGGAGACATGGAGTGGGTCAGACATGATTTTGACCACTTCCTTAAGATTTGTTTTGTAGAAAGCCTTTCTTTAAAGTGAATTTCATTTTGTAAAAATTGTATCTTAATTTTAATCAGTGTTTCATCAACCAATTGCCTGGATTTAATAAATAAGAAGCAAATATAGCAGAAAATATAATCATGACATGGAGGCGCCGGCGCGATCACTTGCACGTGAACTGGAGCACGTCTTGTAGGTTAAATGAACCTCAGCGGCTGCTTGTCTCACAGACATGAGAAATATATCTATAGAAAGCTTGAAATGTCTACTTTTAAATGAAATAATTTAAAACGAAAATAAATAGGCTACTCTCTGATTATGTAATCCAAATGAAATGTGCATTTTCTCTCTAAGCGCGTCCACAGAGACGATGAGAGTCAACTTCATCTTTGCAGCTGACACGGATTCAGAAAACATTAGTTTATTAATAAACAATTAAAATGTCTCCTTACTGTTTTTGTCACATTCATAATCATTACTTTTGCTGGTTCTTTATGGCAAGCTTTATGCCTGTGCTTGAGTGATATATAGCCTATATTGCGTAAACGCTCATTATTATGGTTTATTCTCTCCAGTATTTAAAAAATCAAATTAATATAAATGTGATTAGTCAACTAATGGCTTAAATAAACAACTACTAGTCCAACACACACCAGAGAAAAAACTTTGCAGGTCCTATGGCTGAGAGAGAGCTACTCGGATGAAAACCGATTCAGTGAGCTCAATTATAGTAATGCAGCATTTTTATTTTTATTTTTTTTTGTCAGTAACGGTAACGGCGTTGTAACGGGGGGAAAAGTCATTTGTTTGATTACTCGTTACTGAAAAAATTAACGCCGTTAGTAACGCCGTTTATTTATAACGCCATTATTCACATCACTGATAATAACCATGTTCATCCGCACAGTCACGCAGAGCCGAAGCACAACCAAAACAATGTTCTTCCCCAAAATGCATGTTTTCAAGTTTTGTTTTTCATCCGCTAGAGGGACAAAAGTTACATAGTGTACCTTTAAGTAACAAACATAAACCACATAACTAACCCAAACCAACAGGAAGCTCCATTTTAGCTTCATTCCACCCAGTCAGAGTGAGAGTCCTGTTTGATTTTATCCATAATGTCAAATTCAAAATGCAATCTCAGATGAGATCACAACATTTTCTGACGTGTTTAAAGGGGACCTATAATGCCCCTTTTCACAAGATGTAATGTAAGTCTCTGGTGTCCCCAGAATGTGTCTGCGAAGTTTCAGCTTAAAATACCTCACAGATCATTTATTATAGCTTGCCAAATTTGCCCCTATTTGGGTGTGAGCAAAAACACGTCATTTTTGTGTGTTTCCATTTAAATGCAAATGAGCTGCTGCTCTCAGCCCCCTTTCCAGAAGAGGGTGGAGCTTTAACAGCTCGCGCTTCAGTTGCTCAACAACAACAAAACTGGAGAATCTCACGCAGCCAAAATGAGGATTGTCAGTAACGGTGTTCAGCCTTACATTGTTCAAACCGGAGTCGGACACTGATGGAGAGACTCAGGAAGAAGTTACAACTTTTAGAATGAAACTGAATGGTTAGTGGATACATTTATGTAGTTGCTGTGGAGTTGATTCAACTCATTGACTAACACGTGATGTCATGTTAATCTTTTGTACAAAACTTATATACTCACAATATACATTTTGTGAGTGTGGGTTGCCAGGGAGCTGGGCATATTGCTAGCATCATGCTAGAGCTAAAATAGAACTACAAATTATTATATCACATAAAATAAAAATAAAAAATCTGTTGCGGACAACTATTCCAAGTCTTCAGAAGCTATTTGTTGATTTAGTGCAAGATACAGACTTATATTTAAGCCATTAACCGATAACCTTCTTGTTTGGATTTGTTTCAATGAGAGTAAAAGTCATAGTGTTTTTAGTGCCACCCCGTAGACATTTCAAATGGAAACTGCAACAATTTGTAGCTGCAGAAATGCATTTTAGGATTTGGAAAAGCATATCTACTTTATGTTTAACATAAAAAAAGGGTAGGTCATTTTTAGTTTAAATGTGCAAGACGCTTCTAGTTATTTTAGCTGTTTGTACCTGTATGCTGCTTGATGTTGCAAAATGGTATTTGTCATCATATTATTTTAATTTATTATCATAAACTGGCTGGTGTGTACACAAAGTTTTACCATTCACTTCACTTTGTTATTCTTCTAGTTATGGCATCTTTCACATTTACAGGAAATAGCTTACATACGTGTTGAAAAATAAATTGGATACATAGTCATGTTTTTTTTCTCATGAGACCAAGTAGAAAAAGGCCCATTGTAAACTTTAAACGAGAACTAACGCTTAACATATTTGAGTACAAAAAAAAAAAAAAAACGGCTGAATGCAACTACTGTCAAGCGTTGCTACATTAAGCTGTGAGAGCAAACGGTTTGCTGAAGGAACATTGTTTTCATGTATAATTGATCACAAATGAGCCTCGTCTTTAATGTAAGTGTGAAAATTTCAGTGCCCTTCCTGTCAGACTGCAGCAGATATTTAGTTATTCTCCCAGCGGGTGAAAAACATATTTGTACCTTCTTAGCGTCGCCCAACAAGACATCAGACACTTTAAATCAGCTAATGCAATAAACAAGTGTAAGATTTACTCTGTCTGGCCTGTTACTAACCATAACTCCTTCATCCTCCCTCTCTACAGCACCCACCCCGGCCCCCCGGCAGAGTTCTCCATCAAAGTCCTCATCCCACGCCAGTGACCCGCCCACCGATGACTCTTTTGGTGAGGCAGAGGGCAGCCCTAGTCGAAGCGGGGAGGAGGATGCTGTAAGTACTGTTGAACAGGATTGTGGGAAATGTAGTTTTAAGGGTTAAACAACATTTAAACTTTGGTACTTGACACAGAATTTGTACATGGATTTTTTTTTAATCAATATCAAGATTTTAGGTTGACATTTATATGTGTGTATATGGCAAAATGTATATTAAGTATTTTTGTGGACGTCAAAATTCCAATTCGTCAATATCAGATCTGATCCCACATATTCTATTATTACACAAAATACTATCAGAATCAAAACCTAAAGTTTAAGTTTAGTTTCTTCTATCAGCACCAACTTCTGTTTGAGGATACAGCAGGAAAAATTGAGCCATAAACTAGTCTTCTGCTTTATAAAGATATGTTGATGTATCGCCTTGGAAATGAGCCATTGTCTTATAGGTTGGATTCTTTTTAGGGTCCTCTACCCTGCCTGAGCCACTATTGGGCCCATTAAGGTGTTAAATGAGCTTGTAGAACTATCAAGATGGTCATTATGACCTTAATTAATTGCAGATATCATACACATTGCAGAATTACATGATTAATATTGTTAAAATATAAATACATATTACATATCCTGATGAAAACTGAAGTATTAAAATAGAGCCTGAATCTCCCCTACTGATTTTAATATTTATGTTTAATCATGTGCATTATTATCTCATAAAGAATGTAGCACCTCAAAAAAGATGATTACCACCAATTTTTAGACTAATTACGTAAAAAAAAATTACTTTTTTTTTTAATTTTTTTTTTTATTTTAGTTGGTTCATATCACAAAGCTAACATGGTTTCCAAAGACTGAATACAGCCAGAGTCCCTTTCAAGGAAAGTCTGTTCACTCTGCGGCCATATTTGCAACTCCTCCAGGCAGCTATTTCAGGCATCCAAGACCAAGTCCTATCTATTTGAATGGGGGAATCCTGAAATCTCAAAAACTGCTTGGCGAACTCACAATTAAATAACATATTTCAAATCAGCAACAAAATCTGACATGAACTGTCCCATTAAAAGTTGTTTCTTATGCTCAAATAGCATTAAAACAGCTTATTTTTCAGGCTAAGCTAGCCAGTGTACATGTGCAGTCCTAAGCTTCTAACAGCAGCTGCAGTGACACAATTACTTTTTCAATCAGCGATTGGCTCTTTTACTTAGAAGGCAGGACCTATTCCGCCATATTGCACGTTACAGTTTCTCCCATTCATAACTAATAGGAATGAACCATCTTTCTATATCTACAGTCTTTGATACAGCAGACTGGCCATATAAACCTCTTTTATGTTGCTTTTGTATCCTTTTTGCACCCTGAAATTATTGTAAATGTAGTGAGAGTGACCAGTACATTATTAAACTATTTTCCTTCTCATAAAAGAGGTTTGTATGGCCTGTCTGCTGTATTCAGTCTTTGGAAACCATGTTAGCTTTGGGATATGAACTAAAATGTTCATGAGAGTTCAAGTAGTGATTTTCAGTTCATGGACATCAGATTTTTTTCACAGTTCACAAAACTGATTTAAATGATTCATTCACGAATTGAACTAATCCAGTTATCAAGTTCAAGTCAGTGATTCAGTCACAGTAGTTTACATTATAAATAACAATGAATCTGCAATATGGCTTCAGAAGATGCATTGAAATAACAAACACGTCA
Source organism: Ctenopharyngodon idella (assembly GCF_019924925.1). Taxonomy (NCBI): domain Eukaryota; kingdom Metazoa; phylum Chordata; class Actinopteri; order Cypriniformes; family Xenocyprididae; genus Ctenopharyngodon; species Ctenopharyngodon idella. Next base: position 4,188,188 of record NC_067239.1, on the reverse strand, counting down.
TATGGCCTAGCTATTTTATGGTGCTTTTATGTAATGACGTGTGAGTAAGTAAACGATGACGAAAATTTCATTTTGGGTGAACTGTCCTTTTAAAGGTCGCTTGAAATGCAGTGAAAACACATCAGTGGTGACGTCCACTGTATTTCATAGACACACTCTCTCTCTCCTGATCTCTATCAGATATGACTCATCAGAAAATGCCATGGAAACCCGACTAGTGCTCTTTCTCCTTTCTTTCATATTTCAGCTGAACAAAAAGTTTAATTAGTCCTTGTGTGTGTCTCTCTCTACTGAAATGGCATTGTGGGCCACACTCACTCACTCACTCACTCACTACACACCCACATACATCGTGATGAGGTGTTAAGAGTGCAGCTCCAGAGGGAATATTCATAAAAATCCAAAATGCTTTAGTCCGAAGCCTTTCATGTGAGAACACAATACAGTATCCTTTTTAACAGTGGGGTTTTTACAGCTCCGGTAATGGGTACATGTGTGTGAGAACTCATGAATACATCAGTGTGGGGGTGGACGAAGATGGACTAATATGGATGGATGGATGGATGGATGGGTGAATGCATTGATGGAAGATGGATGGATGGATTGATGGATGGATGCATGAATGGTTGCATGGATGGATGGATGGATGGATGGGTGAATGAATGCATGGATGGAAGATGGATGGATGGATTAATGGATAGATGGATGCATGAATGGATGAATGGATGGATGGATGGATGGGTGAATGCATGGATGGATGGATGGATAGATGCATGGATGGATAGGTGAATGCATGGATGGGTGGGTGAATGCATGGATGGAAGATGGATGGATAGATTAATGGATGGATGGATGCATGAATGGGTGCATGGATAGATGGATAGATGGATGGATGGATGCATAGATGGATGGATGGATGGATGCATGAATGGGTGCATGGATGGATGGATGGATGGATGGATGGATGGATATTTTCTCTTTTTTGCAAATTTACAGCACTGCCTATGCTTCTGTTCTTACCGTTGCAGGAAAAAACTATGTGAACTATTGGATTTACTATGCATTTCTTTTCCCTGCTGCTTTATAAAAGCTTATTTCCTGTCACTTATGTCTTTTCCCCAAATCTATTCCTATCCCCTTCCATTCTTCTCTTTCCATGCTCCTCTCTCTTTCTCCAGGCTGGAGACTCCCAGCAGTCTCCGGGTGCGAGTGAGCCTCAAGCAGAGCCTGAGAGCTCAGAGACGGACAGTCCTCAGGTCGGTAGCTAGATAGCGGCAGGTCAGGGTAGGTATCTGTCCTCTTTTTTTCCCCTCTTCCACGTGTCGGCCTGCTCCAACCATGACGTCACGTCAGCACGCCTTCACCCGTCCTCACCACCATTACATAGACCCACACATCGTGGCCGTGTGTTGTGGTGCTCTTTCTTTTTTCTCTTTATACTTTACACTTTTTTTACTCTCCAACTCTCTTAGGCTGCGTTCACACAGTCAGTGTACTAACAGGTGTGACTCTTGATTTGTCCTGTTTGTGAACCTGTCTCATGAACCTATGAGATCTTGATTAATGTCTGTAACCCAAGTTATATGGTAACCATAGTTTAATGACAGTATATATCAAGGCTTGTTGTGTTTTGTAGCTTGCATTGTGTCTTGTAGTGTTCATTTTCATTCTGAACTAGAACATTTCAACCATTTTATGATGTCTAGAACCCTTAAATATGATAATCCACTTGCGAGGGACTCCCTTACTATAAAGGCAGCTAAATATTAAGAGTGATATTATAAATATTTCAAAATAATTAATAATTGTCTTTTTAATAAACACCAATAATCACAAATATTGTTACAAAGCAGCTTTACAGACAATATTGACTGTATGCATGTCATTTTTTTTAAATTGTATTATTTATTTATTTATTTATATTTAAAAAATGACTCAAATAAGTAAACTTTTTATTCATCAAAATTTTCTTAAAGTTAAAAACTATGTACGGAAGCTTATTTCAGCCACAGACTGAAAAATAAATAAATTACAAAAAAAAAAAAAAAAAAAAAAAAACATGAAAAAGAACATGCTGTGGACACTAAATGACTTGCCTGAGGTAAATGTAATGCTAAGTGAGATATTATTCTCAAGCTGTTTTATTTATTTATTTATTTATTTTGTCTTTCCGCAGTTGAAAATTTTGATCTCACAATTCGGACATTTATCTCAGAATTGCGAGTTATAAACTAAATTGAGATAAAGTCAGAATTGTGAGATAAAACACTACAATTACTTTTTTTTTTTTTAATTCCGTGGCAGAATCAAGCTTCCATAATAACTGTTAATAGCATAAAATAATTGTGGAAAAATTATTTATGGACTTCTGACTTTAGAAAGCAGAATGAAAGATTCAATTTTATTACATTTTAAAGTCATAATCTTGACAGCCTAAAAATACATTTAGTAATTTTCTTTTCAGTCAAATTTTCTTTGTATCAGCGTAACTGTATTTAGCACTCCAAACAGGACTGGCAAGTGTATTCTGCTACTGTGTGAATGTGGCCTTATTCTCTGCCTTCAGTTTCTCTCTCTCTCTCTCTTTCTCTCTCTCCGTTTCTCATCTCGCCGTCCCTGCCTGCTGCTGCAATCACTCTTACGCTGGTATGCATCTCATGGGAATATGGTTTATATGCTTTTATGGTGTAATTTTGTATTGTTTATGACAGAGTATGAGTGAGTTTGTGCGTGTGTGTCCCTTTAATCCCATAAAGCTTCCTGATGTGTGTGAGTATTAATGCTTTTGAACTTATTTTTTAAACAGCGGTATTGCATGGCATACCCATGAACATCATGAGTGATCCACATCTAAGTATCTGTGTCGTGTCATATCCTGATATACAAAATGAGGTCATGAATGTTTTATACTGTCACTCATCACAGCAAAGCACACAACATACAGAACTGATCTGAACCGAAGTAAAACAAGGTCTGACACACAAACTGCTACATATAGATCATTTTTTATCTTTGATTTCTGTCATTGCGACTAAAAGCATAAAATAATGCTGGTGCTTTAAACACAGAGGAGGAATAACTATAAACAACCTCTGCTCTTTTATTTAGTGGCTTTTTTAATGAACAAACGAGCAAAATGCCATTCTTTTTCTGTTTATCTGACTACAGGTTATGTAATACTAAATTAACACTGAGCCAGTTGGCCGGTAACTTTAGAATTGCAACATATTACACAACTTAAAACAACAACAACTTAAACTTAAATGAACTGCATGAATGATAGCCCCAAACAAAAGACATGCAAATAAAAGACAAGACTGCTAAAATAATATAAAAAAAGTGTGTACTAAAAACATCAAGCGGTTTTTATCTAAAAAAAAAAAATGTGTATGTATATATATATATATATATATATATATATATATATATTATGGGTGTAACGGTACATGTATTCATCCTGAACCATCACGGCATCACTGTTCGGCACGTACAGTCAGATGACGAATACAGTCAGTCACAGGCAATTCACACTCCAATCCAGAAGGGGGCGCATGCGGTAATGCAACACTGATTGCTAACCACCACAACAGGAAAAAAAGTGCAGAAAAAGAACTGCAGTTTCAACCACAGAAAGACATCAATAAATCAGTTTGAGAGTAATATCTCACGTAGCATTACATTTACCTCAGGCAAGTCAATTAGTGTACACAGCATGTTAGTTCACTAGAGAAATCAACTCTAGAGGGAAGCATTTCACTAAATATATGCACTATATTAGCTTATACTGTACATCCATTATATAGTGTTGATTATTATATCTAAAAATAAGCAACTGAATTTAATAGTTTGGGCTCTGTTGTTAATTGTAACCTTTAATATTACAGTAATGTGCAAGAAAGGGCTCCCTACGTATATAATTTACAGAATTTTTATCCTTAAGAAAATGTTAATTATAATTGAATCTATTGTCTAGACACAATTTGTTCAATAAACCACTGTTTAATAAAAATGAAAAAAGCAGCAATCTTATGTTTAGTTTTCTTGCTGCTGCTGTACCGAACCCGTACTGAACCGTGACTTCAATACCGAGGTATGTACCGAACCGCCGTGTTTATGGACCATCACACCCCTAATAGTGTCCAAATACTTTTTGGGGTCACATGAAACAAAGTAGCACCTTGATTTATTTTTAAAATTTGGGCTTCCAAAATCAAAATGGCCTGTGTGTGGATGAGAGAAAGTGAGCGATCGCTCTGTGGTACCTGTCTGGAGGAGACATGAGCTCATCAGGATGAATCATTAATGAAGGGCTCTGGGAGCCAGAGGCTTGTTTCTCTGACTGTAGGAAGACTGATGTAGCAGCCTCATCTCTACCTGCCTAATGATGAATGAAGCACTGATCCCCACTGAAATATTAACACACCTACGCACACCCCCTATAAACACACAGACTGTAGAACAGATGTGTCTGTCCATTACTGTAGAATAAAGGAAAACATGTTCCTGGTTTAGTAGGTAAAATCTTACCAACATTTGGATGTGATTTTAAAACATCTTACAGAATTCTTGAGAGGTTTTATCAAAGGTTCCTGTCAGAGTTCTTAAAGAGGCCATATTATGCCCTTTTACAAAGTCTTGGTTTTGTTTTTGGGGACTATTAGAATAGGTTTTCATGACTGAATGTTAAAAAAAAAAACACATTTTTCACATATTTGACATTGTTGCAGCACCTCCCTTCCCAGTCTGTCAGTAACGCCCTGTTTAGTTCCTGTCTCTATGAAGCCCCTCCTTCTGAAAAGCGCAGTGTGCTCTAATTAATCGGTTGAACCAGTGTGTTGTGATTGGTCAACCGCTTCGAGTGTGTTTCGGAAATGTCACGTTTCAGGGAGTTCAGAAACAGTGCGCACTGATATAGAGAATAACTCCCTTTGGTGTTGATTTGTCCTTTGTTCATATTGTCTCTGATCATAGTTACAGAGCACATAATGAGCTGATCTGTCCATAGTAATACTCTGTTTACTGTGCTTGAAGCAGTATGGCTGCATGGGTATTGTGCGGTTGGCAGTCATTGCCAATGTAGGATTATAGTACAGGTTGACTGAGGATGATGTTGCTCTGTACTGTCTGCACGGCAGTGATCAGGAACGGCAAGTGTTCTCGCTGACAGTGACCTTCTGTTGGCTTATGAGCCAATAGCAGTGTTGCCAGATCTCACTAAAAAACAAGTAGGTTACATTGCATTTTGCTACAAAAAAATGTATTTTCAATAATTATACTCTATTTTGAAAGTAAGTCAAATGTCAATGAATAAATTGCTCTCATACACACACATCTATGGAAAGGACAGGAAAAAAGCACAGATTTTAAAGGAGCAACCAACTACAGCGATTATTAATGACTTTATGTCAGAGAACAGTGCGGTTGGAACTGTAGGTGGTGGATTTGACAACTGCAATTACTTGTCTATCAAACTTCATTTTGCTAAAGGTGCTAAGCTGAAATACACAACTGGAAATAAGATGAATGGAATATGTATCTGTAAGATTCTGTAAGAGCGTCTATGGAAGCTTGTTTCTGACACTAAATAAAAAAAATAAAAAAGGTAATTTTCACTTATTATCTCACAAATCAGACTTTTTTTTCTCACAATTACGAGGTTACATCACGCAGTTGCGAGTTATAATGTCAGAATTGCGAGATATAAACTCACAGTTCCCAGAAATAAAATCAAAATTGCGAATTATAATATCCGAATTGTGAGATATAAACTGACAATTGCGAGAAAGTCAGATTTGTGAGATATGCGATTATGCGAGACTTTTTTTCTTGCAATTCTGACTTCTTTTCTCAGAATTGAGATATAAACTCCCAATTGTGAGTTATAAAGTCTAATTCTGAGGGGAAAAGACATTTTTCTTAGAATTGCATATCACAATTCTGACTTTATATATCGCAATTCTGACTTTATAACTCGCAATTCTTACTTTATAACTCACAATTGTGAGTTTATATCACACAATTCTGAGAAAAAAGTCAGTAAACTTGCAATTGCGAGAAACAAAGTCAGAATTGTGAGATAAAAGTCGCAATTACCTTTTTTATTTTTTATTCAGTGAATGGAACAGAAAAAGCACAATTTAGGCTACTAATTTTATTCCCGATTTGAAATGTGTTATTGGAATGTAACTTTGATCGACAATTTTGGCAATTTCAGTCTTTCCCCATTAAAGGCACGGTAAGCGATTTCTGAGAAGTGCTGTTGAAAGTGGATTGGACCGAGTAGCACAACAAACATTTAGACAATCAGCAGTAGGGGCATGTCCAATCATGATGGGGGAGGAGAGAGGGTGAGCAAGAGGGAGATTTGAAGAAAGACTGTAGAAAGAGAGATGTCTGAGAGACATTACAAAAGAGAAAAAACTTAGAAGAATATCACTGGAAAAAGAACTAACAACCAACTCCTGGTTGTATATACTCTTGTGTACTGTATGTTCATTTTTAGTTCTTCCTTGTCGTTCGTTCGTTTGTCATCTTTATGCATTATGACAAACGAACGAACCGTTCACATATTGCTTCTTTTGCACGCTCATATTCGTTAATTCAAATGTAGGCGCGCAACAGGCGTGCTCATAATGAAAGCGATGGCAGGTCATGTGACAAGAACCAACCAATCAGCTTTGACCTTTCCGTAACAAAACATCAAAAGTTCAGCCAAACAGTTGATTATAGCTGTACAGGGTGGTTTTTATATCTCACCTCCATAAATATATCTAGTAGTAAAGCTAATGCAAAGGCTAGAAATCAATTTATCCTTTGCTGAAACTTCCTCATCGTCGTGGAGCAACCATAGCAACGACAGACGCCACGGGAGCGCAAGCGCTTTGGAAAGGAGGAGAAGCGGCGCTGCCGCACTTTCCACGTGTTTTTAGATGCGATATGTGAACGGCCCCTAACACGTTACCAAGAGAGACTTTGCTTATAAAAAGTAGACATGTCAACACAGTCTTTTTTCCATTTCTTTCATTTTCTCTAGCTCTTTCACTCAGCAGGGTTGACTAATCTATTTCCCTTGCTCTACCTCTCACCTACTTAGTCATCCATTTCTTCCTTCCCCTCTTTATGTACCTCCTCCCACACTCCCTTTCACTTGGCTTTCCTCTTTTTCAGCTCTTTTTTTTTTCTGTTCCATTCATTCTATCTTCTGACTCTTTCTCTCATTCTCATTTCTGCTCTCTAAAACACTTATCCTGTCATCTCTCGCCCCATGTGTCCGTTCAAGCACCCACGGTGGGAGGAAAGTTCTGTAAGTGAGTGATAATTACTGAGTGCATTCTGATTCAGAGGTTCTGATTTCAGACTCTAGGGTTCTTAAGGCCGCAGTCTGGACACACACTGACTGGAAGCTCTGTTGTACCTTATCTAAGCCTTCCTTTGCTTCTTGATGATCTTTTTTAAATAACCTTTTTTATGACAAGGGAATTCACAGGGTTTTATGCTCATGAAGTGGGTAGTTCTGATGCAGCCAGTCTGCAATTATTGAATATAAAGATTAAAAACATATATGAGGTGGTTCTGAGAGCATGTCCATTGGAGGTTGAAGACAAGGCTGGTCAGTTTTAGTCACAGATTTTGACACTGTTTACAGTCTTTTGTGCAGCAATTTATCTGTTGAGCAGCTGCTGTGGTGTAGCTTTTGGTGTCAGGGTGTACGTTTGTGAATGTTGTGGTTTTCAAAAAGACCTCTGTTGCCACCTGGTGTTGATTTGGAGGAAATGCTTGTTTGATTTATCACACAGTCATATTGCCCATATCTGATCAGATTTTTCTCCCTCATATGTGACACATGCAGACAGATGTGACACACTGACTGACAATTTCAATTGTGATCTGGGTTAAAGTATATTAAAAGAGAAAACCATTATTTTTAAATTCTAATATTATCTATGTTTTTTTCTGTATTTTTGATCAAATAAATGCAGGCTTGATGAGCATAAGAGACTAATTTAAAAAACAATAAAAATAGTAATGTTTCCAGTACTGTATGGTATGGTAATACAATTTTAATAGCCCTCAAAAAATGGTCACTGGCAAAACATGTAAAATATAATACAATTTTAACAATAAATATGTTGTTAAACAAAAATACGCACGCACACGCACACACACACACACACACATATATATATAGTCCGTATAGACCCAAATCTGATAAGTATCTATTGTATTCTATATCTATTGGATGTATTTTTATATTTATATAATATATATCTATAAACATGAGGAGGTGTGTCAGACCTCATTAAAAAAGTATTTCTGTAAAGAATAAAAATGTACACTTTTAAAAGCCCTCAAAAAAGTGGTCTCTGACTTAACATCTATTATAAATTAAATAAATTTTATTCACTTAAGAAAAAAAAACACAGAATACACAGCTAATTTTTGAATGGCCTTTAGTGAAAAAAGATTTTTTTTGTGTCCAGATAATGTAGTTATACAACTACTACCAGCAGGGGCAAACGTGGTTCCCCATCTGAGAGATTGGTCATTTATATTTCAGTAACCCTGCTCTATTTGTGTTCAGGGGAAGGACCCTCTTTATGCCCAGATCAACAAGGGGAAGAAGTGAAGGATCATGGGAACTCTGCACAGACGTGATCAGCGCTGGGGGGAGCAGGAGACCAAAACACTGGAGATCAACTCTCTGCCCTGTGTGTGTGGTGTGTGTGTGTGTGGTGTGTGTGTGTTTGTATGAGCGCGGTCACTCCAGCCTCAATGGTCCACTTCTCCAAGCAGCCATCTCTCTAGAGCCGCCCCGTCCCCCTCACGACTTCCTCCGTTACTCCCTCCGCAAGGATCGAGAGGGACAGACTCTCTCCATACCACTTTGTTTCTTTCTCACTGTGTTTTCTGCACATGACAGCAGGGCATTGTGGGTGATTTCAACCTTACAACACCCCTCATAGCCTTATGAGCCCAGCTCTGCAGCTTCATTCATGCTCTTCGTCCTACTTCCAGTTTCCGCTCGTCTGACTCTCTTTAGAGACCGCATTACGGGAAACTCTCGAGAGGTGCCTGTCGGACCCCCGATCATGCATCCGACCCGCCGTAATCCATCACAGAGCGGATCCATCTGTGACTTACGCGAATCATCCTTTTGGGTTTGTTTGGTTTTTATTCCTCGCCCACGTATTTGAGATTCTGCTGCTAGAAAGCTATGCAGAGCTAAAAAAATAACAACAACTCACTTTCTGTCTCGGATGGAGAACAGACACGAGGAGCGACTTTTGCCAAATCTCAAGATTTAGGAGCAGCTGAATCTGACTGGGGGACTCGAGGGTACGAACATTGCAAAAACATGTGATCGAACTGTTCCTTCTCTATAGCTTTTGTACAATACTAATGAGAAAAAACAAAAACACACAATGTTGAAATGGATTTTTATTTTATAAGTCAAGTGGAGCCCTTGAAGTCAACTTTAGATGTGTTTTAGGGGTAAACATGGCTTTAAAATCTGATCGTTGGTTTGCCAAACTCATTTTGTAAATAATAATAATAATTATTATTATTGATAATAATGACGACAATGACGATGACAAATAATAATGATGATGATAATAATGGTTCTGATTATAACAGTGTTCATTCCATCCTGTGGACTTCGGTGCCATAAAATAGGCTGGCCTTAGTGATGCAAACTCCTCATGAAACCCAAGCAATATTAAACATGATGTGTCCCAAACTCCCAAGCAGTTTACGTTGCTTTCTCAGTCTTTTGATTTCAGCTGGATGTGGAGACTGTCTTTTTAAGTGGCCTGAAACAAACCCCGAGAGACTGTTATTATGTATTTTAATGGCTGAAAGGGTCCAGTGGTAAATAGACGGTGTCATATTTATGTGATTTCTTTTGGTTTGTTGTCAAGATGAAGCTGGTAACTGTGATAGAGGAAGACCAGAGCTTCTCTCAACGTGTATGTCAATGCAGCAATCTCAAATACGCATGTACACAAAAACATATGCATACATGTTCATGCAGACACACATTCACAGACCTTAAAGTCAATAGGACATCAAAATGGACTCTGTTTACTTTTTTAATTCACCTTTCTGCACATTTATCAGTGTATGTTATTCCAAAGAGAAAATGTCTTCTTCTTCTTTCATCAAAGTGTTAAGCTTCCTTTTTGAGTAACATAACCAAAACAGCAGATATATTGACATTAATGCTGGTAAACTAGATTTTAAAAATATTGTTACTATTGGCTCCAATCCGACTTTTTACAATTCACTCAATTCCTAAAGAGAATTCATGCCCCCTATTTGTTGAATATTCTGTTTTACTCAGAAATGTGTTGCATTAAGACTAAAAAGGGTTGTGAAGGCTGTTTCATGTTGACTTTAGGGCCGTCTGATCACATTAAAACACACCAGAATATCTGTCTGTAATCCAACCTCCAATCAGAGAAAATCACCATGAATGGCATCTGTTTTCATTGCATCTGAAAAGATTAGAGCATTCCATTACTGTGACGACAACTTCCTCCTATTTTATGGCCAGAGTCCCATTTTAATTTCAAATAAAAGCAGTTTTGGACCTTCAAGATCTAAATTTTGAGCGTTAAGAAGACGAGGGTGAAAATCAAGGTGAATGGGAGTCCTTACAATTTCAGAACATTTCTATTTTGCCTTTACCTCAGCTAATGGTTTGGTAATGTAAAAGGACACATTATTTTTATCTTGATGATAATGACATTCTACAGTGGATTTTTAGAGCATTTTTTCTTTTCTCTTGATTTACGTAACTCACCATGTAATACTGTTACCAATAAACACATCCCAAAATGTTTCTCTGCCTCTCTGCCTTTGCAGCAAAATCTCGCATATTTATAGGGTGAGAAAAAAATCAGTAGAAAAAGATGTTTTATTCTACATAAGTGTGGTCCCCTCTCATGCTTGTTGCCATATTTAGATCACATGACCAGCTGAATACTAGTCTCTTGGTAACCCCCATTATTGGATACTTTAGGCTAAAGAGATAGTTCACCCAAAAATGAAAATTCTGTCATCATTTACGCACCCTCAAGTTGTTAAAACCTGTATGAATTTCTTTTTTCTGCTGAACACAAAAGAAGACATTTTGAAGAATGTTGGTAATCAAACAGCTGATGGACCCCATTGATTCCCATAGTGTTTTCTTTTAATCCATATTATGGAAGTCAATGGAGTCCATCAACTGTTTAGTTACCCATAATCTTTAAAATACACTATGTGTGTTGGCTCTCCAAAAAAAAAAAAAAAAAAAAAATATATATATATATATATATATATATATATATATAATAAATAACGCAACAGTTTGCATCAGTTTTTTTTTTTTTTTTTTTTTTGAGTTATAACTTTGAGTGAATTTACGTTCTACCAACAAGCTACATTGTGTTAGAACAACTTAATACTTTGTAGCATAAACACAAATTTTTAAGTTGATTACTCAAAAAAAAAAAAAAAAAAGTTGCTCCAACTACCAGAGCTGTAGCCCTGGAACCAGTTATTCTTATCTATTTCAGTTCAACTCAACAGCTATTATAGCACATGCTAACATAACCTATTTAACATGTATATTTAATGAACAAGTAAGATATTACTTGTCAATGGCATTAGCGCAGTCATTGCTTAATAGTGTTTACCTTCATGTATCTACTCTTCAGTACAGTAGTAACCACAAAAACTTCATTACAGAATCTCTTTTAAATGTCAAACATAACAGCATTAAACACTAACAGGTCTTTCCCTTCACTAAAAACAAATAAATTCAAACTTAATTTCAACATTTATTCTCCTTATCCAGTCCTATGCAAAGCATGCTGGAAATACACTGCCTAATTTCCGAAGTTATAATTTTTTCCAAAAAAAAAAAAAAAAAAAAGCCAATTAACTCAGAAATTTGAGTTTAAATTAGTATTGTCAACAGAACTCATTTAATTAAAACAATAAATTATCATTTTTAACTTGCAACCATGCATTTATTTAAGTTGTGGTAACAGGTCCACTGAATTACTTTTGTGTTCAACTGAAGAAAGAAGCTCAAACAGGTTTGGAACAACTTGAGGAGGAGTAAATGATGATAGAATTTTAATGTTTGAGTAAACTATCCCTTTAAGGGAAAAAAATGAATCATGAGCATGAACAGGATGTTTCTAGAATATCAACTTGCTTTTGTGCACTGCTGCATCCACACCACTAGGTGTCAGGATAAGGTTCAGTACCACAGTTGTATCTACCAGCGAAACACAATCTAATTACATTTGCCATTTTTAGTTTGCTTTGCTTTATATTAACACAGCTACAAAGAAACCATCAAATCACCACTTGTTACTTCAACTTAAAATCATACTAGATTTGGAAAAGAAAAGAGAACATTTTTCTATAGCTGAAATGCTGTTTCAGATGTTAAATGATCTAGCCACACAATCTAAATGAGATTCCGACTGTGAATTGAATCACTGAACTGGATCTTTGCCAGATAAATGAGCACATTTATGCATTTCATTGAACACACCACTCAAATTCACTCTTGCTTATGGGGAAAATTAATACATTAGGCCTGCTTAGTTTTTCTCTTTCACTGGAATTTGTTTCAGGAGCAGTTAATGTTCTTCTGATCACATTTTAACAGCCTTCTTATGTCATGAATGAGTGCAAATTAACATAATGTAAGGAATGTCACTATAACCTATAATTTGTAGGTCACAGGTCAAATGACCTTGAGCATATTTTCTTTCTTACAGTAGTAAGATTCCCTCTTTCTCAGGTATGCAGAGTAATTTACCAGGTTAAGAACTGGTTTCCTTTTTTCCTGAGAAAATTACTGCTCTCTGATTGTTTTGACTTCTTGTCCAAGAAAGGCAAATGCTAGATGTGGGAACGTTTTCACAGGGCCCATGTCTCAGTAACTGTTTCTGTCAAATATATATATATATATATATATATATATATATATATATATATATATGTATTGGCCAAAATGAGGGTTTGATATTCATTCATTCATATTGTTACTAATAAATCCACACTGATGACTTAGTCCTCATAGTGTGATGAAATGCCCCACTATAGGGTCAGTGAGAGCTAAATTAACTTAATCTTTTTCCTTAGCTTTCAAAAATAAAGCCACCTCAAGAAATATTCACTTAAGTATAAAGTGTGACAACTAGCCCTGGTCTCTTTTATTGTCAAATTTCAGCTCTTCAGAGGGAAAGCTAACCAACATAGAATTTAATTTAAAGCAAAGCACTAACTTTGTTTTCAGTCAACAGATTAGATTCTTGACGAGGGAGAGACACTTGTAACCACAATATTGACTAATACTTTTATGCTTCTTCCAGCCTACCTGGTGTGAAGACGTAATGAGAGTTTGATTTTGGTTGTTTGACAAGCTGTGCCTTCGTGGATTTCAGTGGTTCTTGACTGACTGCATTCTTTGAGAATGAAAACAGTCCTTTGCTGGCGTTCAGTAAAGTGACTTGTTTGACGAGACATTCCTTTATCTCGTCATTAGCACATGAACACGCTCATCCAACCTCATTCCAGTCTGAGGGCCAATGGGCGAGTTCTCGCTTTATGTGCTTTTTATCCTCTGACAACTGCGACACAACAACATTTTATTTGTACATGCTGGATCATTTTGAATCATAAAGGAATAACTGAATGGATTATTAATTATGAGGGGTTGAGGAAAGAGAATTACCTCTTTTTGATGAACTGCTGGAAACCTTTGAGTCAGAATGATGGAACAGGTGAGAAACTGTGACTTGAATTTTATTCTAATATTAGCAACTTTTAAATGTGATCTAGGCTTAATTTTTTCCACATAGATTCCTCAAACACAGATTAATGTCTACATTAAAATGTAATAGACAGTTGTGAAGAAAATCAAAGTGCAAAAATTACCAAGATAGAATGCTTCATTTTGGTAGTACAATGCTATTCTTTGAAATACCATATATGTGGTAATCCTTCTGTACCATGGTATTTCTATCTCTCTTGTGAGACTTTCCTATACTTATCGATTTATTGATTTATTGGCAGTTTATTGACACCAACCATACTTTTGATGGAAATAACCAGAAGTTTCTTAATATAACTCTAGTGTTGATTTTCACCTCAGCTTACGGATTTCTACTAAATGCTATTGTACATTTTGACATTGACTAGTGTGGTTTTGACTATTAAAATGTACAGAATTTGATTGGGCAATGGTAGCATGTCATCACACAGACTTCAGATTCCTGAAATGCAACGTGGATGGTGTTGTGTAGTGCTACAAAGCAGTTTATTTGTCAAGCTCTGAAATATTGCTGACAATACAAACCTATCATAGTGCAATGTGAAGTTTACTTTGATATTTTTAACATTTGCTACATTTTATACATCAGGATGAATCAATAGACTTTAAAACCCTGAAGGCACGGTTCCAGGGTGAAAATGGTCTGAAGATCCAGACTAAACCTATCATCCCAGAGAAACCCAAAACCATCCCTCAGCCGACAAAAGCCAGCAATTCTTTAATCTCAACTATCAATGCTGTTGCGCAAAATGGGATGCATCATGCACCACGAGTAGTCTTCAAAGATGACAAAAATCTCAGTCGCCAGCTCTCTCCACCCTGGGGAGTAAAGACTAGAGAGAACCAGCCCATCAATAATGCTGAACTGCAGGACAATAACCAGAAGAAGGAAGTCGACACTGTAAAGCAGAGTATGAAAGACAAGAAGCTTCCACTGGTTCTGCCAGTGGCTCCCAAAAAAGCTGAAATCCCAGAGCCCGAATCCAGCCCACTTACACCTGCGTCCGTTTCACCATTCAAAGTGTCAACACCCAAAAAGTTTGTATTTAGCCCTCAAAAAACTAGAAAAGATGAATGCGAGAAGACGGGCCCTGCAAAGGAGGTAAACAGTGCCAAAAAATCTTTGAAGGACAGGAATCTTCCACTGGTTCTGCCAGTGCCTCCCAAAAAATCTGAAACCCCAGAGCCTGAAAAAACTAGCAAAGATGAGAATGACAAGACAAACACTGTAAAGGAGGTCGACATTGCTAAAAAGTCTCTGAAGGACAGGAATCTTCCACTCGTTCTGCCAGTGGCTACAATAAAAGCTGATACCCCAGAGCCTGAACCCAGCCCCCATACACCTGTTTCCATTTCACCAGTCAAAGTGTCCACACCCAAGAATTTTGAATTTACAACTCAAAAAACTAGCAAAGATAAAAATGAGAAGACAGATACAGTGGAAACCCCAACACCAGCTAGTCGTACCCCTGCTCCAAGTCAATCTGCTCCTGCTGGCCCATCTGTAACAGCCAACCCCCCTTCTGAAAGTGTACCTGTTGTCCCTAAGGCTGTTGTCCCTACTCAGACTTCATCTGGAGCACTACCTGCCCCCAACATTCCTGCCCTAAGTATTCCTGCCCCAAGTATTCCAGCCCCAGGTATTCCGACCTCTGCCAGCCCTGAGACAAAGATTCCTGAACCAGCCATTCCAACACCAGTCATTCCCTCTCAAGCTCTTCCTAAATCAAAGACTTCTAGTCCAGAAACCTCTACTTCAACTGCTTTTGACACTGAACCTTTTAAACCAAATATAAATATACTCTCTTTATCAGAATTATTTCCTCCCCCTGAAGGAAGCCCACCTCCAGAATTCACTGAAATTCCTCCCCCTCTTCTTTATGAAGATTTTCCTGATGGAGACTTTTCTGAGCAAGCTATACCCACTCCAGCGATCCGTACATTTATCGACCCAGTTCCCAGGAGTCCAGTTGTCTCCAGGTCAGCCTCCCCTGCCCCGTCCACCCCTCCGGCGGTATCTCCAGAGCCCTTGATGAAGCCCCTAGAATATACACCTAGTCCAGACTCCAGACTTACAGTCTCAAGCCCTCCTCCAGATGTTCATACTCCAGCTGCACCTGTATACGTGGTACTGGAGAATGCAAAAGCTCTTACTGACAATAAAGCTATTAACCCAGAGAGGACTAAGGAGGACCAGTCCTCATCCAAGCAGCTTTCACCCTTCTCAGCCTTGGCGAGAGCGGAGGAGATGGCCTCGGTTAAACGGGCACCAAATGATAGCCGAATATTTAACATTTTGGAGAGGGCTAAGAGAAAGAGCACAGTGAGCCAGTTGGCTACCACACCTGAAAACACAATCCCACTTGAGACAGCTACACCCGAGATTCCTCTGCCTGAAACTTCCACACCTCTGCCTGAGACTGTCACAACTGAGATGACTCAACCTGATGTAGCTACACCTGAAAAAGCCCCACCACAGCTTGTCCCAACTGTAGAACAACTACCTGAGGAAGCCCCACCTGTACCAGAAGTGTTTGATATCCCAAAACTCCCTCCAGTTGACTATGTGGATCACTCTTGGGTGCCACCTACCCACCCACCTGAAACTGCCAAGGTTAATGGCCTTGATCACAGTAAGTATCCATTTTAAGCTGGGTTGACACTGTGTGACAATTTTGCTGTCTTAAGATCAATTTCATTTCTTATTGTAGGGCAGTCTTCTTTCAATAAGTGTGGCATTTTCACAGATGGCCAATTAATTGGCTTTGCTTCAAATGAAGTCAGTTTCAGAAAATTTGTGCAGTGCTACTGTTTTAATCAACACAAATCACTTTTTTGATTATTTTTTCACAAATGTAAATACCTTTTAGCAATGGAAAACAGTGTTTAAATGCCTTTTTGATTGAGTTAGGTGGATTCCATACTTCAGGGAGGGTTGGTATGCAGGATATGTAAGTCTATTGTGGCTTGTGTTGGGCAACATATCTTTCATAATCAGTATGACAAAGAATATTTTGTCCGTAAAAGTAAGACATATTGGTTTTAGTTTAACTAAATGCCAATTACGCTTACATGTATTATCGTAAGTAATTGTTGTAATAAGACCATGTTGCTCAGAGAAAATAATTGTTTCCATTTCAGCTTAGATTGAAATGACATCCACCATCAATTATGTGGTGTTAAATATGATTACGTCACCTAAAATTATTCTTTATCTCATGTATTTGATCAGGCTTATTATTTCATAAGTATAAGCATCACAGTTCCTCCATTTTCTTTCTATGCTCCCTTGACCTCGCATTTTCATTGGCTTTGCAGACATAACTCCGCTATCTCTTCCTCATGCTTCTTTTTGAGGTGTATGGTTTTGGTTTGCATGCAAAAATTGCATGCAAAACAAATGCATGCAAAAATTTACTGGTAACACTTTATTTTGATGGTCCACCTTAGACATTCGACTAACTATAAGTAACCCTAACACTTATCCCTAACCCAACAGTCTTCTAGTCTACTAATACTCTAATAAGAGTTGGTTGACATGTAGTTGCAAAGTTACTAATGTCTAAAGTGGACCATCGAAATAAAGTGTAACCAATTTACTTAATTTTCTTAACAATAAAGATATCCAATAAACAAGATCAGTTTACTTGGCAAGCAACATTTTAAAGGCACAATATGTAAGAATTTTGCAGTAAAATATCCAAAAACCACTAGGCCAGTGTTATATATTTTGTTCAGTTGAACTTACAATATACCAAATGTTTCCAATTATTTGTAAATCCTGAGAAAATCGCGATTTTAACCAAGGATCTGGGACGTGTCCGGGAGTTGCCTGTCAATGGCGTCATATCCGCATTACCCTCGGTTTCCGGTTTTATTTTGTAGAAACCATGGAAACACAAAAGACGCTTTAATATATTACATGTTTTATTAGACAAGGGAACAAAATAGTGTAACAATATAACATCATTTTCAACACAATCAAATGTTTCTAATATGATAAACAGCGCTGTTACCTCATACACTTGGCCGGAAGAAGCAGTTGGAATTGCTCCAGCGGCCTCATTGAGCTCCAACATCACTCGGCCTGCTCTGCTTCATACTACAGTAACGTTAATAATCTCATCCATGAACATGATTAATGCTCGAGTCCCATCGTGATTCTTTTCCACTGGCTGAGGTGAAGACGACATTTCCCAAGATTCCGCGCTCAAACTCTGCGTCATCAAGCTACACCTTTGTTTTGAATAGGCGATCTCTAGTGGCGAAAAATCTACATATTGTAGCTTTAATTGAGCTTCTATTTATATATGTCTTTAGTATTTTTTTCAAAATGGTGGTGGTCCAGTGCTTGTCCATTCTAAGATTTATTCTCTTGTTTCTGTAGGGGTGGTGACAGTGGTCAAAAATGTGCATCCCCCTCCCCCACCACCTAGGAAGGCTCTGCCAGCCACACCCAGTGTGGACCCCCCAGTTGAGAAACCAACTCAGTCTCCTGCCAGAAACCTCCAGATTCCCACAACACCATCTATACCTCTAGAAACACATGGTAACTTTCTCAAGATGTTTCTCAAACAGTGTTTGTCCACTAAATGCATAAACAAAAAAAAAATTTTTTCTTCATCAGAAAATTCACTACATAACTCATTTGAAGAGGGATTTTATGAAGATGTTGAGGAACCTGAGGCTCCAGCAGTTTCTACCTTCAGGCCTCCATCAACACCATCATCAGATTCTAGTTCCAAAAGCCCAGTTTCAATTCACGAGGAAGCATTCCTGAAACAGTTGAGCACAAAACAACAGGTGAAAGAAGATGTGTTTCTGAACAAGCGGGATAAAGACATTGTGGATGTGGATTACGCATCTGTGAACTCAGGCTCTCTAAATCCAGACACTCAAGCTGCTGTGCTTCAGGACTCGGTGCGAAGCTCACCTGCCTTGTCTCCATCAGGGTAAGACATGATGATTTAGTGTGGCCACAGAAAAAAAGGCTTTTCTGTATGTGCTGTCTGTGACATTATTGTTATTCCGACTTTCCTTCAGGACCCTTGAAAGAGGTCACAATGTTGATGAAGAACACGCAGACAGTAAAAGGGGCAAAACACAAAAGAATAAGAAACAGAAAGGACCTCCAAAAAGTAAGCGGAAGAAGACCTCACTGAAATAGGCTAATGCTGTTGTGCTGTTGTCTTTTTGTCTTGTTTTCCAGTAAAAACTAACAACAAAAATTATATATATCATCAATAACATAATATATATATATATAATATATATCATATCATCTTCATTAAAACAAGATCAAATTTACTTGAGAAGCAAAATTTTGAAAATAATAGGACTTAATTATTTAGACATAAACGAATGCAATTTACAATATGGCTTATGCTTAAAACAAAACAAAAAATAGTTTTCTATTTGGTGTAATATTAATATATATATATATATATTTTTTTTTTTTTTTTTTTTGGTGCAGAGTAGTGGTTCATGCTCTCAGTTATCTCATCTCTGATGACCTTCTGACCTCCATAGAAATGATAAACACACAGGATATTGTCATGTCAGTTTATTTTAGATTCTCTGTTATCTTCAAAGTATTCTGCTGACTGACGTATGTTTTGTATTGTTTACAACTTAGATCCATATGCTGATGCAGCGGCTGCAGTAAGTTTTTTTTTTTTTTTTTTTTAGTTCTTACGGTAACACTTTATTTTAGTGCCGTAGTTACACGTTACTACATGTACTTACTATAGTAATAACAGTAAATTATGCATAATTACAAGTAACTAACCCTAAACCAAACCCTAACCCTAACCGTAACTCTATAGTAAGTACATGTAGTTAATTTATAGTACTCAGTATTTATTTGAGTAATTACAATGTAACTACGCCACTGTAAAATAAAGTGTAATCGTTTTAACTAGTAGTGTAATGACTGTTGAAGGGCTTAACGTTAATGTCAGTGACAGTTAATGTTTGCAATACTAATAACCCTACTTTGTGTAGCATTATCATATACGTTTTGTATCTTCTTATTGCATGTTCTGTTGTTGCAATGATCTGTTCAAACATGTTGCTGTCTTCAATTAAATCACCTCACCTTTTAGGTGGTGGAGGCTCCCAAGAAAGGCTTGTTCTCCAGGTTTGTAGCAGTGTTTTATTATTCGCAATATTAAAGGTTTAGTTCACTTTCATATAAAATTTTCCTGATAATTTACTCACCCCCATGTCATCCAAGATGTTCATGTCTTTCTTTCTTCAGTTGAAAAGAAATTAAGGTTTTTGATGAAAACATTCCAGGATTATTCTCCTTATAGTGGACTTCAATGGCCTCCAAACGGTTGAAGGTCAAAATTATAGTTTCAGTGAGTAGAATAGGGTAGGCATAGGACATACAGCGTAAGCTTTTTGAAGAATACAAAAGTACGATTTTGGCAGAAGCACTTGGAAGGCAATCATTTGTTTATATAAAGCATATACATTTAAATTTTTTTCAAAAATGACCGATCGTTTCGCTAGATAAGACACTTATTCCTCTTCTGGTATCGTTTAAAGCCCTTTGAAGCTGCACTGAAACTATAATTTTGACCTTCAACCGTTTGGAGGCCATTGAAGTCCACTATAAGGAGAATAATCCTGGAATGTTTTCATCAAAAACCTTAATTTCTTTTCGACTGAAGAAAGAAAGACATGAACATCTTGGATGACATGGGGGTGAGTAAATTATCAGGAAAATTTTATATGAAAGTGAACTAATCCTTTAATTTAAACTGCATCTACATTCCCAAAACTATCTGATTGAAACGATGAAAAACTTCAATCCTCAGGAAGAACTCAGCAAAAGCGGCAGAGGAAAAAGAACTAAAGAAGAAAGAGAAACAGCGTGAAAAGGAAAAAGAAAAAGAGAAGGAAAGAGAGAAGAAGGAGCAGAAAGAAAGGGAAAAGAAGGAAAATGAAACGAGGAAAAAATTTAAGGTATTTTTCCCCCCTTTTGGACAGTATTTGTATGTGTTTGCACCAATAATTTTGCATGATTATTGCAACTCCCACAATCCATTCCTTATTACAATCCACATCCCGCTCCTGAGGTGCATTTACCATCACTAAAATCCGATTATTTTAATCAAAAGTGAAATGAGCCTTACATTTCAATTTCTCGCTAACAGCGAGAGTCCTTTTCTAATGCACATGGCAAGTTGAGTAAGTGAAATGTACATGTTCATGTAACTCTAATGATGTTTAATGCAGATCACAGGCCAGGAAGAGGCCATGTATCAAGTTAAAGTGATCGAGGACTGTAAGGGCCGTAAAAACGACCTGCCGGTGAAGGTTGGAGACACCGTGAGCATCATCCGTACCAACAATTGCCCTAAAGGGAAATGGCTGGCTAAGGACAGCAACAACAAATGTGAGCAAATAATACACACAAATTAATTGAATGCCATTATGTGCATATCTTGGCACACGCATAATTAGCATGACTCTAAATGAGTATTACAGATAAATGAAGTGCAGAAATTAAGCTTTGTTATGAATTTACCCCGATAAGGACTAAATGCCTGAATAGATCTGTCACTAAGCAAAGACTTGAATGAGTCCTTGAGGTTTGACTTATCTGTTAGACTGTGTATGTAAGAGCTTATCTCATTTTTCAGATGCTTCTGCTGGAATGCAGATTGGCAATGTGCTGTGTGTTGTTTTTCAGACGGTTATGTCCCAGTGGAGAGTATGGATTTGAACATCAGTGGAATTATGGAGCTGGGGAAGATGACAACAGCATCTAACAGATCCAACGGCAATGGACACAAAAACACAGAGGCCACCAGTACAAACAGCAGGTAGCCATTGAAATGATTATAGGTTTACTGTAATATACAGCAGTAATGCTATGCTAACATTGCGTGCTGAAAAGTGTCTTGATCTGCAGTTTACAAATGAAAGATTTTTTTTATTTTATCTGTATTTTTAGGACCTCAGAGCATTATGACGTGAGCCATGAGAGCTGTAAGCACCTTCTTTGAATCATTTTTTAAAGTAGTAAATGTTTTATTTTTAATTTTATTTATTTATAATATGTGTTTTGCGTGTTTTACACTGTCTTAACCAGCCACGACCATAATAAGTAACAGGATATTTTGTTGTTAGCTTTCTACTGCATCATACTAACTAGCCCCGCCCACTGTGAAATTTCATTTGTCCAAAATCCCACCCACACAATATACATCAAACATTCTCTTCACTTTGACTGTACCATGGTAACAGATGTAAAGAAAGAGTACCTGAAAACCATGCTTAAGCAAAAGAAGAGACTAGTGTTGTCAAAAGCACTGGAACTTCAGCACCAAGTCTAGACTGAAATTTTAAAAATGTTACGATACCAGCATTTCCCTCTAGCATTTTGAGCACTGTTGAGCAGATTCTTAAACACCTCTGATTGGCCATTGTGTTCACAAGCTCAACAGATATGTCTGTGATTGGCTACAATGATCAACGCTTCAAAAACATGTTGTAAATACACTGTAAACCCGAATAAGTTGAGCTAACTCAAAAAAATTGAGGTAATCAGGTACATCAAATCTTATGATGTTCTCAATTTTAAGTAAGCAGAACTATCAAGTTTTGAGTTTGTAGTACTCATGCATGTTAATTGCTCCTAACTTGAAGTACTGAGTTAGCTAACTCATACATTTTGATAGCGATTAACATAAAAGGTTTAGTTAATTAACTTTTTTATTTTGAGTTCTTGCAAACCAAATGAGTTGTTTACTTCACTGTAAACCCTAATAAGAATATTCAGAAAATGCCAACTTGCTAATTTGCTAACATGTTAACAATAGCATGGTATAGCACTTACTGAATGAGTACAGCAACTTAAAGCATGTAACTTACCTGCTTTCAAACCAAGCAGCATGCTCCATTTGTCACTATGATGGTAACTCTCTAAAAACCCACATTAACAGAAACTCTTCTAAATTAGCATAACAAAACATTAATCACTACTAAATCTCCCTTACCATTAATCTTGCACACACACAAAAAACAAAACATTATATAACACTTAATTTTAGTATTTACTCTCCCTTTCGAGTGCCATGTGCAAAGCATACTGGGAAATAGAAATCCCAGCCCAGTTTCAGTTAAACTTAAGTTAGTCTAAATTAAAAGAAATGAGTTCATACAACTCAAAACAATGAAACAGTTCAATATAAGTTTGTTCCTACTCAAACTAATTAAGTATTTTGAGCATTAGGGTTTACAGTGTAGACATCTGTGACACTCTTCACTTAGTGCTTACACAGATACACACAAAAGCGTTTGAAAGCAGGCATCTGTCAGCGTATCCATCTATCAGCAGATATATTAGGGATCCGCTTATAGATGCCTGCTTTCAAACGCTCCTGTGTGTATCTGTGTAAGCGTTCTGTGAAGAGTGTCAGAGATGTCCATTTACAACATGTTTTTGAAGCGTTGATCACTGTAGCCAGTCACAGACATTTCTGTTGAGTGCATGAACACAGTGGCCAATCAGAGGTGTTTAAGAATAAAAGCGCTCAAAATGCTAGGGGGAAATGCTGGTATCATCACATTTTTTAAATTTCAGTACCGACTTGGTACCGAAGTGCCGGTACTTTTGACAACACTAGTAGAGATACCTTACAGTAAAAATTACGTCTACAAACACTCAAGTCTCAGTTAAGCTCAAGTGCTCAAAAAGGGCATAAGTAAACCAATATCCTTCAAAAAGGTCTCTTCAATATAACAGAGAAATAAAATAATGTGAAGTCAAGTCACCTTTATTTATATAGCGCTTTATACAATACAGATTGTTTCAAAGCAACTTTACAGTGATAAACAGGAAAATAATGATCAGTGAAGTAAAGCAGCTCTAAAAAAAAGACAATACTGTCACTGAAGTTGGTTCAGTGTTGATCCAGTTCAGTTCAATAACTGTGTAAAAAAAAAAAGATACTTAAGTACAGTAACTCGTTTACTCAAATACTTTACACCACTGGTAGCACTATGGTTTTTTGGACACTACTTTGATTGTAATACCATTATATTATTAAAGTATTTTGGATTACCATCTAAAAATCATAAATTAACATGGTAAATATTATTAGCGGACTATGGTATTATAATATCATCTGATAAAGTACCATCAGTGAACCATTGTACCAACACAGTTAAAGCTAATATCTGTGGTTTTTGCTGTTTTGGGTGGTTATAATACAGAGTATAAATCCAATTTTATTATTTTATTTTATTTTATTTTTTTATTTTATTTTATTTTATTTTATTTTATTTTATTTTATTTTATTTTATTTTATTTTATTTTATTTTATTTTATTTTATTTTATTTTATTTTATTTTATTTTATTTTATTTTATTTCCTCAGTCTCAGAAGACAGTGAGGAGTGGACAGCAGATGATGATGACCCCGTGTTTGGCTCTGCCAATGAAACCTCACACATGTAAGTATTACCTTGTGTGTTAGTATGTTCTCTTTTATTTGTACCCAGTAACACAACTTGACAGTTAAGCTATTGTATTGTTTACAAGAGGTGTATGTTCAATCTTTCAGAAGGCTGAATCAGTCACTGGCCACACCAGCTCAAGGTGAGTCACTGATGATACATACATACACAATGTTCACAGAAAACCAACATTCCAGGAACAGCCAGAGATCAAAACTCTGGGAAAACTGTCATTATAGCTACAGAATATCATTCACTTGTTCGTAATCATTTATGGAAGCCTATTTCATAAAAGAAAAAAGAAAAAAAAGAAAAGAAAAAATCATAATTATGACATAAAATGTTGAAATTATGAGCAAAAACAATTATGGCATTGTAATAATGACATGAAAAGTCATAAATATGACATAAAAATGAAACATTATGACATAAATAGTCATAATTAAGACAAAAAAGTCAAACATTTTATTAAAAAGTTGAAATTATGAGCTAAAAGTAAATTGTCATTAAAAGTCAAAATTATGAGCTAAAAAGTGAAAATTATGACATAAAACTCATAACTATGGTGAAATTTTGACAGTAAAAATTATTAGCTAAAAAGTACATGACATTAAAAGTGCAATTATTAGATAAAAAACATAATTATTACATAAAAAAATTCAACTTTTTGTCATCATTTTGAATTTTTATGTCATAATTATTTCTCAGTATCTCATAATAGTTGGTTGATTCATTCTTTTGTCCCTGTATTAATTTGTTTTTTTTTTTTCAGGTCCTGTCGAGCCAAACGAAACTGATTCAGCTTACATGAGCGTGCAGTAAGTTCTGTTCTATTCTATTCTATTCTTTAAAAACGACACATACTGCACTACCTTTGATCAGAAATAATCTGTTTTACATTAAGAACACAAGAATAGTCATTTGTTTATTGTGCGTTGCAGACCAAAACCGGAAGCCCTTCAAAGACTATCCACATTCTTTATGCAACCAACACCCTCTCAACTTCCCCTGCAAGACAACAAACCACTGTACGACATCCCTTTACTTCTTGTCTGTTTCTCTTGAATTCACTGAAGATCGCTTACTGTAAATGATAAGATTACAGGATAGCAAGTAATCATGGTTTCTCTACTTCCTGTTTCCTTATATGGTTGTTTGTGCATAAAGAATTCCAGAGCCTAAACCAGGTATGTTTTGACTCACTAAACCTTAATTATATAAACACTCACATCTACCCACACTCACTTTTTTTCTCCACTTCTGGTTTCATCTGTTAGCACATGAAGAGGATCCTGGCAGCTTGTAAGTATTCTCAAAAATATGTGCAAGTTCTCAAACGTAACACAGACAGTCATTTATGACATGCCTCTCTCCGCAGGAGTATGCGGTCAGACTGGTTTTACATGAATGTCTGAGATGGTTTTCAGAAAGCATGTCTCATTCCCTCAGCCTGTGCAGCACTGCTGATGACCTGATAATGCTAACTGCTAACTTGTGGTGTTGTTGTGTATTTCCTTTAGAAATAAAGAGGAAGATGATTTAGATGTCTCACAAATCCAGTTTCTTCCTCCTCCGGATCTGTATGCAGACATCATAGCTGGAGACTCTATGCCTATTTACAGCAAGTACGTACATTGAACACATGTTGACCTTGTGTGACAACATGCCCCAATAGCAGAACATGTTGTTGCAATATATAGGTTTAGTTGTCACAGTGGATCCATTAACTCTTTCCCTGCCATTTGCAAGATTTTATGTCATTTATGACAACGCTTCCCCGCCTTTGACGAGCCATTGCGGCAGTCCGTGTTTTCACTGTTATAAGGTAGAGGGCGCTGTTACGGATCCTCCGCAGCATCTCTGCATCCAAAAAAACAAGCAAAGAGGAAGATCTGCGTAAACCAGATGGAGCATTAAGTTGTTTAACCCTCAAATGGTTATTTCACCCAAAAATGAAAATTCTGTCATTAATTACTCACCCTTATGTCATTCCAAACCCGTAAGACCTTCGTTCATCTTCAGAACACAAATTAAGATATTTTTGATGAAATCCGATGGCTCAGTAAGGCCAACAAGATAATTAACACTTTCAGATGCCCAGAAAGCTACTAAAGACATATTTAAAGTTCAAGATCAGGTTCAAGATCATTTGCGATTTATATATTTCACATCTGAAAGAGAGGTGTACACACGTTTTCTGTGCGTATGTTCTTTCTATGAATTACACGTACGCACATTTGAGAAATGATCGTAAGATCAAATTTAGGATGGTTTCTGCGTAACATTTTATAAATGACACTTACATTTGTGTCAGGACTCGCTCTGCAGTAAATCACTGAGCCATTTCAAGTTTTGATGAAGATACTTCCTATTCTTTTGTTTTCTGCCTGCGGTAACTATGAGTGAAACGTCACTTCACAACTGTGTATCAGACATTGCCACCTTGTGGAATAAAGGTGAACTGCACTTATTCAGTCATCAAAGATCCAATTATTGTTGTGCAGAAAAAATATACTTACACTAACACACCTCAGGTCGTTAGCGACCATATGCAATTATTTTTTTTTTTACAAAAAATGAATGGGAAAACAGTCATTCTTCATTCTCAGTCAATTTCTTCTTATATAGTTTATAATGAATTGATTGATGAATACTCAGTAGTCTCATGTCTAACTTTAAAAAATGAACGAGGAGGAGGGTATCCAGACAGCAACATAGTGTCGGCCCAGTGTCGGCCCAGATCCGGCCCATGTGCAAACCAGATGTGGGCCGGATATGGGCTGACACTATGTTGCTTTCTGGGTAGTGATTGACATTCCGGGTCACTTAAGACCTGAGGTATGCGTTTAAGTGTTAAGCTAACGTGATCACCCAACACTCAACAGCATATACTAAATCAAATCTGCCCAACATTACAGAGAAAAATGTCAAACCCACGAAGAGGTATACGACAGTGCAAGCTTTGGGGGTGTTGATGGACTCAGTCTCTGATAATTCATGTTTTGATCATTGTTCTGAATTCTTTTGACATATTCACTGTTTATATATTCATACAATAAAATATTCTGGGAGCCATGGAAGATTAAATAAATTATATACAATACTTACAATACAATACAAGATTTTTTTTTTAAATGTTAAACAATTCAGTAATAATAACAGTAACATTCTGAAATATTAATAGAATTTTAAATAACTGTTTTCTATTTTAATACATTTTATAATGTAATTTATTTATGTGATGCAAAACTGAATTGTCAGCATCATTACTCCAGTCTTCAGTGTCACATGATCCTTCAGAAATCATTCTAATATGATGATTTGATGCTCAAAATACATTTCTGATAATTATCAATGTTGAAAACAGTTGTGCTGCTTAATATTTTAGGATTCTTTGATGAATAGAGTTAAAAGAACAACATTTATTTGAAATAGAAATCATTTGTAACATTATAAATGTCTTTAATGTCACTTTTGATCATTTTAATGCATCCTTGCTGAATTAATTTCTTAAAAAAAAAATGCTAAAATTGCCCCAAATAAAATGAGCAAACTTTTATTCCTGCTTGACTTTTAACATTCAGTACAGGCTTTAAAAACTTTACCCTGGTCATTCCTGACCTCTGGCTTTTTTATGCCGCATTGATGTTTACTGACATTTTGGAGAATATGTTTGTCTATTCTAGGCCAATCAAACTCATCTCAAAATAGACGAATAGCTCCGGCTGCGAGAGGGAAAGATGGACTGCGCTGGATCTTCACTCTGAGTTCATAACCCTCCTGTGGGGAGTGTTTTGATGAGTACCACAGTAAATGTCACCCACACAAGCTCAAGAAGAGATGTGTCTGTCAAGTGGGAAGAATTATGTTTGTGATTGTTCATCTGTCTGTAAATGGCTGCAGGCGAGTTCTTCTATATTCATGTATATTTTGTGCATTCTGTGTGAAAAATACCAATGCGTGGAGCTGTGAGAAGCTCTTCAGATTATTTACACCCTTACATATATATATATATATATATATATAAATCATGCATTCTGTTGCAAAGACAGTCTGTGTCTAGTCTGAGGTTGTCTAATTAGTTTAAAAGGTTCATAATTGAACACTTGCATTCAAAGCTGACAGATCAATGTGAGAGCTTATGCATGTTAAAACAGCTTGGCATTTGGGTTTGGTTTTAACAGTGCATTGCAAAGTAAACATTTATATGCAGTTCCTAAGTCAGCATTATATTTTTGCAGTGTAATTTACTTTAGGATTGCAACCTTAAGGTTTATATAACCATGCTCTGTATTTGTATTAGATGAATTAGTATTATATTATTTGTTTCATATTTTACAAGCAGTACCTTGCGTTTAAGTATTCCCAGTCTTCAGGGCTACTCTACATTAGGGGAAATATGCTGATGCTTGTAGAGCAAGTTTGAGTGCTGTTTATTTAGTCATTCTACTGCATGTACTAAATTTTCTGGTGCAGACAATAAATGTCACAGTTGTGTAAATCTTCTGCCTTTATTGTTTCAGAACTGTTCCCAAAATTTACCAAATGCTTTCCTTGATTTTTCCAGTAGCTGCATAAATACCGGTTATCAATCAATCATTCCATCTTTAAAAAAATATCAATCTTTTAAAAAACATTTTTTTATAACTATAAAAGCTAAAAAAAAATATTACCATACTGTACTGATCTGTATGATTTTAATGTTTTTGAAAGAAACATTTTATTTGATCAAAAATGCAGTAATAAGAGTAACTGTGAAATATTACTACAATTTAATATAACTGTTTTCATGGAAACTTGTTTCCGCCACGGAATAAAAAAATAAAAAAAGTATATAAAGTCAGAATTGTGAGTTATAAAGTCAGAATTGCGAGTTATAAAGTCAGAATTAAGAGTTATAAAGTCAGAATCGTGAGCTATAAAGTCAGAATTGCGAGTTATAAAGTCAGAACTGAGATAAAGTCAGAATTACAAGATATAAAGTCAGAATTACGAGATATAAATTCAGAATTACAAGATAAAGTCAGAATTGCGAGTTATAAAGTCAGAATTGCGAGATATAAAGTCAGAATTACGAGTTATAAAGTCAGAATTGCGAGAAGTAAAGTCAGAATTGCGAGTTATAAAGTCAGAATTGCCTGATATAAAGTCAGAATTGCCAAGTTATAAAGTCAGAATTGCGAGTTATAAAATCAGAGTCGCCTGATATAAAGTCAGAATTGCGAGTTATAAAGTCAGAATTGCGAGATATAAAGTCAGAATTACGAGTTATAAAGTCAGAATTACGAGTTATAAAGTCAGAATTGCGAGATATAAAGTCAGAATTGCGAGTTATAAAGTCAGAATTGCGAGTTATAAAGTCAGATTTGCGAGTTATAAAGTCAGAATTGCGAGTTATAAAGTCAGAATTGCCTGATATAAAGTCAGAATTGCGAGATATAAAGTCAGAATTGCGAGTTATAAAGTCAGAATTGCAAGTTATAAAGTCAGAATTGCCTGATATAAAGTCAGAATTGCCAAGTTATAAAGTCAGAATTGCGAGTTATAAAATCAGAGTCGCCTGATATAAAGTCAGAATTGCGAGTTATAAAGTCAGAATTGCGAGATATAAAGTCAGAATTACGAGTTATAAAGTCAGAATTACGAGTTATAAAGTCAGAATTGCGAGATATAAAGTCAGAATTGCGAGATATAAAGTCAGAATTGCGAGTTATAAAGTCAGAATTGCGAGATATAAAGTCAGAATTACGAGTTATAAAGTCAGAATTGCGAGATATAAAGTCAGAATTGCGAGTTATAAAGTCAGAATTGCGAGTTATAAAGTCAGATTTGCGAGTTATAAAGTCAGAATTGCGAGTTATAAAGTCAGAATTGCCTGATATAAAGTCAGAATTGCGAGATATAAAGTCAGAATTGCGAGTTATAAAGTCAGAATTGCAAGTTATAAAGTCAGAATTGCCTGATATAAAGTCAGAATTGCGAGTTATAAAGTCAGAATTGCCTGATATAAAGTCAGAATTGCCTGATATAAAGTCAGAATTGCGAGTTATAAAGTCAGAATTGCGAGTTATAAAGTCAGAATTGCCTGATATAAAGTCAGAATTGCGAGATATAAAGTCAGAATTGCCTGATATAAAGTCAGAATTGCCTGATATAAAGTCAGAATTGCGAGTTATAAAGTCAGAATTGCGAGTTATAAAGTCAGAATTGCCTGATATAAAGTCAGAATTGCGAGTTATAAAGTCAGAATTGCGAGTTATAAAGTCAGAATTGCGAGTTATAAAGTCAGAATTGTGAGTTATAAAGTCAGAATTGCGAGTTATAAAGTCAGAATTGTGAGTTATAAAGTCAGAATTGCCTGATATAAAGTCAGAATTGCGAGTTATAAAGTCAGAATTGCGAGTTATAAAGTCAGAATTGCCTGAAACAAGCTTCCATAGTTTTCTATTTTAATGCATTTTAAAATGTAATTTATTCCTGTGATCAAAGCTGAATTTTCAGCATCATTACTCCAGTCTTCAGTGTCACATGATCCTTCAGAAATCATTCTAATATGCTGATCTGCTGCTCAAGAAACATGTATTATTATTATTATTATCAGTGTTCAAAACATTTGTGCTGCTTAATATTTTTTTGTGGAAACTGTGATACAGGAGAAAGTAATTTCCAGGTATGTAAATCACAATTTGTTATGTTTTCCATAACTGTGGGGACTATATATTGTCATATATATGTTGCTGATTTGCTCCCAACTGCATATGTTTGAGAGTGATAATGTTGCATCAAAAATCAAAATAATCACACAAACTAAAAACAAAAAAACAACAAAAAAAAAAAAAACATGTACCTCTTTATTTTCCCTTTATATTGTTTTATTTTTTGTTCTTTTTAACAATAAAAATTAAAGTGCAAATCAGAACAGAAACACCATGCAGTGCATAACTTTTAAAATACAAACCGCACACAGACAGGAAGTAACACACACACTCATGTACAATACAGACATGTAGACACCGACAGGCAGAGGTCATCTCCCAGCGGGCTCGGGAACAGGCAGAAAACACACTAATCTCATGTTTCACACATACAACACTACACTGGAGAGAGAGGGAGGGTATAATATCCAGCACAAATGCCTCTACACAGACAAAACACTGAACATGAGCTGAAGCCATGGCCATCACACTAATGCCCCTGTGAAACTAATGGGGGCCATAAAGTTTCAGATATAACGGACATAAAACTGTCGTAAAGGACTTTTGCTAACAACCCGGCCTAGAAATATGACAAATATTAACCACAAAGGCATCAAGCATGCGCACAATCCTGCAATTCCCACCCAGGGTTTGCCATTGGTAGTAAATGTAATGGCAAAGTCCAGCAGCAGGGGGCGATAAACTCACTAAACTATGTGATCAAAGCTTTTACCTCAGCACTTTATCTCCAAAAAGACGTACTGAACCTCAAAATGACCGGGAGTTAACTTGGGATTTGAGGGGAAAATGTTAAGAATGCGTAAAGGCTATAACATCTGGGAGGAATTTCAGACTGTGCAATATTTTTCCATGAAAACAACATCATAATCCAGTCTAATCTTCTCCGGCAATATCGAGAAAAAAAAAAAAAAAAGAAGTCCCCCAGCCATGGTGGTTTGCACCGAACTGTTAAAACTTTTAAGAGGCATCATATCTATTGCATTTCATATAAATTATATGATCAAGTGGTTTGTGCGAGAACTTTCCATCTTTCTGGTTTACATTCAGTTAAAATGGTACAACTGCAGTTGTGTATAATAAAAATACAGCATACTGGTACAAAACACACAAACGCTCTGCTCCATGCACACAAAGGTAGACATTTAACCATTCCGTACAGTACAAGACAGTGGGGTAGATTCAGGAAGACCACCACATCTATAGAAATCACAATTTGTGAACCAGCAGAAATGAATATGAAAATGACTAGTTCAACACAAATAAAAATGGTTGGTTCAAATGATTCAGATCTATTGGTTGAACTGAAAACATCACTTTTTTGGCTGCCTTGTTTGATTTTTCATAAAGTAGCATCTGCATATAATATACATGTAATTCACTTCTCTCAATTTCAGTCATCTTCTACTGCTATTTCCCAGCTGGCTGTGTTGTAGTTGTCCATTCACACATATTGGCACAAAGACAACTACAGCAGATCCACTTCCTGAATCCCAACTGAAATCCCAACTAACACTTAAGATGTGAGCTTAAATAAAGAATAAATATGCGTAACTAATAAATACATTGGATCTACTCCATACAAACAAGCACACACACAACCAAATATGTTAAAGCGCTAAAAACAATAAAGTTCACAATCTGTTTAAGGCATCCCAGGGGAGGGGGTCACGGGGCACACTCTTCTAAAAGCTCTCGGCTTGGGTCACTTTATATTTTCTCGTCAGATACACACCACCTATAAAATGTTTTAAGTGTGTGTGTGTGTGTGTGTGTATATATATATATATATATATATATATATAGTATAAATAAGTCTGGTAACACTTTAGTTTTGGGTGTCCAACTATTTACTTACTATTAACTAGTTGCTTATTAGCATGCATATTACAAGGATATTGGTTTATTAGTACTTATAAAGCACATATTAATGCCTTATTCTGCATGACCTTATGACTACATACCTTAATCCTACCCAATACCTAAATTTAACTACCTTACTAACTATTAATATGCAGAATTAGCAGTTTATTGAGGCAAAAGTCATAGTTAACAGTTAAAAGTGTGATTATATATATATATATATATATATATATATATATATATATATACAGGGCTTGACATTAACGTTTTTTGCTCACCTGCCACTGTGGCTAGTGTTTTTTCCAAAGTTACTATCCACTCAGCATTTTCACTGGCCACAATTTTGACATCAATACCATGGGGAAAAACTGCCATATAGATATTTTTAATATTATCTCCTAATTTGGCAGCAGGTATATTAGGCTGCTGTCACTTTAAGATGCACAGATCCATTATACTGTTACACTGTTTCTTTCTCAACTGTTTATGTTCACTTAAAACATAACTGACTGTGTTTACGTCAATACTCACCAAGACAAGCATTTTGACATTATTTTGTGTGTATCTAAATGTTTAAGCGCAATAAGCAGTGAAAAGAACTCAATTTAGTACTGAGAGGCGGCTTTATGTGCACACGCTAATCTGTGTAAAATTATGCTCAATACGCGCAATCCTACGCTAAAATTCAAGCTCTGTAACACCAACAATATTCATCCAGAGCAAATGAAATGAGTGAGTGAGGGGAGGAGGGTTTGTGTGTCAACAGAGTGCTAATGTCAAGCCCTGCACACACACACACACACACACATATATACTGTATATAAGTTTAAGTGTAAAATAATTACAAAAACAATACAAAAAACCATAAATAATAATTATCTGAATGTGTCATTCAGGTAAAATGCTTTAACAATGTCTTTCTGTCTGTCTGCAATCTCAAGCATTGAGAATATTTTAAAGGCCGTCTAATTAAAGGCTCACTTATATCAGCAAAATGACGGGCGCATTCTCCACTTCATCCGTCTCTATTCTTCTCTGTTTGCATTTTAGCCATATCAAGGCACAACATTTAAGCTGGTCTGTCTGCCCTTGCCCAGCATATTTGTCTCTCTATGGCAGCAGCACAGCCCATAATGTAAGCAAGGCCTCTGAGACAGACACAGATAGGTCATGGTCAGCCGTTTCCACTGCAGATGGTGTGTATCATCCGAGATTCACTGTGACATTCACCAACAGCATTTACACTGCTATTTGATAAATGCTCTCTGGAGGCTGCAAGCCAAAGCCAGGACACTCAATATAAATACTTCACTCTATAAATTAACACTTAAATAATGTGAATAGATATGAATTCTTCTCTAATATAATTAAATAATGATTTTTTTCTCTGTATGTATAAACCTTGTTTTGGTATGTCATTGCAATCAATAGCTATTAAACTAAACTATACAACTCAAGTGATTGATATGAGAATATAAATATACTGTATAATACATATTATCAAAAGAAATGTGTATATAAAATCAGAAGTATGTTTATAGTTTTTTGAATTCTTTAAACATATGACGATGAGGAAAACCTCTGACTAATGTGGCTCTAAAAAGGTTTTGGACAAAATTAATCTCTTTTTTCTTCTTTTTTTTTTTTTTAATAAATATGGAAGCTTGTTTTTACCATAAAATAAGAAACAAAAAAGATAATTGCGACTATTTATCTCACAATTTTGACTTTTTTCTCGCAGTTGCGAGTTTATATCTCACAATTCTGACTTTCTTATTCAGAATTGCGAGATATAAACACAATTGCGAGTTAAAAAGTCAGAATTTCGTGATATAAAGTCAGAATTGCGTGATTTAAAGTCATGATATATAAACTTACAATTGTGTTATAATGTCTAATTGTGAAGGGAAAAAGACTGACATTTTTTTCTCAATTCTGACTTTATAAGACGCAATTACGAGTTTATATCATGCAATTCTGAGAAAAAAGTCAGAATTGCGCCTTTATATCTCGCAATTCTGCCTTTTTAACACGCAATTCTGCCTTTATAACTCACAATTGTGAGTTTAAATCTCGCAATTGTGAGAAAAAAGTCAGAATTGTGAGATAAAAAGGCATAATTACCTTTATTAAGTTGGCTTGAAATATTATTATTATTATTTTTTTTTTTTACTTAGTGGCGGAAACAAGCTTCCATAAATAAAAGATCTTTATTAGGTCTAAAATAATAAAAAACTGTACATATACTGTTATACAAAAGAAAAGTTATATGGGGGGGGGGCTGTATATGGACAATATGGTTGTCAAACATTAATGGATCAATCATAATTTATCATTTATAGCACAATAATAATAATAAATAGCATTATTATTATGCTATAAATTATAAAATACATGCCACATTGTATATATGATTCTGAATTATATTATACAAATATATAAAATGTGGCACGATGAAGTGATAACAAAAAAGTTTAGCATGACTTGTTTGCTGATGGCCTTGATAGGATGATTGGTTAACTAATACAATGACTTTCAATGACTGTGTCTTGTCCAAAACCTTTTTGGGACCACCGTATGTCTGTGCTGCTACTGTGGGACTGACATAAAAGTACCCCCAACTCTATATATCACAACCCCTTAACCCTTCACCTTTTTACTGGTTTCTAAGAGGTAAAGACCACCAGGTGATGGTGTTTTCTGATGTGTACTTTGCGAATGGGTGCGTTGGTCTCAGCGAGCCAAAGTAGTGATGAGGCTGGCACACATTTCAAAGAAGTCCATGGTGTGGCTGCCCTGACGCGGGGCCAGCAGGGGTGTGCTCCCGGTCAGAGACCCCGGCAGAGAGCTGCTGAGCTGGGGCATCTCAACAGCCACGCTCGCAGAGTCGATGCTGAGCCGTGGCCGATGGAGGCCGGCTGTAGAGCCAGAGCGCTGAGGGGTCGACGACCCTGACTTGTGCTCGATCACATCATCTGAGAAATGAGCAAAATAATTTTTACATTTTATCAAAAAGATATAGTGAAGAATAAGGTTAAATCTGGCTAAATGCATTACTGGGATTTTTTATATTAGGGGCTTATCCTTTCTGTTTCAAAATAAACTTCCCTTCAAAAGTTTGGAAATTAATACTTTTATTTAGCAAGGATGCATTAAATTGATCAAAAGTGATCTAAATATATTTATAATGTTACAAAAAAAATTGATTTCAAATGCTGTTCTTTTGAACTTTCTGTTCATCAAAGAATCCTGAAAAAAAAAAATGTACCAATTTTTTTTTAAACGAAAATATTAAGCGGTGCAACACTGATAATCAAAAGAAATGTTTCTTGAGCAGCAAATCAGCATATTAGAATGATTTCTGAAGGATCATGTGACACTGAAGAAAATTCAGCTTTGATCACAGGAATAAATTACATTTTAAAATATATTAAAATTAAATAGAAAATAGTTATTTTAAATTGTAATAATACTTCACAATACTACAGTTTATACTGTATTTTTGATTAAATAAAGGATCCTTGGTGAGAATAAGACAATTTTTTTCAAAAACATCAAAAAACTATATTTTTTCCTACATATATCTTAATACATTTTTTTGGCTTTAGTTACACAAACTCACAAAAAAGTCAATTTAAATTAAAATTACTAGTCAATTATTTAGTTTTAGTTCCTGCCACGAGATCTCGTGAGATTAAAATGTAATGAGATTTCTCGTCGAGGTGAAATGCTGTCTCGCGATATTGCCATGACGGACTGTGAGGGTGAATTTAGGATAGAATATGCCACCGCTACGTTTACATTCCACTTCCACTGACGTTTTGCTTTTTATAGAAATAAAAACCATTTAATTCAGTTGGATAACGGTCGCTTCAATCCCATCCAGCTCATCCAACACGAGCTGCAGAGTCATACGTAGTGCAGCAGGAATCACAGTTCACTGATCATGTGACGAGAGTAAGTGACGAGATGACTGACAAGACTATGGCGGAGAATTCGTTGCACAACAGAGCCGAGCCCAAGCGTCTGACAATTGTCTTACCTTGTAGAATATGTGCTTAGCAACGCTGCTCCCTGTTCACAGAGTAAGTGCGCTTGCGAAAATATCTATATCTATACCCCACATTTTGAAAGCGGCTCCCTGATTTATGCAAATATCTCCCAGTATGAAAGC
The DNA here is from genome assembly GCF_019924925.1 of Ctenopharyngodon idella. Lineage (NCBI taxonomy): Eukaryota > Metazoa > Chordata > Actinopteri > Cypriniformes > Xenocyprididae > Ctenopharyngodon > Ctenopharyngodon idella. Next base: position 4,151,126 of record NC_067239.1, on the reverse strand, counting down.
TATCTTAGGCTGGACTGTGTAGTTGTAACCATGTATCATGCTTGAAGAAAAATTTGGTCTCTATTTGCACTTCAATATTGAGAGAGTACTTTGATTATGGTTGATTATTTATACTGTTTTTATTTTATTAATTTGTGGAAAGGAGTTCAGTTAGGAGGTCAAAAGTTCTCATATGAAATCATACAGGACAGAAGCCAGTCAGTTGAGTTTGTGGCAAAACCTTTTACAGTGCTTGAGTATCGTATCATTGTCTTTTAACACATGATCATTCATACTCAGAAAGTAGAACTGAAAAGACATTCATTACAAGATGATTAGTTAAAACATTTAAAATACACCTGCAGACTATTTTTTGTCATTTATTTCGTCACTGAGGATTTCTTAAAAATACTGTGTAAAAAAGTCTTGTGAACTAAATCTCGTGTCTCGTCTCATCTCATGAGCTAACTGTCTCGTCACACCCCTAGTACTTGGCATTAAAAAAAGACTGAAAAGACTAATTGATTGATGCTCACCATCAATGCTCTTGAAGTCGAGCAGGTAGCTACGATTGTCCACCTGGTAGAGCTGCAGACTCATCTTCACAAAATTCCCAGTGACAGGATTCTTCCGGCGCACTCTCAGGTGATACGGGTTCACCACCTAAATCCCATGACATCCGACACACTGACACATCTATTCTCACTAATCAAACATGCATACTTGTATATATTTCAAGGCACTCACTTTCCACTCGTACTCCAGCTGTTTCATGGCACGGTACACCTCAGCCATGATGTCGTATGGTTTGCTCTGGCTCCGTATGCCCAGGTGCCATTTTGCCTTCTTCACCGCCAGCGGTTTTGGTCGGGTAGTGTTGAGAGCATCCAGAGGGCATCGTGCCTTAGGGCTGTCGGCCAGGAGAGGGGGCATCCGTTCAGGGTGAGGTTTGACCCCCGGTGGCAGGGGCATGCCCTCCTCCATGAAAGAGCTGGTTGGGGGACTGGAGGCCAGGTAGAACTCGCTGGCCTGGTTCATGATTCGCCGGTTGTCGATAATGAGGTGGTACGCCACGGCCAGCTGGTCTTGAGGGTCTCCACTGTAGAGGCTGCTCAGTACTTCGGCTTCAGTGCATTCAAACTTCTCGCACACCTCCCGCACGGCTTCCTCATCTACCACTGTGGCGTCGTACGAGGGGTCCTCAGGGAAGAGGTAGCCAGGAAGGTCCTGTTTAAACCACTCATCCTCTCTGTCATACAGGAGAGAAGAAAATAAAAGTAAAAAAGTACTGTGTTAATAATGTATATATTACACTACATTTATTTTAGGGCTGTCGAGTGATTAATTTTTATGATTTTTAAGATTTTTATCTTATTAAATACACAATGTGGTGATTAATTAATCGCTCATCAAATTTGGCTGAGAAATAACCCCCAAAAGATAAAGTCATTATTGTGTTAAATGAGAAAAGCATCAAATAGACCTTACAAAAAGTAGCTTTAGAAGAAAAAAACAAATTTGATTCAACTTAGAGCTTATTAAACAAACTTTTAGGCTTCAACAGCCTAAACGTTTGTGTATTTTCATTTTTGGGTGAACAATACAGTTTTTTTTATTAATATGGAAATGTGAAATGATTACTTTTTTAATGAAATGATGCTCTAAATAGAAATTAAAACTGCCAGTAGGTGGCAGTATATGTCTAAATAAGTAAGTCATTGAATCATTCATTCATTTGATTCGTTCAAACGGCTGATTCATTCAGGAATGAAGTAAATGGCTCTCTTTATGAATGGGCCATTGAATCATTGGTTCACTTGATTTTACTAATATTTTTTTTAATCATATATGGTTAAAATGTGCATAAGTTCATGAAGTGTGATGACTAATAACAACCTGATGTCTTTGATAGTAGCTCTCTTCAGTGGGTCCACCTGCAGCATGAGCATAAGCAGATTGGCCACTGAGCGGTTGAGGTATTCTGGGATGTAGAAGACCCCTCCACGGATCTTTTTGAAGAGGGTGGGCACGTGCTCGTCATCAAATGGCAGAGTCCCACAGAGCAGTGCATAGAGAATGACGCCACAGCTCCAGATGTCCACCTCTGGACCAGCATAGAGCCTGAAACACAACATGCACGTCATTGTGTGAGTGCGTGGGCTACTACATTGTGTCTACATGTCTATCAGTCTGATTGAAGCTAAAGTTTCCAGCAATATGCAGAACAAGGCGACAATAAAAAATTGATGCAGTTCTGATATAATATTTATGTGCATTGTATCAACGCAGTCCATACCGCAAAACAAACAGCTAGCCATGGTTTGTTGGACTGCTGGTTTTGCAAGCCAGACCTTTGACTATTGGAATACAGCATCCAAGAACTGTACACTCTGTAAATAATCTGGTTGTCTGACTCCTCTCACCTTCCTGAAATGACCTCTGGTGCGGCGTAGTTAGGTGATCCGCAGCTTGTTCTCAGGAACTCTCCGTCTGACATCATGTTTGACAGACCTGACAAGCAGAACCCCACAAACACAAATCAAGTAAATATATACAAGTAAATAAAACAAAACGTATTTCAGGGCAGATCTAAATGCAGTGGGATTCAAACATATGGAACTATATTTGACAATCTGGGAATCTTAATAAAAACAAATAATGAAATAATAAATAATATAAAGTCGTAAAAATAAAAAAGCAGGGCTTGACATTAACACCCGCCAACCCGCCTAATGCAGGTGGATTTCAGCAGTGTCGTGTAACACAGTCACTCCTACATACTTTAGCTTAATATAATACATTTTTCAGCTGTAGTCTTTTAAAAAGGCATCTGAAATAATAAACTAAGTGAAATGTAGTGCTGTCAAAAATATCGATTTTTCAATACATATCGATGCTGAAATATCTGAAACACTTCCAATACTTATTTTCCTCAGAATATATACACAATACCAGCTGCTCTTTCTCTCTCTCTCATCTCTCCGACAGCGAGTTGACACACAAACCCGCCTCCCCTCACTCACTCGTTTCATCGTTGGTGTTACAGGCTTGAAGTTCGGCATAGGATTGCACATATTGTGCATAATTTTACTCATTCCCGCAGATTTTGTGCTCACACCCAAAGTGCGCCGCCTCTCAGTACTAAATTGAGTTCTTTTTCTCTGCTTTTTTTTTTTATATACATACAAAATAATGACAAGTGCCGGTCTTGTTGAGTATTCACATAAACACAGTCAGTTATATTTTAAGTGAAGATAAACAGTTGAGAAAGAAAACGCATATGTAACAGTATAATGGATCTGTGCGTCATGTCTTAAAGTGACAGCAGCCTAATATACCTGCTGCCAAATTATGAGATTATATTACAAATATCTAAATGGCAGTTTTTCCCCATGGTATCGATGTCCAAATTGTGGCCAGTGAAAATGCTGAGTGACTAGTAACTAGTAAAACCTAGTAAAAACCACTAGCCACAGTGTCAAGCCCTGTACAAAATGTATTAAATTAGAAAAAATTAAAATTTAGAATTTTTACTAGTCGTCTCAAGCTTTTGGACCCCACTGTATATAAGATGTAGCTCAACAAATCTAGCTGCAGGGCAGCTTTATGTATATTTCTCTTTGCGTCTTTTCTGTCTCAGCTTTTCTGTGGATAATCAAACAGCATGCCTCATACAAACCACATGAGTGGACATGCAGCAAAACTGCAGCTGGTTGCTTGGCAACTATCCCTCACTGTCTGCACAACATTAGCTTTCTATGTGTGTGTGTGTGTGTGTGTGTGTGTGTGTGTGTGTGTGTGTGTGTGTGTGTGTGTGTACCAAAGTCAGCGATCTTGGCATTCATGTTGCCATCCAGCAGCACATTTTCTGGCTTGAGGTCTCTGTGCACCACCATGTGTCTGTGGCAGTAATCTACAGCTGAGATGATCTGCTGGAAAAGACGTCTCGCCTCTGTGTCCTCCACCTGAACATGAGAGACATAAAGAGAGGTTACTATATAAAACATTATCTATACTAAAAACAAGTATTTGTTCTCTGTGGGTTAAAGCTGTCTGTATTGTATTTGATACAAAGCTCTAGATCCAAGTCTCTAGATCAGTACTACTATCCTGATCAAATACTCGTCTTCTTGCTAGGAAATTTTGATTTGGATAATGTCAAGAATAACTTTTGTATTGTTATTAATATTAAATATAAGAATATTTACTGAATTTAAGCAACTTGCTTGCTTAATATTTCATTTCATTTATAGAAAAACAGTATTGAAAATCTATTGAATATGATAAAGCAGGTATTTTAGATATATTAATTTCAATCATCATTGTAATGCATGTATTATTCCCACTGCCTGATATAATTAAAGTCATTTAAATAATTAAATTAATTAAAAATGGAAATATTTAACTAAAATATATTTAGAGCGGGGAATTTATGTCTATATGTTTATTTGTTAAATGCACTGGATGGACAGACAGACGGACGGACGGACAGATGATAGGCAGACAGACAGATAGATAGATAGATAGATAGTCTATATTGTCTATATAAAGGTATAACCATGTAATTTGTTCAAGTGTTGATTAATTAAGGATGCTAAAAATAAAAAGATCAAATTTCACCATAGTCAGCTGTGTGTTTGTGCATTCAAACTAAACATGTCGTGCAACATGAACCGTCAGGCTGTGCTATTGTAGGCAACCCAGATAACACAAAGACTGAGTCCTATATATGCATGAACTCCCTGACCCTTCCCATGAACACCACTGGATCAGGCGCTGTTTGGATAAGCTAGATCCCCATAACCCCAACAGGTTTGGAAGACTCAAAGGTTAATCCATGCTCAAATCCAGACTAGAGCCACAAAAACAAGTTAAGAGTCCCGAGGCTCATAAAGCATTTTCGAGCTATTAGGTGACTAACACAAAACATAATCAGGCATATTTCTTAGTAATGGGAAAGTCGTGTTTCCATAATTGAATATGGTTTGTTATGCAGAACACAATTAATTGTAATGTTCAGTCATTTTCCAAATTAGGTATGGCATGCAACTTTGGAGAACCATTGAGAAAGTCAATAGCCTACAGCTGACTTTATAAGCAAGAGCTCGTCAGATCATACTTACCCTTCCATGCTTACAAATATAGTCAAAGAGTTCCCCTCCAGACACATATTCCATCACCATGAAGAAGTCTGTGGGAGTGCTGATCACCTGATACCTGCAACACACCACAGAAAAGAACCACAGAAACTCAACAAGAGGCTTTAATGTCTTTGCTTTCAACATACAGCATACAGAGCTCAACAATAAGGATGGCCAATGGCCCGGGGGACACTGTCTCCATCATGTACGTGTGTTTTTATACCCTGCAAAATGAAACATTTGGATTTCTGTGATATGTGACTTATAAGTTATACTGATTTGTGATAGTCTTGTAAGCATCATCTATAATAAGATGAAAACTCCTTGCCATTGTTTTCCAGCAAAAGTGAGTTTGTAAATTTTAGTTGTCATAAAGTTACATTAGTCATATATAGAACATTATAGGCATATAATTTCCAGCTATAATTAAAAACCTTATAAATGATTTAATTAATTTATATATTTATTATTAAAAATTAATTATTTCAATTTCTTGCTGACATAAAATGCTGCAATATATATATATATATATATATATATATATATTAACATATTTGTTTTGTGCCAAAAGAAATAAATTAAATTATATATATATATATATATATATATATATATATATATATAAATTTAATTTAATTTCTTTTAGTACAAAAATATGTTTCTAAAAATAAAATATATAATATTTAGTACAAATCTGAACTACTGACTGGACCGGACAAGCCAATAATATCATAATATGATCAATAATATAAATAATAATATCATCAATAATATCATAGCATACTTTATTTATTTTTTTTTACAATACAATCAAATTGCAACCCATGAAATCCCACCCAACATAACTTCTCACCGAATATTCTGTTTCACTCAGAAATATGTCCATTATGGAGGTCAAATGCATTGAAAATGAAAATTAAAAAAATGATAATAACTCTATAAAAAGCTTTTTAACTCAATAGTATTGGATGTTGAGGAATGCTATGCTACAGTTCTTAGCAACACAAATGTTGATGAAGGTCAGAAAATGTGATCGTAATTTCTGCAGGGAAACCTACTGGCAGTCTGCTTTGTTGTTGTCCCTGTTTATATTCAACAGAAAAGCCCTTATAGTGGGAGACAGCCTTTCAAACAACTGCATGACAAGGACAAGGCCTGTATTCATCAGAGGGGCTTAATATGGAGAAAACTGAAAGAGTCTGGGATACCTGATGTGATTTTCAAATAAACATAATGTAACTTTACAAAATCCAATCATGGAAAAAAGAATGATAAAAGGAGAGAACAGAAAATGTTCTCAAAAGCAAATTCACAGAGAAACACATACAAAAGCACAGCAGGGGCTTAGCACTGAATGTGTCCAGAATACAATGACACAGCTATTGCATTATGATAAGAAACAGGGAATAAGTGAGAGTGGAAAAGAGGGAAAGTGAGAGATTGAGACATGAGAGGATAAGAAGATTATGCCGACGTTATCTCCTTAACTTCTGATCAGAACAACCCTGAAATGTGCCATTGAACTGTGAATGGTAGAACAAGATATGCACCGCATAAAATGCAGCTAAATTAAATACATTTCCTCCAAATTAAAATGTATTTGGTTGTCTTGGTTGGCACTTTCGTTATGTGACTTTTAATTTGTAGTTCTGTCTTATTCCTATTTCCCTCTGTTCCTCTGTGTTTGTGTTCACCTGTGCCTTATTATTCAGTTAGCCCTGGTGTCTTTCTAGTGCATTGTCAGGTCTTGTTTCTTTTGGACTGTCTTGTTGGTGAGTTTTGTTTTCTATTTATTGTGCTGCTGTCCTTGGTTTTGAGTTTCTTGCTTTATTATATAATTAAAACTGTGTTTAGAACCACTTACCCTGCTCTCTGTTACAGAATGATTGTTCACAAAAAAATATACAGTAAAGTAGTGGGAGAAACTGAGCTTTGAAATTCTGAATCAAAAATGAACCAATTGCTTCGCAAAATGATTTCTTTTACAAACCCATTACAAATGTTTTCTTTGAAGTGTAATCAGTGACACTTTATTTCAACGGTCCGCTTTAGACATTCTACTAACTCTAAGTAACTTTGCAACTACATGTCAACTAACTCTCATTAGAACATTAGTATTTTATTTTGCTGCTCCCAACAGATATTCTACTGTCTATTAGTAACTTTGCAAGTACATGACAACTTATTCTACTTACCTGAACCCTAACACCTAACCCTAACCTAACAGTCTACTACAGTCTACTAATACTCTAATGAGGGTTAACTGACATGCAGATGCAGTTACTTATAGTAGAATGTCTAAAGTGGACCATCGAAATAAAGTGTAACCGTGTAATCTATTAAAGTAAGCGATTTCTGAGAAACGCTGTTGAAAGTGGATCTGACCGAGCACCAAAACACACTTGTAGCCAATCAGTAGTAAGGGGCGTGTTCTCTCATTAGAGGGGAGGTGCCTTTGTTGCATAGCATGTTCATGAATTTGGGGGTGGAGCTATCAAGATAGGGGTGTGATCATTTTGGGTAGGGGTGTGTGTTTGATTTGGTGATTTCAAATATCAACAGCGTTTCTCAGAAATCACTTACTGCACCTTTAAATGCAATCTAGAAATCCTCAAATACCAAAGTGTCTGTATAATGTGTTCTTTTATTATTATATTGTAGAGTTTGTTTTGTGTTTTTTCGGCTAATCAGTCGTTTCCTATATTATACAAATGCTAAAAAAAATAAAAAAAAATAAAAAAATGTCTACACTACGATCTGAGATCAGTTTAAACACCATATAGAAACTGGTTCACTGAGATTGAAATCCCTAGTGGCGACCCATTGAAATTTCGAGAAAGTCTGATGTAACTAAGCCTCATTTACTGAAATCAAGTGACTTTGGCAGGCTGATACATGCTCTGAACTACTGATTGAAGGTTTCGAAGCTTCAAAAAGCAGTTTTTGTACTTTTGTGCTGTTATGCACTTATAATATTAGTAACATTATTGGACGTAAAACATATATTTTACTTTTTATTAAGCTATTTTCCACCGTCTCTGAGGCACATTTAATTTTCACAACCCATAGTTTTATGTCTATTGGGCTTTATATATTATGTTTTATTTTTTATTTATATAAATTTAAATTTTATATGTCACAATGACACCAGAAACCTGAGGATTTCCGAACAAGCTATTTTTTGCAGCTTAGTTTTAATAAATGTTTGTTTTGAATTGGGGAGCTTATAGGCTTTGCTGGAGAACATAATTGCTATACCAGCTTCCAGCACACACCAGACTGGATCAGCATGGAAATTTAAGCAGGTCAAAGCTGGTCTTTTCAGTTTGACTCATTAAAATCAATTATCCATACATGTCTAACCACATAGGAAAAACATCAGTTCCATCACCTTCAATAAAATCATTTGTATTTGAAGTATTTGCCCACAAAAATATTCCAAATCCTTGTGTTAGTGATGTTAAATCTCACAAAAATGGACACACTTTAAAGTACATAGTGCCAGCATGTGTAATGATCTTCGTAATACTCCTAAAGATTTAAGTGCACCATATATTGCAGTTCAAAGACATAAAGCTTCTTAAAATCTTTAAGAAGCTTAAGCCTTCAGTTAACCCAGTGTAAAAATTATTTTGCTTCCAATCAAGGTGAAAAATCAGCTCACCAGCACAAACATACTCAGTATTTTCAGTAGATTTTGTTAATGTTGATTACGTTTTTAATATTTTTTACGTGATTCACTCACAGCTTGATGATGTGCGGATGTCTAAAGAGCTTAAGGTTCTGAATCTCTCGTTTGATTTTCCCCACAACATCGAGACTGCGGATCTTCTGTCTGTTGAGGATCTTCACGGCAACTTTGTGTCCTGTTAGCTGATGCTCTCCAACTGTTGGCCAAACACAGACACATACACATCAATGAAGACTCAGCTGAAATACCATCACCAGCAGTTAGGTTATTGTAAACACAGCTGATGAAAGATACGTTCTTTTCCAAAGAAAGCAAGCATCAGCGCTGCGGGCCAGCGACCTCCAACACAAACCTTCTAAGAAAACAAAGAAAGAGAGGAGACTTTCGTTTCAGGTCTGAGCCCTCCATTCAAGCAAACAAAACCTGATCTACTCTGAGTTTAGACTTTCATATACTAGCCTTAAGACAATTGCTTATATAGTATTAGATACTGCTCACTTTTGAAAATATGAAAACAAATACCCAAATTTGTTTGGTATGATATATTATCAGTCCTGCACATTATTGTAACAAGTAATATTACATACAGTATTTCTACCCCCCACCCCCATCCCCAAACACACATACACACATGTTGGGTTTCTTTGTTTTATGCGGCTTTTATTTTTATACTGTACAAACTGTATATTCTCCTAACCCTTAAACCTACCCATCACAGGAAACTTTCTGCATTTTTATATTTTCAACAATGGTATTACATGTGGGGGCATTTTGTCCCCATGATGTAGGGTTTACCAGGATCACACACTTGTCCATATATGTGTGAAGACCTCCTATAAACTGATATTTTTTAAAGGGGTCCTTGATTATGATTTAATTTAACTTTAGTTGATTATGATTTAACTTTAGTTGGTTTGTAAAGTTGCTGTTTGAGCATAAACAACATCTACAAAGTTACGACGCTCAAAGTTTGATGCAAAGGTATTTTCTTTTACAGAAATCGCTTTTTAAGGACTACAACAAACAGCTGGTATAGGGACTACAACGAGCTTCTTCCCGGGTTAGTGACATCACAAACCCCAAAATTTACATAAACCCTGCCCCCGAGAACACGCAACAAAGGGGGTGAGGCCATGTTGGGCTGCTTTAGAGAAGAGGAAGAGTTGTAGTAGAGTGTTGTTGTCATGCCGTCATTTTAAGCTGGACTGCTTCCCAGTCGAGGGTCAATTCAACACTGGATTTGCACAAAAGATTAACATGACGACACATGCTAGTCAATGAGATGTATCAACTCTACAGCAACTACATAAATTTATCCACTAACCATTCAGAAACGTCCAGTTTCATTCTAAAAGTTGTAACTTCTTCCTGAGTCTCTCCATCAATGTCGACTCCGGTTTGAACAATGTTAGGCTGAACACCGTTACTGACAATCCTTATTTTGGCTGCGTGAGATTCTCCAGCTTTGTTGTTGTTGAGCTACCGAAGCGCAAGCTGTTAAAGCGCCGCCCTCTTCTGGAAAGGGGGCCGGGAGCAGCAGCTCATTCGCATTTAAAGGGACTGTAGACTAATGATGCAGGTACATAATACAACTAATTATGATTACTAATAAAAATGTAATAATACTGACACATAATATTAGCTGATTATGAGTACTACACACACAAAAACAGTGTGTTTTTGCTCACACCCAAATAGGGGCAAATTTGACAAGTTTTAATAAATGATTTGTGGGGTATTTTGAGCTGAAACTTCACAGACACATTCTGGGGACACCAGAGACTTATATTACATCTTGTAAAAGGGACATTATAGGTCCACTTTAAAATAACTACACCCTGACCTACCCCTTACAGTGGGGGGTTTATAATGTTTTTGAAATAAGTCTCATATGATCACAAAAGCTGCATTTATTTGAAAATAACATCACAACATTTATTTCCATCAAGAGGTGCATCAATTTTTGGTCAAGATCTTGTATTGACAATGCAAGAGGTGCGCACTCTGTAAAGTCTCCTCCAGCACATCCCAAAGACTTTCAATGAATTTAAGGTCTGGACTCAGAGGTGCCAATTCATGTGTGAAAATGATTCTTCATGCTCCCTCCCAGCCATTCCTTCACAATTTGAGCCTGATGAATCTTGACATTATCATCCTGGAATATGACCATGATGTATCTTCCTACATGGTTGTTTAAGAAATGAAAAGCTACAAACTCCATCAATTAGGGTTATAAGTACTGTTCCCAAACATATAACATGCTAGAAAAATAATAATCACAGCAATAATGATCCAATCATAGACTCTTAAGCATTTGCCTATTTAAATTTAAACAGCGACTTTTTTTTTTTTTTTCTTTTTTGGCCGAGCAAGTAGTATTTTTGTGTCCATACAGACAATACATTCACTGCCTGAACTGCCTGAGAAGAAATAATGACTAAAAAGTCTGTTGATAGAGTTGCACCCACAGCAAAGCCTCTAACAGTTGGAGAGTCACTTGCAAACAAATGTGCTTCCGCTGTGGATATTTAAGTCCATCGACACTCTGAGCATGTGGTATGAAGGGTTTATAGGGGCTATGTTCATATCAGCACCCTCATGCAGTTTCTGTTTTACGGTCTTTACAGACAAGGAATAAACAATTTAAGTGTTTTCAGTATTATGATGGATTATTTGTTAGATTGCATGCAATTCTCTGGAAAGTTGCATCACATGAGTGGGCTTAAACTCCAGTCATGGGATCTCATGTGGAGCCTGATAAGGCTGTTAGATTTCCCGCCTTGATAAAATTCTTTAGACTCTCGTCAAGGTCATTTGCTCAACTGGTCATTGATGAATAATGCAAATTGTTCAAGGTGTTTTTTTTTTGGTGAATGTTAGACTTTTGTTTAGTCTCAAACCTCAAAAAGCGAGCTCAAAAAACCCTTGGTAGTAACTTCATTATCTGACCGCAAGGAACATCTTTCTCCATTGATGGCCATTCAAAAACATCCATGTATTCGGATGAAATTGGCTGACATCACAGCTCGGGATAGTTGATAGTAAAGATTCTCTTGCCCCAAAGGATTTTATTTATTTTTTTGTCTGTTCAAAAATGTATTGCATTATTGTGATATATTTTTCTACTTAATCAAAATAGCTAAGTATCCTCAATATTTTGTACAAATGTATATAGTGGTACTGTAGAAACTCTTGTATAGCCTAGCAGGCTAATCAGTATGCCAAACTAGCTTAATCAGCTGGAGCAGGGGTTTCCAATCCTGCTCCTGGGGGGCAAATATCCTGCAGAGTTTAGCATCGATCCTAATTAAACACACTTGAACCAGCCAATCAAGGTCTTCAGGATTACTGGAAACTTCCAGACAAGTGTTTGGGCAGGTTGGAGCTAAAGTTTGCCAGACATTGGCCTTCCATGAGCAGGATTGGACACTGCTAAGGTAGAGGTAAAGCTAGTAGGCTAACTGGTTAGTAGAGGTGTAAAGAGTACCCAAAAACCATACTTAAGTAAAAGTAGAGATACCTTACAGCGAAAATGACTCCATTACAAGTTACAAGTCACCAATTCCAATACAACTTGAGTAAAAGTCTTAGCGTATCTGATTTTAACAGTATTTTACTCGTACTGAATGTAGACTCAAATATCCACTAGTCCTGAACACCTAAGAGGAAAGCAATCATGTTTATTTTCTAAAATCAAAATAAAACTGAATACCTTAATATTTCAATAAATCAAGTTTGACACAACAGCCTCTTAAACATCTAGAAACACTGAAGTCTCAGTTAAGCTCAAGCGCTCATAAAGGGCATAAGTAAACGAATATCATTGAAAAAGGTCTCTTCAATATAATGGATAAATAAAATAATGTTAAGTAAAATTAAATAGTCAAAGCTTGCTTGCACTGAATGCGCTGACTTAAGCTGCTGCCATGTCCTCATCTAATGCACTCGCATTCATGTAAAAGTATAGCCTTATTGACAAGGGCAAAACACACAAGATAGTACCTTCAATGCCCTTTAGATGGCAATATCGCTTCTTTTGTAGCAGAAATAAACTGCTGCAGAAAAAGTTAGCGCCATGCAAAATGTAATTGCATTACTCAAGACAAATATATATTCAAAAATAGTCAAGTAGAGAGTAAAAGTTGCTAATAGCTTTGATACTTAGTAAACCTACAAAGTAGCCAAAAAGATACTTAAGTACTGTAACTAATTACATTTACTCAAATACTTTACACTACTGCTAGTTAGAAGTGCTCCACAATTATTTTGTTAAAATAATCACCATTTTGCAGATTCTGCAAGCGGTATGTAAACTTTTGAGCACGACTGTAATTTATGTCATTCACAGTGGGTCATGAATTTGAATTAAAAATAACATGAATTAAAAATACTACTAATAATAATGAGCATGGAAAAATCATTTAGCAATTCATAATGTAATAACAGCACGTAATGTTAAAACTGCAAATAATGTAATAAGTATTACATTATTATTGTAATAAAATAAAATGTACTGTAAGGGAATACTATTTTTTATGTTTTAAAAGCTATTACAGTTATGTAAATATGACATGTTTTGGTGAGTTCATAATGTAATAAATTTCTCATAATGTAAAAATTGTTATTACATTATGAGCTCAAGATTTTATTACGTTTTGAGAAAATTATTACATTATGAACATTGTATTACAATAATAATGTAATACTTACTACATTATGTGCAGTTATTACATGAGTTGCTACAAATACTCTAATACTCCATAAAAAAATAAATGAATAAAAAAAAAAGAAGAAGAAGAAGAATTGTTCATTTAAATTTAATAGTGACTTTAAAGCTGTTATGTACACTGTTTTGTACCTTTGTCTTTTTGCCTGATTTTCAAATAGCCTACTTTTTTTTTTTTTTTTTTTTGCTACAAATCAAAGTTTGTTATGTTGTGAATCACCCTGTAGCTGGTTGGTTTGGGTTCATGGCTTAAATCAAGACTTTTTAAAGGTCCCTTTGGGAAAATAGATGGGAAAAATACTTCTGAAACCCCTGGAAAAGTGGGCGGGTACTGTTACACTCTATGGTAAAGGGAGGATGAATCTTGTCGGACACCCAGCAGAGCAAAGGCCATTGAGATGAATGGAAAATGCTTGTTTAGGCAAAAATGCTGTCTAGGTAGGCATCTCAGTTTAGATGGAAGTTTTTTGATGAAATTATAATGCACAGGGAATCAATAAACATAGTTTATAACGGTTGTATGTGCACAGAGTAGAGACAATAATAATAAGAGCATTTCTTTTAATGCAACACACGCCGTGGAATAAGGTTTTGCTTCAATAATGCGGAGCAAAGCTCAAACACAAGGCTATACCATAGGGCTATACCCGTGCGAAAGGTCATTCCCAAAATGAGCGGCATTCCCACACGCGCTTAGAATAGAAAATGACTGCAAGGTCAAAGCAGTGCTGCAGGTAAAATATACGAACTACGACATTTGTTCCAGCGCTACTTTTACATTAATCATCAGAATATACTTTTGAGACAAACGTTTTAAAAATTCAATAATTTGGGAGCTGGAAATGTATGCAAATAACAAGTTAAAGAGCGCAGCTCAATGCATGATCGCTGCAGGGAGGATGACAGTGCATTAAAATTTGCAAAATACCAAATATTGAGAAGACGTAAGTACGTGAACCCTAAATGATGCCGAAATGCCAGATAGTTACCCAAATGTTGTGATACTAAACATTTACTCAAACATGATTGCAAGTGCACCGTCTACTGTGGTGCTGAAAGAATTCCCAGCTCTGCGCCGTATTCACTAACAGCATACGCACTTTCTGTGTCTGGAGGACGTTAGAGGAGGTTTTTACTACGCAGTTTATGCTACGTAAATTGCGCACATCGCCCGCCGGCAAGTTCAGCACTAACAACCCCGAAAACATACGTTCGTACTTCCATTCCATGCATCAACAGAACACGTATAGTAAATGAATAGACTTAACTCTTCACTTTTCCAAATGTTCCGACTCCCAGCGTGTCTCCGAGGATGTAGTGTCCTATCTTTACCCTGCCTTCGTGTTTCTGTTTTTCAGCCATCTTACTATGTGAGGTCCTCGGGCTGCCTTACAGGAGGCGGGATTGAGCACATGAGGTAGACAGAGCTTTACTAAACCCCTTTAAGTGCTGATCTGAATTCAGCTTCAGGAGAAACTGTAACTGTACACAAACAGGCAGCTCTCGGATCAGCTGATAAGGCTTTAAAGAGGGGGGTAAAGGGGGCGGTCGGGGCGTAAACAAGTAGCCTATTCCCCTCAGTCTGATTACTGAGCATGACACATCTCACAACTTTCCCTACATTAGTTTTAAATATAGCATCATTTCCACTTTGGCGATAATTATTCAAATATGATAACAACTAGAATGTATGTTGCCTACCATTTCGTTTGAGTTTCTTTTTATTTTAGGCTACATATTGACATTACATTTTACTCACTATCCATAAAATCACCATACACAGTTCTTCATATAGGGTGAATTCAGGTTGATTGGGACACTTTTCCCCAGTCATCTCATAAAGTGTCCCAATCAACCTGAATTCACCCCAAGTAAATAATAATAATAAAGCTAGGAAAAAATATATTTTAAGGAAATGTGACACTGTCCTGACAAAATTCAAGGGTTCATTAAAGAAAGAAGTAAAAAAAAAAAAAAAAAAACTTTTAATATAATGTTTCACAGCTGTGTATTTTTTATATATCAAGAGATAGATTTTGTTGTCATACAAAGTTCTGTTATTAAGATCCCTAAAGGCACAATATTAAAATATCCAAAAAACACTAGAACAATGTTATATATTTTGAGTACTTACATTATCCCAAATGTTTCCAAGAATGTTTAAATCCAGAGAAATAAGCAATTTTAAACAGGACACGGACCGTGTCCGTGTGTCGCCTGTCAATGACATCATACCCGTGTTACCCTCGATTTCCGGTCTTATTGTTTAAATCTTGTTTCCTTGATTTACTGCGAGTACCATGTTTTACCATGACTAATATCGGTCTAGCTTACTGCAGTGTACTAAGTGTCTCATAGTAGCCGCCGAGTGAACACAAAGTAGCACTATAACAACTTTCAACTCACAAATGTATCTAATATGATAAACAGTGCTGCGTTACCCCGCATACACATGGCCAGAAGAAGCGGAAGTGGTGACTGTGGCATAATAAAAGTTTTGCAACATTAGCAATCGCTCTAGCGGCCTTGTTTCTGCTCGCACAACGCTCGGCCCTGCTCTGCTTCATACAGTAATGTTAATAACCTCATCCATGAACATGATTTTTGACCAAGTCCCATACCGATTCTTTTCCATCGGCTGTAGATGTGAAGACAACACCTCTTGTGATTCCGCAAAATCAAGGTGTCATCACCTTTGTTTTGAATAAGCGACCTCTAGTGGTGAAAATTTACATATTGTGCCTTTAACTCAATCTGGTTGCAATCATGTCATGATTGCAACCAGATTGAGTTAAAGGCACAATATCATTCTCTATAGAGCACAGCTGATTGGTTCCTGCTGTATCAGCAGCCAATGAGCTCGTTGCTCAACCTTCAAATACTTGGTCAGCATTTACTGTCGCAGTTTGCAGCGTGCTTTCAGAAACCCCCCACCCTCCCCAGCTCCACCTGTATAGATCTGCTACGGGTAATTCATGTCCGAGAGTTGTCATTACAGAAATATATTTATGAAAACATTTATAAAATCACGCAAAATCAAAGTCAGTTTTTTTTTTTTTTTTTAATAATAATAATAATAGTAATAATAATACTTTCAGTAATGTTTTAATAGTTAATAGTAAATAACTGCACTCAAATTTAGTAAATAAGCCTATTTATGTATTAGTAAATGTGCATCATGTAGTCAAAATCAATCACCAGAATATACTGCAGAATTAAAGTGATTTAAAGGAAAACATTGCCTCCCAATTTACCTCCCAAGTAACTTGCATAGTGATTTTTATGGATGGATCTAGTGCAGCGGTTTTCAATCCTGGTCCTGGGGACCCACTGCGTTGCACAGTTTTTATGTCTGTCTTATCACTCATTTCAGTTCATGGAGCTCTCTCCTAACGAGTTGATGATTTAAATCAGGTGTGTAAAAATTAAGGATACATACAAAACCACCAAAATGATACACTGAAAACCACTGCTCTAGTGTAAAGTCCACCGGCTTTACACAACTGCAAACAGTTTATTTCAGATATGAATTAAGAGGTCATTACTAACTGTTCACTCTAAAAAAAATGGTGTTATATAGCACTAAAAGTGGTTCTTTGGCTTGTAATCAGGGGAACCACTTTAAGTGCTGTATAGCACCAAATCTTGGTGCTTCAGTGGTTCTTCAGCAGTTCTTCACCGGTTCTTTGGGATGACTGAGGTGCTATATAGCACCGCTACCGTATATAGAACCTGTTAAGCCCCTGTACGGTTCTTCAGCAGTTCTTCAGTGGTTCTTTAGGGTGGTTAAGGTGCTATATAGCACCACTGCCGTACAAAGAACCTGTTAAGCCCCTTTAAAGTTTCTTTACGAGCCAAAGAACCACTGTTGGTGCCGTTAAGCACCATTTTTGTTGAAAAAATAAAATGCGATATGGCACCTCTTATGGGTTCTACATAGCACCATTTGACAAAGGTGCTGTAGAGCACCTTTAAAGATATGGTGCTACATAGCACCAAAAGTGGTTCCCCTATGATTACGAGCCAAGAACCACTTTTAGTGCTATATAGCACCTTTTTTTAGAGTGTTGTATTTGTATCATTTGACCCAAGATTTTACTAAAAATATGTGAATTAATTTAGATCTAGTAAACTTCAAATGTAATACATGTTCTTCACCTCTAGATGGCAGTGCTTCATCACTGCTGTGTTGGAGGTACATAACAGTTGCCTTTAGTTAATCGTCATCCGTATCCAGGACAAGAACTTTGTTTGTTTTATATTGTGTAAAAAAAAAAAAAAAAAAAAAAATATAGGCTATTATTGGATCAGACAGATATTAGAAAATAAATATATTACAATATAATTATATATATATAAAAAAAAAATTAAAAATAAATAAAAAGTAGACTATGCTGTAGCATATGTTCAATCTCTGTTTTAATATTTTACGAGCATTTTTTCTGTAGCGAAAAAATTGCAAGAGGTGGGTTTTTTTTATTTATTTATTTATTTTTTTTTTACTGATTTTATTTTATTTTATTTATTTATTTTTTTTTTCATGTTTCCTGCAGGTTAGTCAAATGATTCTTGTGCACCACAATTTTCTTCTAGTGTCTCAGATCCTCTATTGAATTGGGGTCAGATCTCTGACAGAGCCATTGTAGGCCAGATACCTCTTTGTTCTGGAGCTAGTCAGATGTTAATTTAACCTTTGTGGGTGGGATCATTGTCCTACAAAAAGATGAACTTCTACCAAGCATCCATTTTTAATGACTAGTTCTTTTGCAGTATTCTCCGTTCTTTAGATTTCCTTTAAAGATCTTCTGGATCACAGAAAAAAAAAAAAAAAGAGAAATGGCAATAAACCAAAAACCCACGCAAAATATGAAACTGACACAATATGAAAATTGGTCACAAAACAAATGTATCCATTTATCCATTATTAAATCCATTATTATTATTATTATTAACAATAAATTATTTTTTTTAGAAAACTTTTCCAAAACTATAATTTAACCCTCTTCATGTTTCATGTAGGTAAATGAGATAACTGTGTTTCCAGCATTAGCCGCTAGAGGGGCAGTGTGAGAGCGTGTGCATGTGTGAGAGCGTGTGCATGTGTCGAAGGGCCGCGGGCTTCATTCAGCGGCTCAGGACAGGAGAAGGGGGCTGAGCGCCTAGTGAAGGAGGTGGAGACCAAAAGGAGGATTCATAAACAGGAGTTGATCTCCTAGTTTTAAAAAGCCGCTCTCAGTTAAAACCTTCAAGTAGCGTAGAACCAGATCACAACTCACTAACCGACCCAACACGACTCATCATTCAGAGAGGTGCTGCTCCGTAACGCTGCGGTTTCACTGGACAAAGTTGAATGGACTTGATTGCACGGACAGCTCATTGTTTTCATTAACTTTTCAGGACATCTTCCCACTTGAGCCGGGACTTTAACTCCCTCAGACTTTATACGACACGTTCTTGCTGACAAGACAACTGAAACGAGCCGCTGCAGTGAATCTCTGGGATTTTTAGGAGAAAGAAACGACTGGAGGAACTCTTGCAAATGCAAAACTATATGTATGAGAAAGCGATGGCACCCGAAACAAGAAACGGAGGAACATCCACGTTAAATAACAACGGCGTAGACAACAGCAAGAGGAAACTTTTAATAGCACTAGACATCTTCTGCCTTGTCTTGGGTGAGTGTCCAACACACAAAATATTTGTAACAGTGGAAAACATGCATTATGTCTAATATATATATAAATTTGTTGTTTATTAGTCATTTAAAATTTTATCAAAAATGTACAAAAAGACTATTGAAATCACAATATTAACATAAAAGTTGAAGAAAAATGACATAAATTAAATAATGATGAGTGTACACTTACATAAATGCATAAACAGTACAATATGTTTTGTATAGCATAATGCACTAGTTGGAATAAATGTTGCCAACTGAAGTTTAACTGTTAATCTATAGTAAAGTATGTGAGCTGAATGAAATGAATGACTGTTTATTGAGATGATAATGCAAAAAAAAAGTCATAATTTGCATTGTTATCTTAGTAAACAGAAGATTAACCGTTAGAAGCTCTTATCACAGCCTGTAGGATGGGCAAAGTTGGCACTGTGGTGATATAAAACCACTTGTTTTTTCTTCGTCGGTTGTGTAAGAAACCTTATTTGGATTGCTTTAATGAAACCTTCCTCACTCATCAGATGAAGGAGGGAGTTATTGTGGGTCCTTTGCACCCTATTGACATCTTTTGAAGTGGCATATGAACATGCTTATTATGGTTAACCGATCACTTACATGTAACAGAATCATCTGTAGTCAAAACAAGTTCTGTAAACATGACTTTCCGTTCACAGCCTTTTATAGTTTTGATGCAACAGGATTTTTAGGCAGACCATCACGGCCATGTGTAGTTGATTTGGATCTGACGAGTTTATTATGACAGCGTTTATTTAGATTTGAAGTTCAGTACAGTCAATTGACCGTGGCATACAGAGGATACACGGTGATATCTGTAAATTGCTCTCAGACACATGTATTTTCTTTCCTATTTTCTTTAACCCTATAAAGCTTACTGTGTCATATTGGATGCACAAATTTGTAATGGCTCTAAATTATCAACATGATCAAAACTTGTTGTACACAATCTACTACATGCCTTTGTAAAAATGTACTCTTTCAGGTCCCACATGTCTTTTTGCTGTGAAATCTTTACTTACTTTATATAGTATTAGTTATATTTTAAGATGAACACTTACTGGATTGAATCAGCTTGGGTTTACTTGATTATCTATACATATTTTTTTTTAGAAAAATCATGCTAAAATGTGATACATCAGGCTTTTGAGGAACTTTTATTTGTATATCTTTCAGTCATCGTTGTGTTGTGTTGCATTATTTACCCCCCCAGAATTTCATCTTATTTTTTGGCCATGAAAATATCAGCAACTGCACCAATTTGCATATTTTTGCTCAGTTCAAGCTTTTGAATAAAAGTGTTTTTTGAGCTCTATTCTCCCATATCATACTATATGGGATGTATCAAATATGATACCCAACAAAAACTGTTTTTTTAAAACATATTTTGTCTAAAGGTTCAATAAACTGTAGAAATCAGATTTTTTTGGGACTATTTCATAAGTCAGGCTTTAAAGGGTTAAAAGGAATGCATGTGAGTTTTTGATGCGCTGTCATTCACAGCTTTCACCAGCTCAGCGTGACATTGGGCGCTTGATGAAAGTGTTGCACTATAGTGGTTAAAGATGTGCACTTGGTAACCTAAAGGTTGTAGGTTCAGACCCTCAATGGGCGAACACAGTCGTGCCCTCAAGCGATACACTTAACCCCTCGATAACTCCAGAAGGATTGTACCTGAAATACCTCTACAGTAAGTCAGTATTTAGTCGCTAGGTGAATACCAACTGCCCGATTTGTATCGTTTGGTTCAGATGCCTGGAAACCATCACGGCGTCGGGTTCTCATCTTTCCTCAAAGCCTGTCAGTTCGAACCCTCCTCCTTCAGAATTGAAGGATTAACAAACTTCAGCCCTCATCTTTACACATTCTTCTAGAAGAGACCCTCCAACCCCCCGCCAGCTGGCATATGCCTCATTTAACTCCAGCCACGGCATCATATCAACTTTCTCTCCCACTTTTAGGGGCAAAATGAGTCCCGCTGCTTTTGTTCCCAGGAATGCGGAGTAGAATGGCTTAAACATGTCGCTTTAGAGGACCAGGGCAAGGCTTTTGTAAGCAATTAGAGTCTGTGGTTTTAAAACGCCTGTGAACCTTCTACAGCATCCAAGACGGTTGTTGCGCTTTGAAGAGAGAAGACACGTTAGAGCAGGTGGAGGCGGGAGAGGAGGAATATCGCTGATCCAAGCGTCGCTTTGAACGGGGGTCCTAAATTAGAAGTTTACAGCGAGTTTGGTGACTAATAGCTTCCTTTCGTCGCCATATCATAATGAAAACGGAGCCTCAGCTCTTCCTGTGCATGTTTTACAGTCTCTTTTAAGTGCAACCATAATGACACATGTTGTCTTATATACAGTCTAAAAAATGCTGGGTTAAAAACAACCCAAGATGGGTTGAAAATGCCTATAGTGGTTAAAGATGTGCACTTGGTAACCTAAAGGTTGTAGGTTCAGACCCTTAATGGGGGAACACAATCGTGCCTTCAAGCGATACACTTAACCCCTTGATAACTCCAGAAGGATTGTACCTGAAATACCTCTACAGTAAGTCAGTATTTAGTCGCTAGATGAATACCAACTGCCCAATTTGTATCGTTTGGTTCAGATGCCTGGAAACCATCACGGCGTCGGGTTCTCATCTTTCCTCAAAGATTGATAACTTCCTTTCGTCGCCGTATCATAATGAAAACGAAGCCTCAGCTCTTCCTGTGCATGTTTTACGGTCTCTTTTAAATGCAACCATAATGACACGTGTTGTCTTATATACACTCTAAAAAATTCTGGGTTAAAAACAACCCAAGATGGGTTGAAAATGGATAAACTCAGCGATTGGGTTGTTTTAATCCAGCGGTTGGGTTACATTTTTTCCCAACCTGCTGGGTGGTTTTATTTAACTCAACTATTGTTTAAAAATTACTGTATTGCTTGCTTTAAATGAACCCCAAATTGTTGGAAATTAACATTTTATTAATATATTTAGTAAATTAACATTCATTAACCCCTTAGCATTCCTGTAAAATTTGCCGAAACGCCTAAAAAAGGCATACCCAAAGTAAATTGCTTGCTGTTCTTGAACCATTGTGTACCGCAGGCAGTACAGTGGAACGCTAACAGGTTAATAGTTTTAATGAGCAATAATGAAACAATAAAAAAAATTATTAAACTGCTTATTAATAAATGTTCACATTTTCATTATTATTGTTGCCTCTAGTAATTATGTGTCTGATTCTTAATTTCCAACCTATATTGGGTTCATTTTAAGCCAGTCATATAGCAACTTTTAGTTGGGTTAAATATAACTGCCCAGCACATTAAGCAAACATTTAACCCAACCGCTGGGATTTGCCCATTTTCAACCCAGCATTTTTTTGAGTGTAGACGCATAAACGTATGTAACAAATTCACTAAAAAAGTTTAACGTAAGATGACGCCGTGCTTCAAAAGGAAGACATAAACAAACATGTTCTTTGTCATGTTTAAGATAGTGGGCTTGGCCTGTTTTTGGTGATCTTAGGAGGGGGTTTATGTGAAAGAGAGGAGACTCATTTGAAAAGGATGGCTGAAGAATGTCTCTCAGTGAATGGGCTTTGTTAGCGCTGAAGCTGCAGCCCATCCAGTGATCAGGCACTTCAAGTTCCATCTGTTGTGGAGATCTGTAGATTAGTGCGTTATCTCTGTCTTTTCCTTTCCCCTGGATTTCTCTCCCGCACTCTCAAAGTCTCCTGCATCAGATACGGAGCTGATAACCTCCTTGGCACTCGCTTGTCTGTTTTATTGCATTTGAATCCACTTCAACTTTTGGTGTTTACACATGCAGTACATCCACACTGAGACCGATGCTTTTGTTCCAGCTCATTAGTAGTTTATCACTGTGGGCATTGTATCTGCAGTGCATCTGATGCGTTATGAATCTAAATGAAGCTTAAGAAAGCAGACAGACGGATTGTGTGTTTAGCGTTACCTCCTGTTGAGATGAAGCAGAGAGGCTGCAGCTCAGCTCATTAGCATACAGTAGTTATAGTAACGCAAAGGAGGCGTGTCTCTTGACTGTCACTCCCCCCCGAGGGTGTCTGGGGTGGTGGGTCGCACACATTCCTGCCCATGCCACTGATAGCTGAAATAGTTTACATTCAGACACAAACACCCACCCAGACTCTTCCTCTCATCTGCACTGACTTTACTGTTCGAGATGTCAGTGGTTTGCTTGTATAAATGGCTGTTAACTTGAGCCTTATGAAGAACATATTCATGTTTTAACTCACCCCCAAACCAAAAGAAAAAAACAAACTTATAATAATAAAAGTATAAACTAAACATATAAAATAAAGGTATAAACTAAAAATATACATTTTATAAATATATACACATTATTTATATATATATATATATATATATATATATATATATATATATATATATATATATAGTAAATAATATAATAATAATAATAAATAATATATATGTAATATGTGTATATAATATATATATATATATATATATATATATATATATATATATATATATATATATACACACATATTACATATATATTATTTATTATTAATATATTATTTACTATATATATATATATATATATAAATATGTAATGTAAATAATATGTAAAAAAATGTAAATAATATATAATTTAATAATATTTTATATATATATATTTTACTTTTATTTATATATAATATATTAAATAATGTATTTATCAGTATTATTACAATTTATTATATATTACATTATATATTAAATTGTAAAAATATATATTTTTTAAATATATATTTTTATTTTATTTTTATATTTTAAATTTTAACTTTTTATATTATATAATATTTCATATTTTATTTTATTATTTTTTTTTTATTATTTTATTTTATTATTTTGTTTTGATTTGTTTTACCATAATGGCAGTTGGAATGGAAATGAACATAATTGTCATGCAAAATAGGTTATTTTTTTTTTTTTTTTTTTTTGAATTTGGGGTGACTTGGACAGTGAGATTCATCCTAATATGCAACACATAACATTGATGCTTTCTGCTTGGTTAGCGATTAGTATCAGTGCTTGTTGATATATTCATTGTTCATACCCCACAGATGCGAAGCATACTTGACTTACCAGTGACATTTAATCCAGTTTGCCGGTCTGAAAGGTCTAACTAAGCTGCTTCCTGGTACCTCTCTGGGGAGGCATCAGTTCTAAAAGAGATTTCTTGTTTACTTGTTGGAATGGAAATGAGAAATCAACTTAAATAGTACAAGATATCACCACCGTCAACGCTTACCCTGAATTAAAACAATGTGTGAACGACTTGGCCCTCAGTCATTTAACCTAGCGAGGAGATCAAAGTGAAGGAAAAGGTTTTGGTCTCATGATTTCTTGTCGTTTTTAGCTGCTTTTAACTTCTCCTTTATCCGTGACATTCCAGGAGGCCGATGGTAGAGTTATGGAGTGCCAGAGAACCCTTTGGGAGTCTCTCTCATTTAGGTCTGACTACATTAACCTCCACCTCTAAAGCTGAGAAGGTCTGGTCCACCTCTATAAATATTTTCCAGAATTTCTCAAATTCTTCAACGCAGACCGAGGGCGGCTTCCACTCTTGAAGTGACATCTGGTATAATTTTCGGTCGGCGTTATGCAGGGGCAAACTCAGGAAAGGGAGGGAAGAGGAAAAGGTAGTCTCGCTAGGCCGCTCTCCTGTTTTCCCTCCCTCACTCTGACTCTTTGCCCTAGGTGTGGCCAGCTGTGCTGTGAAATGTAATCCCCCCAGTTTTTTTTTCCTACATCGTTTCCCTGAGCCCCAAACCCTCCCTCTTTCTCCCATTCACAGGGTGTAATTGCAGGAGACCGTCTAAAGCTGCCACATGGCGTTCAGGAAAGACTTTGACCTGCTGTAGCTGTCAGTCAGATGGAGTGATGGAGTCTTCCTGCAGTGCTCCATTAACTTCTGCTGTTGCAACGTTTCCCCATCCCGTTTATATAGTTTACATGTGTTTTGGACTTCTTTTCAGCAACTCCATTTAGTCCTCTAGGAATGGCCACTCAGCTTTACACATTTCTTCTGATACTTCGGTTACACTGAACTGTGGACAGATATAACAAAAAAAACATTTTATAGAAGTTTTTAGGGCTGTCACGATTCCTCGATTAAATATGAGTACTTGATTTTAAGCAACCCTCCATTACAATTTATCCGCGGCAAGTAACCGGCAAAATACCGGAAGTGGCGCGTTCCATGGACAAGAATCCATGATCTGCATTATTAGACTGTTTTCCAAGGTTGCATGATGTACGAATTTAAAAACCATACTATAGCATACTATAGCATAGTGTTATTGTGAATTCACAAAAGCTGCAATTCAATTAAATATATATATATATATATATATATATATATATATATATATATATATATATATATATAAAATGTTAATTTGGTAACGCAATGTGTGCCATTTCATCAGATTCATCATTTAACGCCAACACAGGGAGAATACATCAACATGTCCAAATATACGAACTGGTCATCGCGATTTCAAAATAAAAGTTCAAATCGTTGCTCTCAGTTTGCATGTTATGATGTCCACCTATTCTTGTTCAAGAAATTACATTGGCTTTAGCAGTGTAGTAAATGTTTTTATATGTGTGTTTTAAGTCATTTTAAAGGCTTAGGTCTTTGCCTAGGTCTATTTTTATTACAAAAAAAAATATCTGATTACTCGTCAAAATAATCGACCAATTACTCGATTACAAAATAATCATCAGTGACAGCCCTAGAATTTTTTACTATAATCTGTTTATAAATGTGTGTGTATATATATATATATATATATATATATATATATATATATATACACATAGCCTACGTTTATATTTATATATTTATACTGAACCCAAAACATTAAAAGGAAAGTTATTATAAAGTTTTACCAAGAAAATCTAGCTTTTTCCAATGATAGCCTGAAGCATAAAGCTGTGAGATTAGAGCTGGTTAGAAAGTCGACATTTATTGAGACTAATTTCAGACAACCTTCCTGCAGATCAGTCCTCTGTGGGTTTTTGCAGCCACTTTATATCAAGAAATGACAAAAGAAATGGCCATTACTGCATGTTACATAATGAGGTGACATATTAGATGATAAAATAACACCTACTCTGCCATTAACTAAAAACCAAGCTGGGTTCGTTGAAACGTAAAACAGGATTTCAGAAGTCATTCCTCTGAATGAGAAGCTGCCACAGATCTTTGGAAAGTGATGTTAGGAGTCTCTTGGCTCCTGAGGGAGCTGTATTTTGTAATAGTCAGCATTAAGGCTGGAGGGTTACAGTGTGATGTAGGAATGGTTTCCATATGAGTGCTCTTGGAGTACAGTAAAGTCATCTGGGCCTCAGATGGAGTCACAGACTGCCTCGCCTTGCCTCGGCTTCACCGCTAGTAATGACGCTGTCAAAACATTGTGCCCACTCTCAGTATTTGTGTATGTCTAAGTGCACATGTGCTGTACAACGTGTTTGACTGTTTGTTCAAGAACCTGCTAGGGTGTTTGTGTATGTCTAAGTATATGTGTGTGTGTGTGTAAGAGAGGCTGGTTTTTGAGGTTGCTGCCATGTGATTTAATTATATGCTTGTAGAGTTTATGCGACGAAGTGGGTTGGCGTAGGTAGCAATTAGATAGGCAGACATGAGCATGACTGACCATCAGCTGGCTCTTTAGACTCTGTGTGTGTGTGTGTGTGTGTGTGTGTGTGTGTGTGTGTGTGTAGACTGTCGGCTACAACTTTATCACATCCAGAGGGTCTCTTGGAGTGTGTACTCATGATAACACACTCTTCGGTTTCATTATGGTCACTAAATTCCTCCGGTGTGGACGCTGTTCTCTGTGATCAGCCGCTGCATATCTTTGCCAGTTTACGGCTCTTTGTTTGCGCTCGAAACAATAGCGTAAGATCTTCAGGGGTGTAGAGTCAAGTATGAGGAACCCCTGCTGGTTTGTAGGCCTCTCTACGAGGTAAACACACAAATGATTTGTTTATTTATTCTCAGTGTTAATTGTAGTCTATTTCCTTTCACTAGTCTATATTGTATCCTGTAAGCTATTGTTTCAGCAAATGAGGCATTGTGTGTGTACGAGTCTGTGGGATGCATCAGCTATAGCTGTCACAGCAGGACAATCATCCGCAGTTCGCTCAGCTTGATTGTAATTCCAGGGTGTTTGCAGGAATCTTTCTGGAGTGTGTGCATGTGTTTTGTGGAATGGGATTTCTTCAAATCCAGTGTGGGCATTTCATCTAGCACCGAAAGGCCAAGGGTGACCTCACAGCCACCCTCACACGACAAGCGCTCTTTCACTTTTTCTGGGTCATATGGATTAAGTCCAGGGTGCTTGGCATTCCTGAGTGTAAGCCTAGCTGGCCCCTAAAGGGCCGTCACCCTGCGCGCATTTGTATGCTAATGAGATCTGTGTCACCAAAGCTAATATTCTAATGTGATGGATAATACTCAAACAAATGATATTCAATATAGTTCAAATGTGGCTTTAGAGAAGGAATTATCTTAAGAATAAACTAGGATGAGAAGGGTGGGGCTAGGAGGGATTGATGTTAATAAACTTTGCATATTAATTAAAAATAATATTATATAAAAATGAAAATGCATCTGTGCTGTTTCAGCAGATGACTCAAGTGACTATATAGAGCAGTGTTATTGTTAACTAAAATTAAAAATAGTTTTCTTTAATTTAAATAAAATAATAGATGAAAAACTTTCTAACTGGAGTTTCTAACTGAAATGAAAAGTTTACATTGAAGTGCTAGCATTATTAAATCTGAATAAAACTGAAATAAATAAACATTAAAGCAAAGCAAAAATGTTTGATAAACTAATAAAAATGACGAGCATGAAATAAAATTACTACATCCAAAAGTAAATTTCGAATGAATGTAATTATCTTGTTCAACTTTCAGAATTTGAGGAACACCAGTATATAGTGTTCTCAAAAGTACCGACTTAGGTACCAAGTCAGTACTGAAATTTAAAAAATGTGACGCTTTGAGCGCTGTTAAACAGATTCGTAAACCCCTCTGATTGGCCTTTGTGTTGATGCTCTGTGATTGGCTACAATGATCAACGCTTTAAAAGCATGTTGTAAATAGACATCAGTGACGCTCTTCACCGAGTGCTTCACAGATACACACGGCAGCATTTGAAAGCAGGCGTCTATCAGCGGACCAGTCCGCTGATTGACGCCTGCTTATAAACGCTCCCGTTCCCGCTTTCAAAATGCTTTCATATTTAAACACTTCCGTTTGCTTTCAAATGCTTCCGTGCGTTAATCATTGTAGACAATTACAGACATATATATGTTGAGCGCGTGAACACAAAGGCCAATCAGAGGTGTTTACGAATCCGCGCAACAGCGCTCAAAGCGTCACATTTTTAAAATTTCAGTACCGACTTGGTATCGAAGTCGGTACTTTTGACAACACTTCCAGTGTGTATTATATATATATATATATATATATATATATATATATATATATAATTTTTTTTTTTTTTTAATGCAGTTGGGTTAAATGCTGTTTAAATTAGTTAATTTAGTAATGTTGGAGCTGTGGCATTGTAGTTAGGGCATTCAGCTGTGGAACTCATATGGGAAATATTAGCTTGAGTCTGGCTCGCAACATTTCCCAATCCAATTCCCTTCTTCTCCCCATAGTTTCCTTTCTCTGCAAGTAAAACTCGTGGGCCTGGTATCACAGACAGGGCTTAGATTAAGCCAGGATTGGGACATAAGTATCTTTTTATAAACGTGCTTTAGAAAAAAACATTACTGGTGTGCATCTTGAGACAAAACAATGGCGTATTTTAAGAAATGTCAGTGCAAGTTGCTTTCAGTTAAAGCAGCTCAAACATGCATTTTAGCCTGGGACTATCTTAAGCCTTGTCTGTGAAACCGGGAGTTGATGTATGAATGAACACATGTATATGTCATGCGTTACACTGCGTCAGTGTATCTGTACATTTATAGAGCTGTTTTGTCTTTCTTTTACTCTGGGATGTTTCCTGGTGGGTAGAGTTGGAGCAGAACAATGCTGTGATCGTTTACACCCTCACTGTTATCGTTACTGTCTCAAAGCAGAAGCACACACCCTCAATAAGATGTGTAGCTTACACAAATATATATTCACTCATAGACAACACAATAATAAACACATTTAGACAGTGACGTTTCGATGATCTTATGCTCTTACAAACCACACCAAAAGCCTAAATGCAGCTCTCACACTCTGGTAGAGTGTAGATTGCTATTTTCAGATACTTTGGTTGTAGTGTTAAGCCCATGGCGGGTCTTTCTCTTGAGCTCCAGGGCAGGGTGGGAGATGGGAGCAGCTCCTAGGCTCTACCCCAATGAAGATGATCACGGCAGGCTGTGGCGGCCTAGGTTAACCAGGATCATGACACACCACTGTCTCTAGGGTCTGTGAAGTGGGCGGAGGGGATGAAAGGATTGATGGAGAGAAAAGGAATACTCCTTCGGTCCTAAGAAGCCTTTTCTCCTGAGCTTCAGGGGTTTATTACATTTTTATTGGCCTCGGTAAAGAAATGCCTCTCGGAAAAGAGGCAGAAAGATAGTTGGTGTTCATTTGTTGAATTGCACTCTACTGTGAGAAGAAAAAGGCTGAGTTTGACCTTTGACCAAAGGAAACTGGCCAGCAGTTGTACACCTAAAGGCAAAGTAAACAGACCTACCAAAGTACGTGACACACTTGGCACAGTGACTTTTTTAGGGCTCTTTGCTTCTTGATTTAGTGGTATCTCCAGACTATTATTTTGACATGCAAGACCTATTTATTACATGATTTAAATAAACAAAGAAACATTTATTTTCTTAGAAGAAACTACTGTAAATTCAATTTATGTGCCCTCATGTTTTCTGTTATATATTGAAATATATTGTTTGCTGGTCTCCTCAAGGGGCTGTTTGTGGGTGGGGAAGAGATCAAAAAGGTTAAATAACAGAGCAGCTTCGACACGTTTCCATTACGCCCCCATCCACTGTGATTTTACTCTTGATGGGCGATAATGTTTATATAGTTATAATTTTAATAAACATCTCATTCAGGAATGTTTGTTAAACACGCAGACAGTTAGACTTGAAGCTCTGTTAATAATTCTCCTCTAGTAAACACTTTTGACATGTTTGGAACTTGGAGGGCTTTTGTATCATTGCAGTTCATCCTAAATAGTATGCAAGATAAGAATTACTGCATCCCAAATCGTTATGCCTCATGGGATAATAAAGTGTTCTTCGTATGCACACTTCAAAATCTCAACGTAGTAGGACCATTTCCCTACTCTTTTATGAGTACTGTGAATTCGGACACACTTCTTTTGTCACATACTGTTTTTCGCCTACTATATAGTAGGGAAGTATGCGATTTCGGATGCAGCCCTAATATTTTGCATAAAGTGCTATCAGGCCCCCAAAAGGCTGCCCACTCAGATGCCCGTGTGAAAAGGCATGACCCTGGCGTCGATTTCCGTGAGTAAAAATTGCTGTGCGTAAGCACATGTTTTGAACTGGGGCCCTGGCCCAGAGCCTATCTAATGTATTGAGAGAGTGAGAAAGGTAGGATTGCCAATGAGCACAGCTTTGCTGACCTCAGCAGCTTGCATAGACAAAGCTAACGGAGCGACACTGGTGTGTCAGAGAGCAGAGAACCCTGTGACAGCAGTGGTCCCTCTCACATACAGTAATGAAAAACACAGTGAAGTCTCTGTCATAAACCAAATAAACATTCACATGTTGGTTTTTCTTCCAGTTTCTTGTTTTGTCATGTTGCACAGAGTATCTCTGGCCAAGGGGAAATCTCATTGGTCCAAAATTGCGCTTGATATAACTGAATGTTTAACATCAAACATATTCAGATTGGCTGCAATTTTGTTACTTTGCGCCAGCATTTTGGAGACAACAAAATACATATTGCACAAAAAGTGGCCTGGTGGGTAGTGCGCATAGTGTGTGGGCGAACTCATAGACACAGATATTATTAGTATTGATGAGTTAACCGGGTAGGTCAGATGGAAATAAGGGTTAGTAGTTCTGGGTTGAACCACATTGATCCATACTGGACTGTGTTATTCTGTTTATCAGAAATAGTCTCTTTCTGACATGAATATCTATAAGGGATGAGTCATGGGTATAGTTTTAGTGTCCGGGTCAGTGCTTCTGTACCACAGTGGGGGCAAAAGAGAGGCCAACATGCAGGGTGCTACTGAGACCACACATTCCAGAGGTCAGGGTTCATGGGTCAAAGGTGACAGAGAACGTTAATCTTTCTTTGTGTACTTATGTGTGTGTTTTAGTGTTTAGTCTGGGTGGGTTTTGTGGTATATGTGTCTGAGAGCCAGAATGGATCTGTGTGTGTTTCGGAAATGTCAATCAAGTTTGAAATGCACCTCTGACTTCTAAAGAATCCCACACAGGGCGTTCTCATTCCAGTGAGCAAGTGTAGAACATTTTAGAAATGGCATGTCCTCACCAGAGGGGTCAAGGTCTGACATGCTATCGTGGCTTCAGTATGTACTAAATAGAAACCAGGTTATACTAAGGCCCTGTCCCAAATGGCGCACTTGATCAGTGTTGCGGACTTGCATTTCTTGGAATGCCATAACGTCCATAAGGCTATAGGGTGTTTCTTGCTTTGTGCCTCGATGCACACTTTTTCAAGTGTAGAGGAGCACCGCAAAGGCTTAGGGTGCCATTTAGGACAGGGCCTAACTCGGGAAAGTCACTAGTGAAAAGTTTGGGCCTGTGCACATTCTTGTTGTGTAATAAAGCATCACATCCGAATTGTCATGACACAATCTTCCTGCCGCTCCAGTGTGATTCATCACATGGCATTTTACGGTTCAGGTGATTGGCTCATAAATAATTGCATCCAGAACTGATCATCCATAAGCAAAGTTGGCAAATTTCAAATCGACGACTTCCAGAGGGTCCTGCGCTAGCTGAGCAACTGCTGATATAGCTTTCTCCAGGTATTATAGACCTTGGTCCACACATACACACACACTGTTCTAAATATACAGTATGCTTCATGTTGTGGCATTGCATTAGATTTCAATGGCCACCCTCACTTCCTCTTGCCCCATCTCCCTCCCTCTTTTACCTTTCTCCCAGTAATTAATAAAGCCCTCCTCTTACATTTCCCTTGTTCCCAGCAGGGGTGGCTTTCTCTTTTGTATTCGGCTTCAGTCTTTCAGCCAGTGAGAGTCTCATGAGAGCTGGCAGTGAGCCACTCATTCTCAACAGATTCCCACAGGGGTTACCATGCCTGTTCTCTCTCACTCTGCATCCTCCAGAGGCTCTCGCATTGTGTGAAGGCCCTGGCCACAAGCCCTTTGCAGATCACAAATGATAAAGCCATCAATTGAGCAGAGAACTAAACAACAAACCCTCACGTCACCCCTAAGTGGCCTCAGAGGACATGCTTGTATCTAAAATAATTCTATTCTTGCATACTGTCATGTGTGCATTGTCTCCTCAAGGTGTAGTCCTGATTGTTGCC
Organism: Ctenopharyngodon idella; assembly: GCF_019924925.1. NCBI lineage: Eukaryota > Metazoa > Chordata > Actinopteri > Cypriniformes > Xenocyprididae > Ctenopharyngodon > Ctenopharyngodon idella. The sequence goes on along the minus strand of NC_067239.1, from coordinate 4,118,326 downwards.
ATTGTAGTTTGAAAACGTTGGAAAGGTCTTTCCTCATATCAGGTTTGTTATGAATCGAGTTCACCCCAGACTCATTGTGTCTAATTGGGACTCAGGTTGCACGTTCAAGGGTGTGTTGACCAACGTGTTCTTCAGCCAAGAGTTACAAAACAACCTCAAGTGCTGAACAAGAGAACAAAGTTCTGACCAAGGAAGTCTATAATACTTGGAGAAAGATATGCATCCCGTTAATCTCAATGGCAGTTGAGTTGGCTAATGATGACCAACCAAACATTGACACCTTAGTTCTGGCACATGTTTCACAAGGGGTGTTACCTATGAGTGAAGTAAATCACCAGAAGTTGGCATTCATGAATCAACTTCCTGCACAGTCTAAAACCATTTCCTTCATTTAATTATTAAAGGAAATTATGTAATAGAAGCCTGGTGTTGTCTGACTCAAGGGGTCAATGAGCAATTTAGTAGATAAGCTCATACTTTTCTAAAGAACATGTAAAACACCTTTGCTTATCTTACATTATATGACTAGGCCTTTCCCGTAGCATCCTTTAAGCATGTCTTTGATTCGTGACAATTGTTATGTGGTATCTTTGCACACTGGCTACAGGAAGATACGCATGACTCAGACAGGGGCTCACATTATGAAGAGACTTGGCTAGTATGTGTTGTGGTAATTGTGGCCTCTATTTCAGAGAATCTCTGTGTATATTCTTTCCACCACATTTTTTAAATTTGTACTTCGTGTTAGCTTACCTCAGGCCTCCATTGCACAGTCACGCAATATCAGTGTTACCTCTGTTTTACTGCTGATCTAACTTTGTTCTGCTTTGTGTATCTAATGGAATTAAATATGTATATGGGTTTTATTGTGTTTGTGCTTTTGCACAATCCATTCAAAAGAAAGTTTTGACACCTCAGTTTGTATCTCTCAGTGCACTTATTGTTCAAGGGCATACGGCCCCTGTCGGGAGAAGGCCTTTCCTGCATACGCATTTCTTCACAAAGCTTTCTTCCCATTCATCAATGCATCTCTGTCCCAACAATGACAGATCGGCCTTTAATTGACATTCACAGCTTCTGCTTCACAATGCAGTTCACTTTCTCCCCATCATGCAGTCATTACCACTACTTCCTTTAGAGCGAGAAGCTTTTAGAAGCTTTGAAGGAAAGGTCAAACTTTCAGATATTTCCCTCTTGCAGTTTTAAGTGCAAATGGTTCCACAAACAGATACCTAATAGGTAGAAGTCTAGTTATATCAAATAAATTTAAAAAATTTTAAAAATCAGAAAATAGTTTGTTTAAACATCCCGACCAGCCTGACACAGCAACACTGGCTCAACCAGTGGCGGTAGATTGGGGTGTGAATTTCTTTTTGACATAACCAGTGGCATGTGGGGGAATCATTTTTTAAATTTCTTAAATTACTCTCTTCGCCTTTAATAAGTTGTTTAACAAGTAACTTTGGCTTTGCAGTGTGGTTCTGTCAGACTGCATTACTTCCAGTGACTTTTTCTGGTGGCCGTGACCCAGTTGAAAAAAATGAGCAATCAAAGTCAATCAAAGCTATAAGCATTATTCCACAATCGCTCACACATTTTCGCAAGTGAACATAAGATATCAATGTAATCTTGCAGCAGACACACAAACACGTTTTTCCTCCAGGCTTTATGACTGTATAACCAGCCACCAATAGTCAATTGTCTCTAATAAGAATCATCCCATTTCTTATATAAACATTGATTTATACAAATGATTTCCAGTCTGGCCTATCAGCTGCTGTGGCCGACTGACTGGCGTCTAGCCGTTCCCCTTCTGAGAGCAGAAAGGCTGCATGCCTACATCTGATAACGCAAATAGAAAATTTCCCCCACAATGCACCACTCTGCCGCCCACTCATAATTGTTTTATGAGTGTGTCTGGTGTACGCGTGGTGGTCCCAATAGATTTTGGACTCATTGTTTTTTATAAAGCACATATTGAACATTAACTCGGAGACTGAATGGAAAGTTCATACACACTGAACCCAGTGGCAAAGAGCCACTTTGAATTAAAACACTTTAACCATCACATGACAAACTCTCTGACAAGGAGGGGGGATCTGTACCCCCTAATTATATTTTTGTTTAATATATGAAAGTATTAATGAAAGTAATATGTTAAAATGTCAAATATTAAAGCAGATTTTTTTTTTCCTGAAAAATTAATAATACATTTGTAACTGATATAACACTGAATAAATCTGCGACAAAGTAGACATTTGTAAGACAAACACATAGAGATGAACAGTAAGTTTATAAAATAGTCTGAACAACAGTGGCACCCTGACAACCACAAAAGTCATTGTATAATTTGCACATTGACCTTCACAATTGAAATTTGGTGACATTCGACATTAAGTAAATACATCTTGATAAGGAACATCGGTCTGTTTGACATAAGTTAAGCTTTTAATGTTTTTCACATGGCTTCCATGACACGAGGATACGATAAGAGCTGTTTAACTTGGACAGCTCCCTCTTTGTGTCTGTAGGTCACCACTCACTACTCTTTAACTGTGGCCGTGGGTCCATTGTGAATCAGACTAAATTTATTTCTATTTAATTAACTACACACAGACCACGGACTAGTGGTTTCCTCCCTTTCCTCTTTCTTTTCAGTCTCTCATAGTTACTGTTGTACCAGGAAGTTTAAGTAAAGAGAGTTACAGTAGATATAAAACATACTGTATTACATCTAGTCCCAGCCTCAGTTTGTCAAGTTTGTGGTATTAAACTTGTGAAAGATCTTCAGAGTTTTGTTTGAAGCACTTCAGAAGAAGTTAGCTGGATGATCAGAATTATTATGTCTATATTATGTTTCTAAAATGGTCTGTATTTCGTGCCTTTTGATCATAAAGTCTATATGCATTTTCCAGAGAGGGGATGAGGACCACATTCAAACCTGTGTCTCTTACATAAGCGCCACGGCTCAACACTAACTGCTAGACTAACAGTGTTTTGAGTAAAGCTGCTCTTCAGATTGTGTGTTTTGGAATGAAGATGGTCCTTTATTGCTGAAGAGAAGAATGAGGAGAGTCTCAGCATACCAAGCCTCTCTCATGGTGATGACATGGGCGGTAGAACAACGGCGTGCTGGCATGACACGGGCTCTCAGCCAACATCATTGGGCACAGACAGAAGACTTTTCACTAACACATGGAAGTAAATCTCTAAAAACCCCCACAGTCATGTTTTCAGGCCATTTCAAGTTTGAAAGTTGTGATATATTAAAGGGGCTGAGTTGTTTACTTACTTTTTAATTAGTCTTCCCATTAACACCATCGTTGTGCTCATTTAGGCCGATTCGAGAACGCGCACGAAAACAAGAGGCGGGATTTATTGCACGAACCAATCATATCCAGTCATAACCGATCATATCCAAACATAGCGCAAAGGAGGCATTGCCTCCTCTCACGCCACTTTTCACCATTCATTCTCAATTACCCCCCACCAAATCCAGCGCATGCTTTAGGGGGTCTGTTTTAAGTCAATGGGGACAGAGGAGGCAAGCCTCCTGCTGTAATCTTACCTGCGAGTGTCGCTGTTGGTCAGTGTTACTTTATAAAAACAAGTGACTCTTACGCTTTTTAATGTAAATTTTTTTTAATATTTGCATTGTTTTATTTTTGTAATATCGATTATTTTATCATCCATTTTTTTTGAGGAGACACTGTAGTAGACTTATGCAGACATACACACACCCTGACAGAAATAGGTACAGCATACGTTGTCCGTATGTGAACATGCATGCGCATATGATGAAATATGATCGCCAGGACTTGGCTTTTTCCAGACATTCTAAGTGTATTTGACCTTGTGGTCAGAGCAGATCTGAAAACATCACAAGCAGTGCCAAGGAGGAATGTGCGTCCATGTCTGTGTGTTTCTGCAAATGTACCCTAGGTTCACGGATTTGCTCCACCCAGTCTCAAACCCCTGGATCAAATTGGCTAAGCAAGATTCTTTGACCGTCCCCAACTCAAGCACCTGTGAGAAAACCCTACAAACTCCCAAAGTCCTTTATTTTTGCAGGTGTAAAGTGTCTACGACCTTTAATTCCGTTAATGCTTATTCGTCTGAAAGGATAAATAGATTAAAGACAGGGGTGTTTGACCGCATGTAGATGAAGTAGCTTATGTTGTACGCAAACTTATGTCTAAAAACCACAACATGATGTTCCTTTGAACGATAAGACGTTGTAGAAGTTTTTGGAGGTTGAGGAATAAGTCGTTTTTCTGTCAAAGAAAAACAAAGAGGCCCTGAGGGTAGATCGAGGAACATTGTTTTTCAAAACGTGCTTATTCCCAGTGCTGGTATGATCTTACATATTAAAGGTTTGGTTTATTGTATATATGTGTATGTGTGTTAGAAAGAATCAGTCACCACGGCTTGCAGTCTTCTCTCTCTCCAACCACAAAAAACCCATACGCCCCCTTCTCCCTTTCGCTCCAAACACCATTCCAGACATTTGGGTGGTCGGCGTAAGCTAAGCTTTGTTTTTCTTGCTATTCACACATTTTACAATCCTTCAAGGGGAACTTTTCAAAGCTCCCACCACAACTTTGAGTCTGATGTTTTGTTTGCTTTGATTTGAAAATATGTATTTATTTTTCCCGCCGTTGGCTAGATGATGACAGCTGACGTGTGTTTTGCAGGACGTGTGACATTTTAATGAGTTGGCCATTTTGGGCTGAGGTCCCAGCCTGGCATCTATCCCTTTCCTTAAAGAAAAACTAGACTGGTTTAGATGCAAACTAATGTGCATGTAGTTTGTTGTCCATTTCTATACCAAGGGAAACCCTCCTCAGCATAGGTCTTCAGGTTTTTGCTTTTAACCACAAAAAGTGTCTCCATCATAGTTCTCTCATGAAGCAAAAAGACATAAAACAAACTGTTATGAAAATGTTTTAGTAGAACCACAAGTGAACCTGAAAAATCCATATAATCTGTCTCCAAAATGTCCACATACTGTCTCCATTCCAAACCCTAGTGAGCCGTCTACCTAGAAAGGATCATAGTCTTACTCCCAATGTAAGCTGTTTGAAATAGGCAACAACATCATGCTACCTCCTAAGACAACTTGTTTAGGCTAAATCCTTAAGCCCAAACTATACTATGGTTTTTACGCATACTCTAGGGTAGGCATCTAGTGCACATTATGTGCGTATTTACGATTATTAAAGTATTGTTTTTAGCTTAGCAACATGCTAACATCAAACTCTATTAGACTTAATCTAGAGCATTATTTGTGTAGAGATGTTGCCTATGTAGATTGTTCCAATTAAGTTTCATAATTGTTAGGATGTAAATGCAAACGTAGGAAGCAAGACAGCTCACTAGGTTTGGAAAATGACTTCAACAAATCACAGGTCTCACTGAAAAGGCACATATCACCCTTGTTCTTGTTAAGACCCCACATTACCCTTTACAAATGAGTTTGAATCCCTGTCTCTGTGCTTAATTAGTTCTCTGAAGATCTACCTACAGTATTGTTTGCATAAAAGCTCTGCTTAATGCCATTTGGCTGCATTGTCTTTAGCTGTAAGCTACTTTGCACTGACAATAGCATTGAACCCGAGCAAAAGGGAAGGGAAGCTTCTCTTGCTATTGTGCTGCTTTGCGCAAATTACTTAATTAGCAAACACGCAAACTGTAACTTCAAGACAATGTGTATTGGATACACAGTACATTTTGTGTGCTCTGTGAGGTTTTGTGTACACGGCTCTTGTAGTAGCAGCACTTTAAGCTAATGCTTTGGTTTAGAAGATTAGATAAAGGCTAGAAGAACTTCCTAGTTTGCCTGTTGGTGTCGGTTTTAGTTAACAATTCATTTCATCAGTTTTTCAGTCGTCCTGTTCCATTAACACCAAATGCTGCTCAGTTTTAAGGCTTTTTGCACTTAGTTTTCATGCTTTTTACACTGCAATCAGTATTTTTTTTTTTTTTTTATTATTATAATTTTTACAATAAAAATATCGAAAAATCCTTAAAACAAGATCAGTTTACTTGAGATGCAATATTTAGTTTTCTGACCCGTTTTCAAAGAATATATCTTAAGTCCAACTTCACTGGCATTTTTTATATATTAATATGCTTTAAAATAAGAAAAGAAAATCGCCAATTTGCAAAAAACAACAACAACAAAAAAACTAATACTGATTTTGCAGTGTATTTTTTACTATATATATTACGTTTCATGAGTCATGTGAAACATCCCTGCCCTCTCAGGTAAGTGTGTATCATGACACGCCCTATGGGGTCTGTGTGTGTTTTTTGCGTAGTCATGCTGCCCTCGATGGTGTTGCATAAATCGACAGTGCAGCCGTACCAGCGTGGGTTCTACTGCGCGGACGACAGTATCCGCTACGCCTATAAAAGCAGCACTGTGCCGTCTTCTGTGCTGACAGCTGTGGGCCTCCTTCTGCCCATTGCCAGCGTAAGTGCCCCACAGAGGGGCCTCAGACAGGGGACATGGGGCCAGGCGAGTGGGGCGACTGCATGGGAAATCAAGTCTTTTGAGAGAGTCATTATAGTTTATAGCTGTTATGTAGCAGTAACTGCTAGTGCATTGTATTAATCATAGGCATTAAATGTATGTAGCCGTTCACTCTCTCAGAAACCGAGCTACCATGTCAGACCCCCCTCCCCTGCCTGGTATTTCCCATAATCCTCGGTTGCCGTGTGCTGTGCTGTGCTGTGCCGCTACCTGCGTGTGTCTTTCTGTGACTGACCTGAAATCTCTCTCTCTTTCTCTCTCTCTCCCCCTTCTGTCTCTCTCTCTCTCTATGTGTGTGTGTGTATGTGTGTTTCGCTGTAGCTGGCCTGCCTTTCCTGATAATTGAAACTAGCACAATCAAGCCGTACCATCGCGGGTTTTACTGCAGTGACCAGTCCATCCAGTACCCGTATAAAAACGGGGACACCATAAGCGATGCCGTGCTCTGTGCCGCTGGCATTCTAATTGCCATCCTCTCTGTAAGTTATTCTCTTATATATATTCATATAAATCTACCACTGATTCATATAAATTTCCCATCTACATCCCTCATCCCCTATTAGATCAGTAGAATAACTGTAGAAATAAATTGTGACTTTATAGCAAATAATCCTACCCATAATCCTCTTTAAATCCATTAACCAGTCCACCCCATCCCATCTTTTCATTTAAAATATTTGAATAACTCAACATCAAAGGATTCATCATGGTCAGGGCTATCTCTATCTCTCTTTCTGTCTCAGTCTCGTTCTCTTTTTTTTTTTTCTGTTCCGTCTTCTTTTGTCTGCATGTTTTGTGATGCATTGCTCTTTTTGTGTTTGACATTTTTCTTAGAAAAGTAATTCTCAAAAACAGCAATGCGAAGTTACTGTTAAAAATGTTAAAAAGCAATAATACAGCCCTTGTGAAAAAGAAATACACTTTAGCATACCTTTAAAAAGAGTGCTTATTATGGAAATAATATTCTTTAAAAGAATATACTTATATGTGAAGTGAATGGATCTGCAAGTACAGTTTTTTTTTAAAATATACTTTTAAGAGTTGAAGTACACTACAAGTTGTTAAATACAATTAAGCGCACTTCTTTTTCACAAGGGAAGAGTTTAAAAAGTTCATCAATTTATACATGAAATTTACCATTTTAATTACAAAACAATTGGGTCATTTGAAATATTTTTAAATATTAAAAAATATATTTCGCCTAATAAAATTGTCTAGAAAAAGGATTTTTTTGCATTTTGACTGAAAATGACAATTTTGACAATTTTTTTTTTTTTGTCATTGGCATAATGGAAAAAGAAAACTGAATTTTTATTGCTGTAAACCCGTCCAGACATTTTACCTTGAAGTTTACTATTGTAATGAGGATTTGGGTGGAGATATGCTTAATTGTCATGAAAATAATATCAAAATGCAAAAATAAATAAAAATTCCCAATTCTTCATATTTATCTTATTTTGTCATATTTATAGATTCTTATTTCTTGGAAAAGTGAGCAGGACATGATCTTGATATGTTCTATCCTTTAGTGAATTGAATTTGGACCCCAAAAAATGAGTAAAATAAAGCTACATAAAATGAAAAACTTGCTTAAAAGCCTCACAAAATTTTGAGTGTAGATCCATCTGGATAAGAGAACAAACTACCCTACAGCTGCTGAGGTGTTGAATTAGTAGACATTCACAGGCTTTGTGACAGCTGGCAAAGGGTTAACCTCTAACAAATGAACCTAATCACCTGCAGGACACATGTTAAACGAAGAACAAGAAAGAATACAACAACACAATAACACAATTATTTTTAGCACTTGTGAAATTTCAAAACACTGTCTCAAAACAAAAATTCAACATCCCAGACAAGCCCCATGTGGAATAAAGTGGTGGAGATGAGGAAAGTGGTCTTGAAGTACGAGCCCCTGAACACTGGCATAAAACCAAACCATGACTCCATGGAGATCCCATATGGAGACATGCGTGCCTCACAGTCTGGAGTAGACATGTTCCCATGCTCAGCAATTCTCCTGATTAAAACAAGGACTGTGTGTGCATATACACACACACACACACACACATATATATATATATATATATATATATATATATATATATATATATATATTGTTGGCACCCCTCACACAGCTGTAGTTAATTAGCAGTGTCTCTAGTCCTAGTTTGGTTAGGCCTCAGGGAAGGCAGCCCCACTCTTCACTACCAACACAACAGCATTCCACAACAGTTTGAAGAGAGAACAGAGGAAAAAAAAGAGAGAGAGATAGTAAATATCTCATTAAGGCATGGTTTATGTACTTCATAGCCCACGCCTCTCTGCTCTAATTTATGTCCTACTGGTTTCAAATGGTGCAGACCTCCGTTTTAAAATCCCATGCTCTAACTGCTCATATTAAAGCCATAACCTTTAGAAACATAATATGTTCCATATCATTAAAGTATCACCAGCAACGGGCAGGCCATGCTCAGTCATAACTCATGTTACTCGTTTTCTCTTTCCCTCCTTTCTTTCACTCATTTCTTCTTGCTTTTTTTGGATGGCTTTCCTAACTGATAGCTCATTTGCATGTTCATCTAACCTCACCCTGCATGCCCATGACCTGACCACTGAAATCTTGTGATATTATACAGTGACATATTTGTGGTAGGGTTGTCAAAAGTACCGACTTCAGTGCCAAGTTGGTACTGACATTTTTAAAATGTGACGATACCAGCATTTCCCTCTAGCATTTTAAGCGCTATTGAGTGGATTCTTGAACACATCTGATTGGCCATTGTGTTCATGCACTCAACAGATATGTCTGTGATTGGCTACAATGATCAACGCTTCAAAAATATGTTGTAAATAGACATCTTTGATGCCCTAATATAATGCGGATCCGCTGATAGACGCCTGCTTTCAAATGCTCCTGTGTGTATCTGTTTAAGCACTCAGTGAAGAGCGTCAAAGATGTCTTTTGAAGCGTTGATCATTGTAGCCAACCAAAGACAATACTGTATCTGTTGAGCACGTGAACACACTGGCCAATCAGAGGTGTTTAAGAATCTGCTCAACAGCACTCAAAATGCTAGGGGGAAATGCTGGTATCGTCATCGTTTTTGAAATTTCAGGACTGACTTGGTAACGTTGTTGGTACTTTTGACAACACTAGTTTGCGGTGTGACTTCACAAATTCACCATAATTTTATGATGTTAATAGCTCTGTTCCAAAACCTAGTGAACCGCCTCGCTTTCTAGTGCCTATATAGGTATCCTAACCATCATGGAACCTGATAAGTGAGCGATTCGGAACACTATACATAGGCAACAACTCCAAGCATCACACAAATTGCTTCGACTCACAGTTGATTTTAATAGCGTTTGTCGTTAGCATGATGCTAAGCTAAAAGTGTTGATGCTCTAATAAGCATAAAAATACATACACAATTGTTGTGTAAAATTGGTCTTTTTTTTTAATTAAACTGAACAATCTCTGTTCATCTACCATCATTTTTCCACTGATCTTTGAGCAATCCATTATTGGATTGGCTTTTTCGTGAAGGATGCATTACAGAATTTTCCTAGGTTTTGGAACAGAAACTGTGTAGTGTTAATCTCAGCTGTCTGTAATTCTTGTTTCATTGTAAATTAACCGTTCTCTAGATCGTGATTGGCGAATGCTACAGGATCCATTACCTGAACCAGGGGTCCAAATCTTTCGTGGGAAACCCATATGTCTCCACCCTTTACAGACAAGTAGGCGTGTTCATCTTCGGCTGCGCCGTCAGCCAATCATTCACAGACATCGCCAAGGTCTCGGTTGGCCGGATGAGGCCGCACTTTCTAGACGTTTGTCAGCCTGACTACTCTACCATCAACTGCTCTCTGGGATATATTACTCAATACGTATGCAATGGAGATGCAAGCAAAGTACAAGAGGCCAGGTGAGATATATTTAGCACTCACATGATGCACATGGGCTTACAACTACATAGCACTTTTAATATTACTGTTCCCTTGCTTTTGATGAAAAATTCTGCTAAAGGAAGAAATGTCATATATTGTAGATTTATATTTCAAATAAATGCTCTTTTGAATAAATCCTGAAAAAAAGATCACAGTTTCCACAAAAATATTAAGCAGTGCAGCTGTTTTCAATGTTGATGATATTAAATGTTTCTTAAGCAGCAAATCAGCATATTACAGTGATTTGTGACACTGATGACTGGAGTAATGGCTGCTGAAAATTCAGCTTTGCCATCACAGTAGTGCTGTCAAATCGATTAATCACATCTAACATAAGTTTGTGTTTGTGTTCAAACTTTTATATTAAATCTGATTATTCGCAATTAATCGATTTGACAGCGCTACATCGCGGAAATAAATTGTGTTTAAAAATATATTAAAATAGAAAATGGTTATTTTAAAATGTAATATTATTTTACTATTTTTACTGTATTTTTGATCAAATAAATTCAGCCTTGGTAAGCATAAGAGAATTTTATTTGCAATAAATACTCAAGGTTGGAAACTTACCAAATAAATAAATGTGATGCATTTATGTATTTATTTTAAAATTAAAATGAGCATTTTGATTAAATGCTCTTTTTTTCTTTTATAGGAAATCCTTCTTTTCTGGACATGCTTCATTTTCAATGTATACCATGCTGTACCTGGCTGTAAGTACATGCACTGTGTGGTGCTCTTACTCTGTCATAGTTCTGTTGAAAAGCCGTTCATTCATGACTGTTATGTCTACTATGAAACAGGGACCCTCTATCGCCCCTCACCCTCCTCTGTGTGACTCTGAAATGTGGGTCACTCTTATTTTCCTTGTTCATCCCCGGATGGACACACTCCACCTGTTTTTATTTGTGCAGCTGTATAGACTTCCTTTCTCTCTGAAGTTTTCCTTTATTTCTCTCTCATTCCTTATGCTTTATTTTTATTCTCTTTTTGAATGGGTCACACTCTTTTTTTGGTACTAATTATGCAGAATCCCCAATATAGCTTTACATACACACAAAGCCAGATTTCACTCAGCCTCCCGGAGTCTCTCACTGTATGTAAAGCCTCTTTCAAAGGCTTCAAACTTTCTCCCTTTCACACGCAAGGCCCCGCACTATTATCTCCTCCTTTCTTCCTGCATCTAAATCATCAGCATCTCCATGGGCCCCTCCACCTTTCACTCTTTCAAATGGTGGGAGGTGGAGCCGCTCTGCTAATGGAGGTGGCCAGATGTTCATTCTCAGTGTTTTGAGAGATTATTTGAGAATAGGCAAAGATGGAATTAGGAGGGTGATAGAGAATGCGTGTGTTTGAGGCCACAAGTTTGTTAAAACTCATGCAGGGTTTGTTCTAATGCTCTCAAAACAGCCATTAAATTAATGTGTGATTTTGACAGCTGGGCCTGATGCCCGAAACACTGACCTGAACACTTCCTATACAAGAGGAAGCAGTACCTTAAGAACCAGACCCCAGGCAGGTACTGTTGAGTGTTTTGTGACTAAAGCAATCAGTTTTTACACATAAACCCGATGTATTTTAAACTATCATGATCAGCCACAAGGTTGGAGAGATGTCAGCCAGTGTTACACATCATTATTCATGGCGAAAAGCAAGCATCCAGAAAAAACAGGATCCTAAAAATCCGAATTTCCGGAGTTCTTCCAGAAAACCTTATTTCTAACTTCAAAACAGACTTTCAGCATGTCTTGTAGTCACTTGGCAATTTTAGATCTGAATTATCATTTTGATTTTAAACCCTGGATTTGTCTCTGAGGGGCAAATTGTTTTTATAAGAAACCTTGGCCAGATTTCTCACAGCCAAAGTTTAGTCAAACTCCATTATAAAATGTGAATATGTGAATAGACTATAGAGTGCAACATTTGGGTTCCGGAAGTAAAAACTCCATTAATTTTCTCCATAAGGAAATTGATTATGAACGATACCTTATAAACCTTTAAAGACAGACCTACTGTGACCTACGAGGTTGTTAATCCATGGTATTTGCTTCTGCTAAAGCCGTCAGCTAGCATTAATTCAGCTTAAAATAATCGTGTTTAACAGCAGAATTCCTGGTTGAAAACTACATTACCCATGATGCTGTACAGAAAAATTACACCAATCAGAGTCGAAAATGGCATCACGCTCCAAAATAGAAATGTTATATGCATATTTTGCAATATACTTAAAATAGGTTTTATATATATATATATATATATATCAACATTTGTAAAATATAAGTAGTTTTATATTCATCGTTTTTAATTCGATTATGCTGTTCGCAATGCTTTTGTGCACAGTCGTTGTGCACAGTCTTGTACCTTTGTCTTTTTGTCCGATTTGCAAAACCTTTTTGCTTCAAATCAAAGTTTGTAGTGTTGTGATTCACCTTGTAGCTGATTGGCTTGGTTCATGGCTAATAATTCTTTAATGAAGACTATTTTAAAATCCCTATGGGAAAAGTGAAAAAAGTACTTTCAGAACCAGCGCTGCTGAAAAAGAGGGCGGGCACTGTTGCACTCTATTATGTTACAGGGTGAATCTGCTCTTAGAAACAAGAGAAGAATGCTCTGAGATATCAAAGAACAAAGCATGATAAGCAGAATTACAGAGCTGAATAAAACTGAAGAACGAGTGAGGAAAAAAAAAAGTTTTCTATGACTGGACAAATCGAGCGATACCGTCTTATTGACTGGAGTGTTCCTGGCCTCGCTCTCTGTAATTATCTCAGTCTAGCTGTCATGCTTCATGGGTCAGACTCTGAAGTCATAATGAGAGCTCACACCAGTCTTGTGATCCCCTTTTATTTGCACAAACGTAACCCAGGTCAAAGCTAGACAGTCTTTGTTCTCACTAAATTGGCGAATGAATCATTATGACACAGTACCTCAAGGCAGAACCCACACCTGTTCCGTCAATTACACGTTTTAATAACTTTATCTCACTTTTTTCTCAATCATTACATAGTAACCAATATTTGCATTATGTCTGCACATTTTTTTCCCATAGTTTTAAGTAGTGTTGTCAAAAGTTCGGTATCGAGACGGTACTGAAATTTACAAAATGTGACGATATCAGCATTTTGTCCTAGCATTTTGAGTGCTGTTGAGCGGATTCTGACTAACTTAAACACCTGTGATTGGCCATTGTGTTCACATGCTCAACAGATATGCCTGTAAATAGATCCGCTACTTTCAAACACTCCCGTGTGTATCTGTCTAAGTGCTCGGTGAAGAGCGTCAGAGATGTCTATTTACAACATGTTTTTGAAGCGTTGATCATTGTAGCCAATCACAGCCATTTCTGTTGAGCACATGAACACAATGGCCAATCAGAGGTGTTCAAGTTAGTCAGAATCTGCTCAACAGTGCTCAAAATGCTAGGGGGAAATGCTGGTATCATCACATTTTTTAAATTTCAGTACCAACTTTTTACCAAAGTACAGGTATTTTTGACAACCCTAGTTTTAAGGTTTGCCATTCATAAATGTCAGTTTTAAAGCAATGGACCAATGGACGAATTATAACCATGATTGATTTCTCATTATCATTGTATTTTCTATTAAACTAACTGTAGTATTTATTATGAAGCAGCAGCCAAAACATGTTAAGAAACCATGACTACTGAGTGCCATAGTTGTTATAAAAAAAAAGTACATTAAATTATTATTATTATTTTATAAGGTCTGAGGTCAATAAGGTTTTTTTGTTTTGTTTTGTTTTTGTTTTTTTTTAATTAAATTTATACTTTTTTTTTTTTAAGGAAGGATGCATTAAATTGATCAGAAGTGACAGTAAAGTAATTTTATAATGTTGCAAAACATTTATATTTCAGGTAAACGCTGTTCTTTTAACTTTTATATTCATCAAATAATTCTAAAAAACATTGTATCACAGTTAACACAAAAATATAAAGCAGCACAACTGTTTTTAACGCCAACTACCCCAGTAGATCAAGGTAGTGCAGGACACATACACAGACTTTCCTTCTTATAGAATTTTGTCTGCAGTCTGCATCATCCTGCGGAGAAGCCATTGAGTGAGATTAAAACTGAATGAGTGGAGCTCTGGCCCTTAGGTGTCTGCTAGTACTACATGGTTATGCAGTTGATTGGGGTCTTATGGCACTTTTCCACTGTGTGGTATGACTCGGCTCGGCTCGCTTTTCCACTGCGTGGTACGACTCGGCATGACTCGGCTCGATTTGGCTCGTTTTGCTTTTCCACTGCAGTACCGCTACAAAGTGGGTGGGATTATACACTGATCATTATAGTTGCGTCGCCTCTACTGCCAGTGACGCTGGTAGTAACAGTTCTCCCTGACCAATCAGTGATCTGCAGTGTTTACACGTCACATTTTAGTATCGGTACGGCTGGCTTGGAACCTCAACCAAGATGGTACTATTTAAGCGAGCCTTACCGAGCCGTACCGTGCAGTGAAAAAGCGGCAAAAAAGTGAGCCGTACCATGCAGTGGAAAAACGCCAAAGCGAGCCGTACCGAGCCGTACCATGCAGTGGAAAAGCACCATTAGTGCACCACAATATCCATGCAGCTCAATACCAGAGTGGCTGGTCAACCTCATGTGCTCATTGAGTTGGATCAGCATATCAGTTTGTTCTGGAGAGCAAGTGCATGTGGGTATTTTGTGGGCAGCAAGCTGGTTATTTCCTAGCCTCTCTATGACCTTCACACTCAAAGTCCATGAGTTCTGGTTTGGCCATGGCGTCACTGCACTTATCAGACCACATGGTGACACATGAATCTCAAGTTTGCCATAGTGACCAAGCAGTGAACAGGCGGTGAATGATGCAAGATGACAGGAAGAGTAGAAACAAGCACAAACCCACACAGGATTTTTGACATGCAGTACCTGCTGTTTCAGGCTTATTTCTCTGTAAGTTGTGGTCATTAGCTGCGTTGGCTTTGCTGTAATATTCTTGGACCTGTGGTCAGGATAGAAAAGGTTTCAGTGGGGAAGTTTGACTGTTTTCTACCAGAACTGTGCAAATATACTTAAGAATGACCCAGAAAACCATGCACAGCGGCATGAAAAAGACCTGCCTTTCCTATCAAAATATTGCAAAGTAAGTGTAGTTTTTTCACAATCACCTTTTTTGTTAAACTAGCATGATTTATTGTACCGCATCTAGCTTTTTCTGTCTCCCATCCCAAGTCGGACTGAACATGTCATTTTGTGGCTGCTTGACCTGAAGAAGTCAATCGGTGGGCTTAAAGGAGCAACCTGTATGCCTTTCTTTCACAGAACACACTCTTTTCCATGCAATTACAATGAACTGAAATCCAAGTCTTTTGAAGATGATCGCTTTATATGATGAACAAATTTAAGAACTCCTTCCTCTCCTTTTTTGAACAACATGAATGTGTGTAAATTACAGATTTTTTGGGAACTAATCCTTTAATAGCCCACCAGGATCATTTCTATTGTCCCATTTGATACCTCTGTATCAGATCTGATGGTAAGATCCAGATCGCCTGCAGGGTAGGGACTGAATGGAGACTGTCAGTAGGACGGATCATGTTATCAGTGCAAGGCTGTATTACTTCTCATGTGGGCACAGGGCGTGTGTATGTGTTTGTGTTTTGGGTTTGGATGTCGCTGAGGAATCTAAGATCACACCGTCTGCCACTCCTGCTGCCACCACCTCACAAAGCACAGAGATGAGAGAGCCATATACACACCATCGTCTCTAATCGCAACGTCTGTGGCACGTTTGGCTTATCTGAGCTCTGATAGCAAGACTCTAAGAGGCAGATTTGATGGACTGTATCTGAGCCCTGATGGTCCTCAGGCTTTGCTGCTCTTATCAGCTCTTGGATGCCTACGTGTGGAGAGGACCCCACTCTCGCCCTGAGGGACAGAGCCACTTTAGGAGTTTGGAGAAGTTGCAGAGCTCATCTCTACATCTCCAGACTCAGACATGCTGGCTTACAGCTTTAGAGATGAGCGTCAGCAGGACTCCCTGTGTGTCGAACGTCACCCCTCTATGACCTCTCACAGTCCAACATATACCAGAACTCTCTCTTTGCTGTTTTAGTGTAGAAAAGATTTATATTAGGGATGTCGCAAGTGCTGATACAAAGAAAAAATAACAAAAGCAGATGCTTTCAAGCACTTACATGCTCTGTAAATCTTTTTATTATTATTATTTAATTTACTTCATTACTTCTTGAATGATTATTTGGTTTGGAAAAACAATTAATTTACTTAATTGAGAATTTGAAGTTGAATGCATAATTTGGTAATATATTCATATTAATATCTTCCTTTACAAAGGAGTTGGATAATAAGAAATGAGCACCAAATCAGCATATTAGAATGATTTATGAAGGATCGTGTGACACTGAAGTAATGGCTGGTGTTAATTCAGCTTTGCCATCACAGGAATAAATTACATTATAAATGCATTAAAATAGAAAACCGTTATTTAAAATTTTGATCACAATATTTATAAAAATATACTGTATTTTTAATCACATAAGTCCCACCTTGGTGATCACGAGACTTCTTTCAAAAATCTTGAAAATTCTCATTGACTCCAAACTTTTGAACGATAGTGTGTTTGTGTGTGGGTACACAAATATGTAACCATGAATTCTTTTCTGAAACAGAATTCTTATCCACCTCTCGTGTGTGTAAATGAGCATGTGGTGGGTGTCATCCAGAGGCCCTGGTTGCCTTGTTTGTGTTGTGGCCACTTTTTCCAAGTGAAACGACAATAACATTCCACGCTTTGTGCTGCATTGTGCAACATTTGCTGTTGGAGCGAAAGAGAGCATGAGAATGTCACTGTTGTCTCTAAGGCACTAAATTCTTTAATTTTGGAGAACCAAAATGCTATTTTATCTATTTATAGCTTTCATTTGTTAGGTTCATTTAGATGAAACCCTCTGGAAGATGATCGAAAAACCTGGAAGCCTTCAGAAATAAATCGAACAATAAACAGATTATGTTCTTAATTTGTCATCTGTGACGTGTGAGAAACACCTTAATGGATTAGTTCACTTTAAAACAAGAATTACCCTAAGATTTACTCACCCTCAAGCCATCCTAGGTGTATATGACTTTCTTCTTTCTGATGAACACAATCTGAGTTATACTGATAAATATCCTGACACGTCCAAACTTTATAACGCCAGTGAACGAAGGCAATGAGTTTGAAGCTCAAGAAAGTGCATCCATCCATCATAAACGTACTCCACGCGGCTCCGGGGGGGTAATAAAGGCCTGCTTTTTTCGTAAGTTGAATAGGGAAGGCAGAGGACATAGCATAAGCGTTTTGAACTGCGAGAGGCGTTACACTTTCTTCCTAAGTAGAATACGGAAGCCGGTCTGGCGGAAGCTAGATATTTTACCATATATTTTGTTAAATATGGTTATTTTTCTTACACAAACACATCGATTCGCTTTAGAAGGCCTTTATTAACCCCCTGAAGCCGGAGTACATTTATGATGGATGAAGGCACTTTCTTGAGCTTAAAACTCGTTGCCTCCCCGTTCACTGCCATAATAAAGCTTGGACGCGTCAGGATATTTATTAATGTGTTCATCAGAAAGAAGAAAGTCATATACACCTAGGATGGCTTGAGGGTGAGTAAATCTTGGGGTCATTTTCATTTTAAAGTGAAATAATAATTTAAATTAAAAGACAAAGAACATTTGATGAAAAAGGAAAGAAAAAACTTCAGGGATTACTCATGCAAATGGGTGTTCTTCATTTGAACAATCCTAATTTATTGATTCACTTTTGTCATTTCTTTTTGCAGCCATGCCAGTGAGTCTCTGACAGACATAGGCAGACAGACCTCTGTCTCTGTTAGCCACAGATCTGCGGTTAAAAAACATTCCATTGTATTCACATGGCCTGATCAAAGACATTATTGACATGCTTGTTTGTAAGTTCTTTGCAGGAACTTTTTTAGGGATAGGAATGCCAAGTGTATGAATGTCTGTGGTTAAAATTGCTACAGCTCCTTGGTTAGATATTCCCTCATTGCTGCCAACATTGAGGCCAAGCCAGACCAAAATTAACATGAGTATGAATTTATTTGTTTGTCTTTGGCCTCAGATGAACTTTAGCCATATAATCAAGCACGTATCTCCATTTCATCTGTGACATCTAGCTCTTCTATTTAACCCAACAGCTCATATACAGTAGCGTGAGAGAAAGAAATGATTGCTGAATCAAGCAAAATGACTGAAAGTTTTCTTTCAGCATATTTCTAAGTACTTCCTGGCTTGGGCCATAATGTAAATTGAAATAATGAGACAGCAGGCCATATGTTGATTACAGTCGATTTGAGGCACAAACGCACAGCCACATATAAACACCCACAGATGGTTATCGCTCTATCATCCTTCCGTTCGGGGGGATGTTTTTACGAGATAAGATCAATTGAAAATGATTGAAGAAGCCTCTATTTATCTCCAGTCTTACTGCCTATGAGGTGGTGTGAACATATTTGGTGCTTGTAATCTTCGGCCTAGTTAAATACACAAGACATCCATACAACGTCACCTTTGGTGTCTGCGAATAATTCCAATCATTTTTCAAAAGTGAATTTGCAAAGATGAGCTGTTAGTCTGCTTGTTCAGGCACACCCATCCTCGCATCATCTGAGAACTTCATTCGGTAAGGAAACTCCAACTCCCAAACATCCTCAGGGAGGGATTCCTTCCTTTGTATGCACACAATGCCTTCGAAGTGAGGAGAAAGCTGTTCAGGAAAGCAGACATGACCTTGTACACACCTTAGTTTGGAAGATCAAAACTCAAGATGGCTATTGTTTGTTTTGTCTAACAGATCGTTTTGGGCCCTCGTCTAAGTGTGTGCAAGTGTGTTTACATGTATCTGTTAATGTCTGTGAGTAAGAGTAAGTGTTTTGAGATTTTTGTTGTCTGCTGTGGTTTCGATCCTAATGGAAGTTTTCCTTCTCGTGTGGTGATGGATGATTAAGGGAGGGTGATGAGTACAGGGTCCTTGACTGACCCAGTTTGAAGGGTTTCAGGACTGATGGGCCGCCAGAACGTCGTCAACAGTTTATCCTCCTGACCCCCATCCTCCCCTTGTCTTTGTAACCCTCACTTCATTTGTTTTCTTACCCTAATGAGTCTTCCTGTTCCCAGAAAGCAAACTCAATAAGGGGTCCTTGGATTTAGGTGACTTTTTTTTTTTTCCTTCAGTAGAGGAGTTAAACTTTAATTTCTCCTTTTCCCATTCTCAGTTCCACCTCTCGCATCCTTTTTCTTCACCTTCCTTTGGTTTTCTCTAATTTCTCTACCTTTTTAGCTGTTATGTAATCTAAACCCAAGTTCTACAAATGTTGCCATTGTTTAAATTGCTTTCCATCTCTTTTTCTTTAGTTCTACCTGCAGTCTCGGTTCACGTGGCGAGGAGCCCGTCTCCTGAGGCCCCTCCTCCAGTTCACCTTGCTGATGATGGCCTTCTACACCGGCTTATCACGTGTCTCTGATCACAAGCACCACCCCACTGATGTCTTAGCTGGCTTTGCCCAAGGAGCCCTGGTGGCCTACTGCATAGTGAGTACATCTTTATATTTCATTCATTAGATCCACTTCAGGTTTCCAAGTAAGGTTTAGTATCTTTAAGGAGACAAGACACTGTTGTGGAGTCGTTCTTGAATTTTAT
Organism: Ctenopharyngodon idella; assembly: GCF_019924925.1. Lineage (NCBI taxonomy): Eukaryota > Metazoa > Chordata > Actinopteri > Cypriniformes > Xenocyprididae > Ctenopharyngodon > Ctenopharyngodon idella. The sequence goes on along the minus strand of NC_067239.1, from coordinate 4,098,129 downwards.
TGGTTGGAAAGCATCTGGAAATGTCCTATTTTTATGACATTTGATAACCACTGGATTTGATCTTGTTGTCATCAAAACATCTGGAATTTTATTTTATTTTTTCTAAAATTTGTGAACAAGCACTTTTTACACAGCGTTAACACCAGAACTAATTAAACTTTACTTTCGTAAATGTGCTGGCAATTATCAACCCGACAAGTTTGACATCATTACATGTTTTCCTGTTTACATCTTTCACTTTGAAACATGAAAATGTTTCTATGTCAATATAGTTTGATAGTTCTTTATTATGTTTGTAACCCAACTAGAGACAGATTTATCACATAACTTTGTCAAAAGAACCATTAAGAACAGACTTCATCTGGTGTCTTTTGAGTGAAGTGAAGACAGAAGACCATCCAGAGTTTGAGGTCGGAAGGGGATCTGGAATATCTTGAACTAGACCACAACATTCTCCAGACTCCACCCTCTCTGTTTTTTACCCCCATCCACAAAATTACTCATCCATCACAGTGAAGCATAATCTTTTTCTTACTAATGCAGAGCATATTGCCACAATTGCACCATTACCAACTCTCAAATGAAAAGAGAAGGGGGAGGGTTGTGGAAAAAGGAATTTTACACTTCATAATTGTGGCACATGTCACTTTTGTTGGTGCCAAACTTCCCCTGCAGTAAGCAAAGCTTTACTTTGCTGGATTTACTGGATTGTGTTTGGGAAAATTGAGTCTGGGGAACTGAATATACGTAGAGAGGAAACCTTTTCTCTATAAGAGAAATAACAATGTTATTTATTTATAGAAACAGGATGTTATCTGTATCATAAAGGGGGCGGCAGAAATATTTGAGGCCCATAAGATGGGGTGGGGGTTGGTTGGGCAAGAGACCAAGACCTCTTGCCCTAGATATCACCCCATCTTAATTATTACTACAACTGAAAGAAAAATATCTAAATTGTTAGTGTTGGATTTGAAATATTGAGTTGTGTTTCTCATACATCACAATACAATTCCCAAAATGTCCTAGGAGAGTCTTTCTTCAGTTTAATTGGCTGTGACAGAGCACAGTTTTTATGGTACACAGATGTTGGCCAAACATCATTCTAATAGTATCATGAACCTCCAACACATTTAATCGTCAGTCCTTGAATTTTCTGAACCTGTGTGGTTCACTTTTCAGTTGGCTCTTGTCTTTATTTATTGGCATTTCAATTTTTCCAAGAGTAGTTTTAGGCATTCGCCAACCCTTTAATAACCTCATTAAGAAGAACCTTTTTAGTTAAACAGTCTTGTTTTGCTTGAATAAACCATCAGCTTCTGATGGTCTTGATTGTCTTTGAGCCCTTCAGGTTCAAGGTGTAGGATATAATCTTTGAAACCTGGAGAAGTTTCTTCTTAATGTGGATAGCAGATAAGTACAAATAAAAGAGAGCAGAAATGAGATCCCTTTCACTACAGATCAAGGCACCCATGTACTTGTTTTTAATGAGCCTACATTTGGAATCTGTTCCGCTCCCCATCTGTGAACACTTTAGAGGCCCAATTAGAGTATCTCTAATAACCAAAGCTCAGATGGAGCCTATAGAGGTAAAGCAAGGTATATGTCTTTAGAAGAAAACTGACACATGGTAACATGCCAAAGTTATGTCCCCATACATCACGCATTGGTTTTGCACCATAGGCTACAGTGTACCCTATACAAACTTCTCACCTAGTAGTCTCCGACAGTTCATGGTTGGGAGGTGAAACATTTCTTCTAAGCTTGGCTGTAGGTGCTGATTACTGCTTAAGGGGGTTGTGTTTAAAGATGTTTAAAGGTTGTAAGTGCTCTGGGTTGGTGTCCAACTGGCTGGCTTCAAAGAAACCGTGGAAAGTTACAGGTCTTAGTGAGTTTTGGCCATATTGCAAAAGCTGATTACAGACTTACCGCATGTTCCATATTAAAGGGGATCAAGTCACATGGTGCTGCTAGACTGTGATGCCCACAGAGAACTGATCACAGAACGGCAATTAATGTCAGTCTGTCGATGTATCATGCTAGGGAAACTCAAAACTTCAAGCAACACAATGCTAACTAGGCCATCAGTTTCGTTCAATCTCCTAAAAATCCCAGTTCCTTATATTCAGGCCTGGTTTGTATCAGAAATTTTGGCAAGATTCGCTACCGTTACAGTTGCTGAAGTCAGGCAGCCTGGCATATGTTTAAAAGTCTGATACGTAACTAAAAGAACCCTTGAGATTCAGACTTCAGAAACCACTTTTTTCTTCTTTGTCTTTTGGACTCTTGACTATGGCCACATCCTACAGTTCTTCCTGTTGGAGAGTGGCGTGAGCTGTTTGTTCATGTCATCAAACACTGCCCACTTTCTAAGCTGCTGACATGGATGGAGAGAGTGTGAGAGGTTGGCTGCTTGTAAGCCTCAGTTGCAGAGGTGTTTCCTGCAGGACTAGACAAGGGTGGAAACAGCTGGAGGCCAGCGCTCAAACAGCCTTTTCCTCTTCCTACTCTTTCTTTATATCCTCAACACCCTTCGAGTTCTAATTTCACAACAGTTCATGGCCAACAGTATCCCACCATTCCTCAGGAGCACAGAGGGTCATGTTCAATATTCCGGACTCCCAAGTCCTCCTGCGATAACAGTCCATAGCTAAGTGCTTCTGGTTTGGCTTGGGTGGCATGATGGTTGTCCCGATATCCTATCACTCTCTCCCATATGTCAGGCCTGAGCTTGACTACTACTTTTTTTTTTTTTTCCCATTGGCCACCACAGCACTCTCATAGCCATGGTAATGGAGGCCATCTCAAATCGAAAATAGTGTGGTTGTGTGTAGAAAGAAAGGAAATTTTAACAGTGTTATTAAACTTCACTAATGTTATGCCGGAGAACGAGCAGCCAAAACACAACTTGGTCTCCTCAATTATTATGCAGATGTGGCTCAGTGCCTAAAACTACAATTTAAGACACATGCATAACATAAGCAACACACTCTCACACATAATCATGTGTGTTTGGCACTTTTAGGATCAGGCACACCCAAACCAATGGAAGACCACACACAAGTGTACACGCCCAAGACATCTTCTATGAACCTGTTCACAGTTCAGTTCAATCCCATAAAGCCATCAGTGAAAAGCGGCAGAAGTTCAGTGAGGTTCATTTGAGACTAGTTTGGATAGAGTTGGTGAGTCCTCACAGCTCTGGGATCCAAAATAATTGTATATATTATGTTGATCTTGGCTCTGTGGCAATTGTTGGATGATGACAAATTGTTTGATGTCATTTCCTGTCTGATTAAGAGAATGTCTGTTAGAGTGCCAGGGTGGAGCAGTTAGTTTGCCATGTAGATGATGTCAAACCACTTTAATACAATATAATACAGAGATGGAGACTAAAATAGTACATTAGGCCACTTGATGCCCTAGTGTTTTCACACATGTTAAAATTGAAAGAGAATGTGTCATAGAAAACACGATTTTGATCTTGTTGGATTTTTGTCAAAAAAGACAAAGCACTCTTCCTAGTCCAAAAATGGGTGTGCCATCACACCCATGAGCTCTTTAACATATTGCCAATCATAACAGAGTCATTACATATATAGTAGATGTCTTAAAGGTATACAAACAAAAACACAATCACGTTTTTAAGTCTTGCATATATTGCAATAGTTAGCATATAGTTTTATTGATGTAAATTAATGGTTTTTGGACCAAGAAAAAAATAGAATCACTTGCATGTACATTATAATAGTAAGAAGAATGTGCACAAAATTATATAATATATGCTGCAGTAACAGACACTTAAGATGCATCTTAATTCTTCCTTTATATGCAGTTATTGGTACCACAATAAGGTCAACACACATACACAGGCTTAAATAAACACGCAAAACAGCTTCCTGGTGCTGACTGAGCATTTGAACACAATGGAGCAAGTTTGCTGTTGAAGAACACTTTCAGACAGAGGGCCGTGACACAGGAAGCACTCACCCCGTGACACAGGTTCATTGGCTGCCTGTGATTACAAGTGAGAGCTTGCAGTGCATCAAGCAACCTATTGTGAGAGACAAATCTTAAGTCATGTTGGACAGTACCGCTGAATGCCATGCTGATGGCAAATGTGATAACATAATTACATACAATCTAATTACAGATTTGGAGACTGTCAGCAGAAGCCTTGTGTCAGCCCTGTGTAACATAAATTGTTTTCAAATATTTTTAGAGAATTTCGAGAAATATAACAACATTTAAAAAAAACAAAAAAAAAAACACATTCTAATTGCTACAATTCAATTAAATTTTCAGGTATTAAAGGTTTGCCTGTCATCATATGTGGTGTCACGCAGGGAATAATTTGATTATATGTTCTTTTATTGTTCATAGTATTTAATTACAAAACCATAAATTTGTACACTATAAAAAAGGAATTGTTGGTTTATCATTTTAAAAAATTAAGTTACCTGGTTGCCTTAAAATTTTGAGTTCATTGAAATTAAAAATTTGAGTTAATACAATGAAGTCGATTGGTTTAATCAAGAGAAACTCAAAATATGCACTTGCCATTGAAAAGCCCAAATTAGCCATACTTCCTCTTGTATTAAAATCCTTCATAATTGCAAAAAAGCAGAGGTTCTAGATCCAGTTTCCTGATGTCATTCCAGTGCAATGTAAAGGTCACTCTGGAAATGTCATGATCTTTCTGGCATGCTTTCTTTCATATGGGCCTAAGACGCTCATAGGAGGCCCTATAGGATGAACTCATCCGCCGTAACCTTTGGATAAAGCTCTCTTTGTATGTGAGCATAGCATCTTTCACTGAGAGGATATGCAAGAAACAGCTGCTGGAAAGATGATTCCAGAACTCTGATGGCCTCTCTAAGGCTTGCTGTTCACTTTCTATCTCTTTCCACACACACACTTAACCTGTTGATAGTCACAGCATACTTACTCAGGCCTGTCACTCACATAACCAAATAGGAAATCCTTTTTTTTTTTTTAACTCTGTGTGCAAGTCTATGTGTGCTTTTTTTTTTTTTTTTTTTTTTTTTAACCCCTTGGCATCGCTCAAGGGCAGCGCGCCTCTGCGGCTGACGGCAGCGCCTGAAACGTGTCAGGACAATTTAGCTGTTAGCTACTCCAAACACTGACCTCTTTTCCTGTCACACACTGGCCCCATACTCTTCACACACTCATAAATAGCGTGTGTTTACGCATTGGCAGGCTTTCTGGAATCGGTGATTCCATGCTGCTGCCGTCCAGCTCAGCTGTTCTGCATGCTTCAGTAACATTCATGGTGTGTAGACGGCTAAATATCCCGTAGGCCTCTCCTATGCCTACATTACCGTGAAAGCATCCCGTCTTTGGCATGAAAGGCCCGTGACTCAGACTTGTATATTTTCAGCTCTTTGTAAATCCATTGGGTGCAAGCCTTGTCTAATGCCATGGGCACACTTCCTTTCTTCCCCTCCCCGGTTTCCTGTTTTGCCTGTGATGTCATTAGGTCGTAAAGAGAGGGTTGTCGGGCATCTCTCCTTGACAACAAAGTTCTTCCCACGCCAAGTGAGACCATTAATACTGACTTCACTTCCCAATCCCTCACAGTCAAAGACTGAAACAAAAGAACTGAGGGTTTCCTCTTTATCTTTACTACTGACCCAAGGCGTTAACCGCTCTTATCAGTGTGTGACTTCATACACATCCGTATGTCACAGGCGATGAATTGCCAGCCTTTATATCATCTGACATTTCAAAAGCCATATTGCTCATTTGTGGCCAGTGGAACATTCAACAATGCTTCCAAAATATGTGTCTGAATAGGGGTAACTGTGAAGTTTAATGCTGCTATATTGCAATTACTCATGCCCTATTTTAAGGCGATTGCTACGGATATCATTGATTTCCATTTTCTAATTAAACCAGACCAAAAAAAAAAAAAAAAAAACACATTGTGTTCCCTTCAGAACTGAAATTATGCTGCCTTTTTTAAATTCCAATTAAATTCTTGAACTTTAATAGAGTTTGTAATGAGGGGTCTACAATTGCAATTAGAAATTGAGTTAAATAAAGTAAAATTTAAATAAATTGAAATTCAAAGTAGTGTGAAATTTAAAAAAAAAAAAAAAAGTTGGAGACTTTAAAAAAGCCTTGTTTTAAAGTGTAAAAATGTTTAAAAAGTTTAAATGTCTTTAAATGTTCTTAATGTGTTTAATCCATTTATATAAATATGCACAGGAAAGTTATTTTTAAATTCTAATATTTCACAATATTACTGTTTTTACTGTATTTCGATCAAATAAATGCAATAAACGCAGCCTTGATGAGCATAACAGACTTTAAAAAACATTGAAAAAAATGGGGTCTTACCGACCCCAAACTTGTGAACCATAGTAATATACAGTAAATATTATTTCTTAATCAAACTTGGTAAATGCTATTTTATAGACAAGAATGGAAGAAAATTCCCCAGTTTTCTCAAATTCACACTTATAAATTTAAAGGGGACCTATTATGCCCCTTTTTACAAGATGTAAAATAAGTCTCAGTGTGAAGTTTCAGCTCAAAATACCCCACAGATCATGTTTTATAGCATGTTAAAATTGCTACTTTTTGGGGGTGAGCAAAATGCGCCATTTTTGTGTGTCCCTTTAAATGCAAATGAGCTGGTGCTCCCGGCCTGCTTTCAAAAAGAGGGCGGAGCTTCAAGAGTTCATGCTCCGGCATACCAGCAACAACAAAACAGGACAATCTCACGCACTGAAAATGTCAGAAACTGTCAGTATCGGTGTTCAACCTTATATGTTTGTGAAGCAGTCCGGCGCAAAATGATTTAACGTATAAGACTTTCCCGATTTTCTTTGGGACATTTCCTTCGAAAATGAAATTGATCTGAATCAGCTAGTTTGAAGATACCGCTTTTGATTTATAGGAATTATGAAAAGAAAATATGTGAGTATATTTTTACCATTATAGGCTGGTTGTTCTCACACACTGCGGACACACATCAGTGTTTAAACACCTTATAAAAGTGAATTTTGCATGATGGGTCCCCTTTAAAAGAAGCCAATTCTCAAATTCAGATTTTTGTCCAACCCTTTTTGGTGTATTACAATCATATTCTGTGGATAATGTGACTTGCATTCTTAGTTTTATGGAAATAGTTTGTTTCTCAAATAAATGGTCTAACTCTTTTTCTGTCTCTTCTTCTAGGCCTTTTATGTATCGGACCTCTTCAAACCCAAAGCCAAGGCTGCTACTCCACCTCCCTCGCCAATCAAGAAAGAGCTCCTCCCCTCTTCTGACATCATAGACAGGAACAACCATCACAACATGGTGTAGGAGGGGGGAACGGGAGGATCAGTCTGTAATCTCCCCATCCCTCACCCCTCCTCCATCCCATGAAGAAACCAGAACAGCCACCTGTGACAGAGGAGCTACGGCCAAGCTGAGATCTCCTCTCTCTCATCTGACAGTAGAATGTAGGGACAGGACAGAGACAATCCTATTGACTCTTATTATGAATTTATAAAGACCTCACTATCCTAGAGCCCAATGCGAAAGGCGAAACAGACACAAAGCTAACAAAAAAGTGATTTCTCCCTTCAAAAGATTGCGTAATTTGTTGCGGAGAATGAATTCAGCTCGGGCAAATCGGCCCATTGACGAAAGTAATACACAGAAATACACGAATGCGTAAATGACGACAATGAAAGGAAGGAGAGAGTGAATGTGAGGCTGGTCACGTGACCAGCGCTTCTCTCTTTCCAACCGTCTCTTTCTATTGTCTCTGTGGCCTTTCAGTAACAGCATAGGACAACAAATTCCTTATTAATAGGAATGATTAGTTTTACCTGCGATGTAATTAGCACAGATATATTAACAATATAAAGAAGAATAACTTATAGCACTATATCCAAGTTCGTTGTTAAATGTCACCACTCGCTATCTGAGAAGTGTAGCTTTGGGAAGCTTGATGAAGGTCCATACATGAGATCAACACCATCAAAGCTGATCTTCGCTACCCGAACAGTGGCCTAAATGCATTTTAACGGGTTTTAAATGGTGGGTGGGTGGGTGGGTACGGGACTTTTTTTATTTTTTTTTAGATAAAGACTGATTTCAAATAGATTTTTATTTTAGTAAATGATTTCACGATGCCCGAACTCTGGGGGCGTGGCTGAGCCGTGCCGCCTCACTGTCTTCTGATTGGTCAGAGCTAACGCAGGGGGCGGGGTTAGATGTTGGGGAGGATGGCGTAGAGGTGTGTCTCGCCACCACGGTCTCTGGGATTGACTCCCACTGACTGCACTGGCACATTTTTTTTTTTTTATTATTATTTTTGGAACTGGGAATGAGCCTCTTCCGCTGGCTGGTTTGATCTCTTTCCCTTCCAACTGCATAATCACTCAACTCTAGTTGTGTGTTTTTACCCATAATGCCACCTGTGCCCTCTGCCTGTCCTGGCAAGAGTCAAACTGCCCCAAACCCTGACGGGGTTAAGGGGATGTGGGGTCCTTCAGCAGGATGCTCCGTCTCACGTTTGCGTGTTTATATGTGTGGCATATGTTTCCGCAGCCAGTCCTGGTGCAGTTGGCCGTTGCCATGTGAAGAAACTTAAGAAAACTGTGGACTTTTTTTTTTCTAAATGCCTTTTCTTAGCTTTGATGATCCTATCGTGATGATGTCTACTGTCCCCACTAACAGCTGTACAGTACTGCCTGACTTTTACAGAGAACACATCCATACAACACAACTCAAGCTCCAAATGTGTTGCACATCCCTCCCATTGTATAGTCCGTCCTATCATTTCAACAAACCGTTTTATTTCTCTCTCAGAAATATATAAATAATGTATAGATCACTAAAATTAACTATGTAAGATATTATTTCTGAACGTGTTTAGATATATCCACTATGAATCTAAAAAGCAATGTGTCATGACCTGTGTTATTTACAAAGTGCTGCTTTTATGAGCATTGATTGACAGATTTTTGTATTTAGGTAACTAAAATATTGTAGATTTGTAATAGTACGTTTTTAATAAGCGTTGAATAAAACACATACAATTGTATCAAATTCACTATTAGTATTTTTGTATTGTCTCATTTTGTACAAAAGAAATAATAGCAAAATGTTTTTTGTTTTTTTCTGCTAAATGTACTTAGCTCTAATACATGTGCTTTTAAATAAAAGCTCATTATAAACAACAAAAAAAGTGTTTGGTTTCTTATTGCGTGACATTGAAATTGTCCTAGTGGTCGATGAGTTAAGTATGAAAGCTTGTTTCCGCCATGGAATAAAACAATTTAAAAGATGATTGCGACTTTTTATTTCACAATTCTGACTTTTTTTCTTCCCAGAATTGCGAGATATAAACTCAAAATTGTGAGAAAAAATTCAGAATTATGAGATAAAAAGTCAGAATTGCAAGATATAAACTCGCAATTGTGAGAAAAGTCAGAATTGCGAGAAAAAAGTAAGAATTGTGAGATATAAACTCAATTATTTCTCACAATTCTGACTTTTTCCTCACAATTGCAAGTTTATTTCTCACTATTATTTCTCACTATTCTGACTTTTTATCTCACAATTCTGACTTTTCTCACAATTCCGAGTTTATATCTCGCAAATTCTTTTTTCTCACAATTGAATTGAGAACTTTCAATTGCGGGAAAAATTACCTTTTTTACTTTTTATTCAGTGGTGGAAACAAACTTCTATAGTAAACCACATTAAAATTTCAAACAGAACATTTTTATGTGGAATTATGTTACTTAAGTGATTTCTATTTTAATGTTTTAAAAAGCTGAATTTTCAGAATCATTACTCCAGTCATCAGTGTCACATGATCCTTCAGACATCATTGTAAAATGCTGATACGCTGCTAAAGAAACATTTCTTATAATCAATGCACAGTTGTGCTACTATTTTTGTAGAAACCAAGATACTTTTTTTCAAAAGAACATTTTTGGAGCAATGTAAAGTTATTTTTGATCAATTTAATGCATCCTTGCTGAATAAATAAATCTGAGCCCAAACTTGTGTGTTTGGTGTCTTAATGGGTGTTTGGTACTATTCTCGGGTACAGTGTGTTACCGCCAATGTGAAATTGTCCTAGTGTTCGATGAGTAAACCACATTTGTTTAAAAGAGAACATTTTTATGTGGCATATTGCGTGTGTTACTTAAGTACCCGTCATAAAAAGTTTGAAAAAGAAGCTAAATGAATTGTCTTGGAATGAAATAATAAGATTTTAGTACCATCAGCATGTTTCAATCAGGGCTGGGCGTTCTTGTTTTCCTAGCACTACGACTGTGACTTCATATTTTGGCTGTATGTTGAGGTGCCATGATCGTAATTTCTAATATTAGGCTCCCTGACGGTGGCACGATGTCATATTCTCCAGCGTTATGCAGTATGTTAAGCCTTGAAACATCACCGTATAGCTGATAAATCTGTACAAATTACTCTAATATGCAACTAACCAATCAAATTGAACAGTTTAATAAGGAAAAATGAATGCCGCCAAAGACTGGTGCGTTGAATAGTGGGCACGTTACATCAGTGGGTTGGGTTAGGGCCAGGCTTTTGAGGTCTTCGCTGATGGATTGAGGCGATGGCATTGAGAGCAGTCCTGGTTCTGTGGTCATGTTTGGCTGAGGGAAGGAAGCCGGGGAGGCCTGTAGGCAAGACTGATGCCAGTACTGAAGAACACGAGCAAAGTTGTTTTACTCCTGCCGCCGTGAGCCTCAGCACAGGCTGTTTTTCTAAGTCGCAAAGGCTGGGCTATTTCACTGGTTTTGCACTGACATCTACAGTAAGCCACCAAAACTAGTCCTGCCTCTTAAATGGGCCATCAGATTGCAACTTTTTCACCTAGATTAACCTCAATTTAAGGCAGATTATAATAAATGCTGACTGCATCAACTGCCACAATAACCAGTAAATTTAATGAAGAGCTCATTTAAACATTTGCTTTAAACTCCCATGATTTCTGACAGATAAATGAATTAGGGTGAATGATACTTTTTTGTAGTTTCTGTATTTATTTATTTTTTCTATTTCCTCTGTATTGTGTAGTGTAGACCTTTAGCTATGTAAACTGGTATTGTGTGAGTGGTTAAGTCATTTGGCATCATATTTTAAATCAACTCCAGTGACAAATAATCAGACATAGTCCCATATTATCTGTATTCACCCTAATACCATATAAATGTTTATGAGTATTAATGGAATGATACGGTATTATCTAAATAAAAAGTAGGTTTGTAATTTTCCAATGTTATATTTGTCTCAAACACAGTTGCCCCCATACTACCTTCTCTAATGTCCTGCACCAAGCGAATGGGCTTCCCCTGGGGATTTTCAGACTCTACACTTAGTGTATGACCACCTTGACCTTGACATCAGTCTGTTATTTTCAACCTGAAAAAAAACACCCTCCACATTCATGCTTAGAAAAACACCTATGTGATAAAACCAGCCTCAATGCTGAGCAGATAAACTCCCGAATTACATCCGCTGTCACTGCTTGAGTTTAATGGCTTTATTGGTTTGTGCAGGGAGGTTTATGAGACCTTCAACATACAGTAAGGCCTCATTATGCATTACTCCAGGTACAAGAAGAGCACTGTAACCAGTGGAGGATCTGTCCAGCCAGAAGCTGCTGTGGTAAGGATGAGAATCAGGCCGTATCGAGGGCAGGCCCAGCAGGAAGGACGTCTAGGTGCTCTGAGGGTCTTTTCACTCTATGGCCCACCGTGAGGTGGGGCGACAGGGCTGGGCTCCGCTTTCCACTTCCTTTAGGGAAATGGAGCACATTCCTGAATCCAACCTAGAAATGCACAGGAATAATCACAAAGAGGAAAGAGAGAGAGAGAGAGAGAGAAAAGGAGGTTGGACTCATCCGCACAACCAATCAAAGTTGAATGCAAAGGTCAAAGGTGATGGTATACAGTAACTACACATTCAGACAAGATGGGTATTTTAACTGAAACCTGGAATTGCAGAACAACATGGCACAAGAAGATCACTAATATACCTTGGTGCATGGCCGGATTTTAAAATCAACTCTGAATTTAACAGGAAGCCAGTGAAGGGATGCTAAAATAGGGGAGATATGGTTCCTCTTTTTAGACCCAGTCAAAAGTCTCATGGCTGCATTTTGAACAACTTGCAATCGTGATCATGAAGATTGAGGGAGAGAGTTACAATAATCTGATCGTGATGTTACAAGTGCAATAACAGCTTCTAAATCTTTACTTGAAAGAAGATGCTTCAACTTTGCAATATATCTCAAATAAAAAAGCTTCCTCTAATAACAGATGACTGATTTATCAAAAAAAAAAAAAAAAAAAATAGTGACGAGTCAAAGATCACTCCAAGGTTTTAATTTGTTTGCATACACTGGTTGAGAGAGGTCCTAACTGGGCTTCCAGAGCAGAGGAGGAATTTACAGGACAACCTAGAATCAAAACCTCTGTTTTATCCTCATTTAGCTGCAGAAAATTATGTGTCGACTCACCCAAGTTATCAATAAAATGTATTTAGTTACCACTTGTAGTACATTATGGGTTCAAGTTTACTATAAGTGGTAACTAAATACATATTTTAAATACAGAGATAGAATGTTAAAAGCACATTTTAGTTCATATTTCGTGGTGTCTCAAAATAGCACAGTTGAGTACACTTAGATGTTCTTAAGATTATCTTAAGGAGTACAAAAGAAGAATTTTTTGTATATTAAGTACAAAATTAGTGTGTGAAAATAGAGCACTCTAAGTACATTATAGAAATGTACTTTTTTTTTCACCTGGGCATCCACCTCTTGATGTCATTTATACATTTCAATAACACATCGAATGAAACATTGGTGTCAAGCCTTACTGGAAGGTTAAACTGAGAATCGTTCGCATAACAGTGATATGAAATGTTGTATTTCTGATAAATGTGGGCCAAAGGAAGCATATAAAGGGAAAACAATAAAGGTCCCAAAATGGATCCCTAGGGTACACCACACATGACAGGCTCAGATGTTGAGGAAAAACTTCCTGTTTTATCTTCATTTAGCTGCAGAAAATTATTTGTTGACTCATCCACTTTTTGATGTCATTTACACATTTCAATAACAAATCAAATGAAACATTGGTGTCAAGCCTCAATGGAAGGTAAAACTGAGAATCGTTCGCATAACAGTGATATGAAATGTTGTATTTCTGATAAATGTGGGCCAAAGGAAGCATATAAAGGGAAAACAATAAAGGTCCCAAAATGGATCCCTGGGGCACACTACACAAGACAGGAGCAGATGTTAAGGAAAAAATTCCTACATTTACAGAAAAAGTCCCTGTTTTATCCTCATTTAGCTGCAGAAAATTATTTGTCGACTCATCCACCTCTTTATGTCATTTACACATTTCAATAACACATCAAATGAAACAGAGGTGTCAAGCCTTACTGGAAGGTAAAACTGAGAATCGTTCACATAACAGTGATATGAAATGTTGTATTTCTGAGAAATGTGGGCCAAGGGAAGCAAAAACACTAAAGGTCCCAAAATGGATCCCTGGGGCACACCACACAAGACAGACGCAGATGACATGGAAAAATTTCCTCATTTTACAGAAAAAAGTCCTATTCTTAAGTAAGAAGCAAACCACTGTAATACAGTGCCTTGGATGCCTACCATTCATTCTAGTCATTCAAGAAAAGTGTTATTGTCAATGGTATCAAATGCTGCACTCAGGTCCAACAAAACCAGCACAACACAAGAGCCTAAATCCATACTATTATTTGTGTGAGTGTGTGTTTCATGATTGTTGTACTGTTTAAATTGACCTGAAAAGTCTATAACAGGCAATTTAATGTCAGATTCCATTGTGACAACTTACCCCATAGTGTCAATGTGTGTTCAATGAACTTGCAGCTTTTTTTCCCCCCTGGGTAACACTTGTGGTAACACTTTACTAAAAGCCCCTATGTATAATGCATTATAAAGGTATTTATAATGTACATTATAATGCATTATATCTTGTCATAAATAATTGTAACTAAAGTTAAAATGCATTATAATATTTGCAGATTCTGAAATCGGTTGTTTGTCATGTGTTTTAATGCATTCTAAAAGTGTGTTAATTTTATATAAGTATTATAATGTAGTATAACTGTGGTTACAATTATTCATCAGATCATACAATGCATTGTAACTTATTACCCCAGTCTTCCAAAATAAAAGATGAAAGGGTTATTTATGGTGAGAGAAATGAGTTATTGGTGTTTGACGCAGAACACAATTTTCATGGTAAATCCATTATGAATAGTAGCAACATTTCCAGACACTAATCCACACACAGAAGCATTTATGGTTATTTTTTCCCCCTCTTCTTATGAAGGCACATGTGTAGGTGGGTCTCACAGGAATTAATCAAACTCTGATTTCTAAGGGATTATCCTGCAGCTCAATTGAATTTTGTCAGATTTACAGTATTAAAACAATATCACAGAATTTCCGGTTGGCTTTAAACATAATAAGAAAGCAATCCAAAGAACATCCTCTTAATTGTCAAAGACAGGATTGGCCCACTTTATGCTGCTCTCATTTTTGTCATACAGAGATATGTCGAGTCTTATTAGGAATTTTGCTGGGAAATTTTGTAACTCTGTCAGATTTACTTTTCAAATAAACATCTGCAGATAATGAGGATCACGTTGCTCATTTACTGTACATGACAAGAGTTATTTTGTAATTAAAGTTAGCATGTTTTGTTTTGATTTAATTAAACTTGGTTTATACAGTTTATCATTAGACCTGAAAACGCACATGATGTTTTTCTTTTCTGACTAGTGTAAACATAGCCTGTTTGAACTAGGCAAGGAGAAACTAGGAGAATATGTCATATGTAATGGTTCATATCTTCAAAAAGATGCTCTAGGCCTATATAAACATACAGTGGACATACGTTCAGGCTTTAAGCGGAAACCCATGTGGTAAAGGTATCAGGTTTGGTTGCGTTTTGCACTTGTCGTTGCGGCGGTCATTCACACAGAATGCGTTTTTGTATTCCACTGTTCTGCTTTTCCATTGTTTTTTATGTAAACACACTAGATGGATGTTTTTTAATGAGACACTCAAGTCTCAAGTTGCTGAAAAACTTTGCATATGTATTAGTATTGTTATATATAGGCCTAATTAAATGTAGAATATGTTTGAATCTAGTTGAATCCAGTTTCCCTCTCTCTCGCCCCATCTCCCAGGGTCTGACAGGGTCATCAATGAGTTCAGTTTAGCTTTGTGTTTCACTAATCAAGTGCATCATGCAACAGCATGATTCTGTGCAACTCAATTGCTGTATTTGAAAACATCCTGTTATCATCCAGTCCATAAGTAAAACCTTGTTTTGATTTGTGGAGCCGATTTCCCAAACATTACTCAAGCTCGCCATACAACATCTGCAATAAAGGGTGATCATTGTGCAAAAGCAGATACTGGAGGTCTTAATGGAGTCTGAATAAAACCAGCTGGAATAATTGTAACATTTTTTGTTTGTTTTTTGATCAAGTTTTGAAATTCAACATTAGCTATCAACACCCAGGTCAATTCAATTTATAACTAAATTGAGAAAGATACAAAGATTAAATTAATTCAGCACTCATGAAAGAATTGAAGTTTATGAAAGAAAACAAAATCATGATAACTCAGGCTTCATTTATTTGATCAAAAGCAGTAAAAATCAGTAATGTTGTGAAATATTATTACAATTTAAAATAACTATTTTCTATTTGAATACATTTTAAAATGTAATTATTCCTGTGATCAAATCTGAATTTTCAGCATCATTACTCCTGTTTTTAGTGTCACATGATCCTTCAGAAATCATTAGTGCTGGTTTGCTGCTCAAGAAACATTTCCTATTATTATCAATGTTAAAAAACAGTTGAAGGGTTAGTTCAGCCAAAATTGAAAATTCTGTCATTGATTACTCGCCCGCAATGTCGTTCCACACCCGTAATACCTTCGTTCATCTTCAGAACACAAATTAAGATATTTTTGATGAAATCCGATGGCTCAGAGAGGCCTGCATTGACAGCAAGTTATTTTACACTTTCAGATGCCCAGAAAGCTACTAAAGACATATTTAAAACAGTTCACGTGACGACAGTGGTTTAACCTTAACGACGAGAATACTTTTTGTGCGCCAAAAAACAAAATAACGACTTTATTCAACAATATCTAGTGATGGGCGATTTCAAAACACTGCTTCATGAAGCTTCGAAGCTTTACGAATCTTTTTTTTCGAATCAGTGGTTTGGAGCGTGAATCAAACTGCCAAAGTCACACAAACGACTGAAATTTTGAAACACTTATGATATAACGAAGCCTCGTTTACTGAAATCACGTGACTTTCACGCTCCAAACCACTGATTCGAAATAAAAGATTTGTAAAGCTTCGATAAAGCAGTGTTTTGAAATCGCCCATCACTAGATATTGTTGAATAAAGTCGTTATTTTGTCGCACAAAAGTATTCTCGTCGCTTTATAGCATTAAGGTTAAACCACTGTACTCACATGAACTGTTTTAAATATGTCTTTAGTAGCTTTCAGGGCATTGAAAGTGTAAATTAACTTGCTGTCAATGCAGGCCTCTCTGAGCCATTGGATTTTATCAAAAATATCTTAATTTGTGTTCTGAAGATGAACAAAGGTCTTATGGGTGTGGAACGACATGAGGGTGAGTAATTAATGACAGAATTTTCATTTTTTGGTGAACTAACCCTTTAATATTTTTGTTGAAAATGTCTTTTTTTTTCAGGATTCTTTAATGAATAGAAAGCATGTTTTTGAAATAGAGATATTTCAGAAATGCATTCAACAATGAATACTGTTGATTGGGACACTTTATTTGCTACATTGATCAGGAAAACACATCAAATAGCTGTTTTTAAACATTGTCATTGCTGAATCAACATTATAGAATAAGCAAAGTATAACTCTGGTTTATGGTACGACTTCAGTTCGGTGACAGTCATCGATTGACTGGCTTTTAGTGGTCTCGCTGTTTACGGCACACCATTAGAGATGACAAGACTGACTATAACTCTCTGGATATTACTGGCAATGGCAAAACAATGACGTTAGTTCTCCTCCAATAAATGTAAACTAAGTTCAATTAGTTGCAGTTGTTGTGTGTTCATGTCTCCCATGGTTCTGTGCCGGAGGCTCATGCTCCATGAGGAGTGCAGCATGAGGCTTTGAAGCTTCTCTGCAAAAGCGGGTTTTCCTGTTCTGTCTGATCTGTTTGGGTCTGGGGTTTATCTGATCATCAGATGGATGCAGCATGCTGAAAGACGGTCACACATACCTGAGGACGGAACCTCTCTGCTGAAGTCCTTCTGTGTTTGATTAAAGCCAGAAAAGTGGAAACAGGCAGAAATTATAGATCAGAATGGAAGAGAATGTTTTAAATGTCAGTCTGTTTGTCACACAAAGGTTATTTGCCTTCAGAGGACTTGGAATATAGTGCCTGAGTTGTATGGACCACTTTTATGATTTGAACTTTTATGGTTCTTTTGTGTTCTTTTTGAAGCTTTGACACTTTCAGCCATTTGGGGGCGGAGACATCCGTCTGGCCAGCGCTTGGGGAAAGATCCACAAAAGACATGGGTTGTCACAAATATATTAAAAATAGTTACCAGAAAATGATTTGCTACTTTATATCTTACAAAAAAGAGGTAGCCAACCATGCTCCAGGAGAACAACCGTTCAGCAGAGTTTAGCTCCAACCCTAATCAAACACACCTGAACCAGTTAATCAAGGGCTGCATCTTAAGCACTGGATACACTGCATGATTTTTGGCTGCCCCAGACGAAAGATTGCCATCGTGAAACAATCGTGGTGATTTCTGTGATCGTGGCTCTTAATCGGTGGTCCTATGTTGTACAGTGAGAGAGGTTCAAAGACGGCTGCTTTCCCGGTCTTGCGACCAAAGATAGCCTACGATCATTTTCTGACAGTGTCAGAAATTCAGCAGTGTGTTTGCTGCTACAATCTATGTCTACTGACCAGCCAATAAAAATGCAACATGAAATCATGTAGCTAAAATTTAAAACTGCTTACCTCAAGCTCTTTTCCCTTCTTCTTTCGCCGCTTCCTTTTTTTCCCAGCACACATAAAAACTACAACTGCCAAAGTGTGATTCACTAGCGCATGCTGATGACGTATTATTCTTAACTTGCATCGTACCGTACGAGTCAACAGGTATCATTATCGTACAGTCTACATGCATGTCGTACCCAAGTTTAATAGATCCATGTCGCACGTGTGATAAAGTAATGATCTTATTAGATTGCTAAAATTGTGCAATGTATCCTGGGCTTTAGGCAGCTGACTTGTTGCATCACTGCAGGCAGCATATACGCACAAAGGTACCTTCAGAAACTGATTTCGGACAGACTTCTAAAGCCCGGAACACATCAAGCCGACGATCGGCCGTCGGGCAGTTTTTGTTCGTTGGCCGACTAAGTTTTCTCAGTGTATTCCACACCATCTGCAGAAGCTGGTCCTCGTTGGCTTCTTTTCGGCTGATTCGACATGGCGTCGGAGCTCGTCGGTCAGTCGGGCCATCTGATCATTCTGATTGGCTGTTCAGCTACTGCCACCTGCTGGTACGGAAAGGCATTTCTTCTTACGCAGGCGCAGGACGGACGTGCTACTTGGCCGTCGGGTGTCGAGCGTCGGTTTGGTGTGTCAGGGCAACTTTGGACCCAGACGCTGCTGACGTGAGCCAACCCCGCAGTCTGCTTTCATCGCCACTAGTTCGTCGGCGTCGACTTGGTGTGTTCCGGGCTTGAGGCAGCATAACGGCTTAATGATCTACAACAAAATCGAGAGAGCTTTGGTTATAACTAAGGGCCCATTTTCAACAATGTTTTCAACAACAAAAAACCTTTTGGGGGCCTGAAAATGCAAACTTTTGAAAACGAGTTTTAAAAGTTTTTGAAAACAATACTGTTATTGTCTCCATGTAAACTAACAAAAACGCAAATTTGTGAAAAGGGTGGTGTCATGCACGTGTATTATGTGTTCAGTCTAGTTCAGCGCATAGTGTTTCTTTACAAAGTGACATCGCCATCTACTGGCCTGGCAGCAGAATACAGCGTTTTTAGTCGTTTTTGCGGATCCGTGTAAATAGGGATCGTTTTGACAAGGGTGTCAATGGTGCCTTCAAATTGAGACATCCTTTGACGGAGCTTGATGACGTGGCAGCCGTGATATGCAGCCTTACTAAGACACAGTCTTCCGAATGAGAAGCACCTATGCTGCCTTCAAAAACGATTAAATGAAGGTATCTCAGTAGACAAGATGTGACACAAGCATTGGATTTGGTGCTATTTTGTCTTCCTACCTCCATATCCTGCCTGCAGAGGCAGCATTTTTAAGCTTTTGGACGCAGCCAAGTTGTTTTGGGTTAGTTGAAAATTGTAGGCAAGTATGTTGAAGCAGGCTCACTTTATTTCCATAACTGCGCCTTTATATCTCCAAATTGCAACTTTATTTTTAATAATTGTGACTTTATTGGTCATAGTAGCAACTTTATTTTTTGTAATCTCAGTATTATATCTCATAATTACATTTTTCACAATTACAACTTCATATCTCATAATTGCTTTATTTCTTTTTTTTTTTCTTTTTTTTCTTTTTTTTTTTACAGTATTTTATTATTCCTAACTATGAATTTATATCTAAAAATTGCTTATTTATTAATTATCATACAATGCAACAGTTGCATTGCAAAAGTTTATTTCACAATAAACATAACATGAAATAAATAATAAAAACTTTTTTGGGGAGGTGAGCTATTCCTTTAAATCTCTTAAGCTCTGAAAGAGCAACCTGTTAGCACTAACGTTTCCTTTAGGCCTAACTCTAGTCCCAAATTAAGCCTAAAGTCTGGGTGGATGATGGGAATGTCTTTAGCAAGGATGTTAGTCCAGGATCAAACGCTACATGGCAAAATCAAGGTAAGCATCGGGATTTCATATTATGAAACATTCTTAGATTAACAAAACAGCAACAATTCTGGATGTTGCTAATGCTAACAGTCAGTAAATCCATACATGAAGGCCTCCTCAGCAAATGTAAGATGTAATGATACTCATTGCCAACTTGAAATAAGCTAATGTCTCATTACTGGACAGTTTATTATAGCTGTAAACTACTTTGAGCCTTGAAAGCCATTAGTATAAATGCAGTCAAACACATATGGTTTGTTTTAGCCAGGAGCTTTAAAAAAATCATTTTTTAAATATTCAGCTTCAGCTGCTTTGTTTGTTGCAAAATGTCAGTCAGGAGATGTTGCTTCCTTGTGAGGAATGAAATGACCTTCATCCAGCTGGTCAGAGTCCTCATTCATGCTACATTAGTGATAATTGTGTGAAGATCCAAATCCGTCTCTGTACTGTCTGTTACTCTCAGGGACAGAATATGTCCCACTTTCCAGTAATGAGATGATGTTTGGAATCTGTGAGTAATGATGGCGTAAGGATGAGTCTTTGCTTAATGTGCACAACCTAACATACTACTCACTGGTGGACACCTGTGTCCTGTCTCATGTGGTCAGAAGTCTACAGAAATGATCTGGAACACATCAACGGCAGACGATTAGGGAGGTTTTCTCTTCCCTTCTCTGTCTTTTGCGTTTTCCCCAAAACAACATATTTTATTGTCAACCGAGACAAATGGTCTGCCTATATCTAGCTGTCACTAGTAAAATTACATCAAGGTGAAGTCATACATAGTTTGTGTGCCAGATATCTACACTATAAATTCTTATGTTCTTGTTCTGTGGGGTGCAAACATCTAAGACCTATATTTGGCATTTTTTTTTAATTTAACACATTTTTTTTTCTTTTTTTTCTATTACAGTTTAAAGTTTTGAATATAAACCAATTTGTACCTTTTATTGATTTGTATTCCTACTGATATTTCCTTCTACTATTTAAATGAACAAATTAGTAAACTAATAAATACATTTATGAATAAACTTTAAATACAGTTTCCCTATTGGATAATTTATTTATTTATGTATTTATCACTTTCTTTTGGATCATGTATTTATTTATTTATTTATTTATTACTTTCTTGGGTAGCATCCATCCATCCATCCATCCATCATCCATCCATCATCCATCCATCCATCCATCCATCCATCTGCTTTATTTAAATTACATGTAATTTAAATGTACTTTTAAAAATATTTATTTAATTGCATTTAACTTAATTGTACTTATTTAAATTATTTATTTAGTGAATATATTATTAATCTCAGATTTTCATTGAGGGCTTCTGGACAGTATGTGCATGTTAGAAAGAGAGATATGAGTACATATACTTGTGATTACATTGGTGAGTAACTGTCTTTCAATGGAAACTGTCTATGCTAATGCGGATTGCTGGATTTATCAAATAGTTAGTAAGTGATATGAACACATGTTGATGGTATTACAAGGTCAGAAGGCATCAGGGGAGCTGGACTCCTCCACACTGCCACTCATATTCACGCTCTTCCCTCCTTCCTCATCTGCTGTTATTCTCTGTCACTCCCCATTTGTTCTGAGACCTGCAGCATTGCTCTACTGGCCTCTCTTGCACATTATCTCTTGTAAACTCACTCCCCTGATTCATATGTCAGTCACCTTTTTCATCATCATGCTGTCTTTCACTGTAAAAAATGAACAACAAATCAAGGCAGAATTGAGATTTGAGTTAACACTTTGTTTAGCCAATTTAAATTCCATTGTTAATTAAAAAATATCAAACTATTTTGTTCAGCCAATAACAATTCCCAGCATGCACTGCTGTGTTAAAATCATGTTTTAGCTTCCGCAAGAACCAATGAGGTTCATTCTTGTGTTACGCAGCACGTTTGAGCGTCAGCAGGAACCAATGAGGTTCATTCTCGTGTTACGCAGCACGTTTGAGCTTCCGCAAGAACCAATGAGGTTCATTCTCATGTTACGCAGCATGTTTGAGCTTCCGCAAGAACCAGTGAAGTTAATTCTTATGTTACGCAGCATGTTTGATCTTCCACAAGAACCAGTGAGGTTCATTTTCGTGTTATGCAGCAGGTTTGATCTTCTGCAAGAACCAATGAGGTTTATTCTCATGTTACGCAGCATGTTTGAGCTTCAGCAAGAACCAGTGAAGTTCATTCTCGTGTTACGCAGCACGTTTGAGCATCCGAAGCAACCAATGAGGTTCATTCTCGTATTACGCAGCATGTTTGAACCAATGTGGTTCATTCAATGTGTTATGCCACACGTTTGAGCTTCCGCATGAGCCAATGAGGTTAATTCTCGTGTTACGCAGCAGGTTTGATCTTTCACAAGAACCAATGAGGTTTATTCTCGTGTTAAGCAGCACGTTTGAGCTTCAGCAAGAACCATTGAGGTTTGTTCTCACGTGTCATGCAGGTTTGATTGAGCTTCTATTTATGTTCGCTGATCAATGCTTATATGTGAATAAAAGCCTAAATTAAATCTGTTCATCATATAAAGTCTCTTCAGAAAATTTGTACTAAACCACTCAATTCATATAAATTAGTTTTACGATCTCTTTATGAACTTTTTGAAGCGTCAATATGTGAGTTGTTTAGCTGTCAATGGAAGGACAGAAATCGCTCAATTTCATTAAAAATGTCTTCATTTGTGTTCCGAAGATGAACAAAAGTCTTACAGGTTTGAAACAAGCCTAGTCCCAGACTAAAATGCATGTTTGAGCTGTTTTAATTAAAAAGCAACTTATACTGGCATATCTTAAAATATGTCAGTGCCTCTCAAGATGCACACCAGTAATTTCTTTTTTTTTTTTTTTATAAAAGCCACTTAAATGCCTTAATTGATCTAAGGCCTAATCCTGGTTTAATCTAAGGCCTGTCTGTGAAACCAGGCCCTTGAGTGCCGGTAATGTATGGTGTGTCATACATACAGTACAGCCTTTCTGCATATAGACCATATTCATTACACCAAATGTTTATGTTTGTCTATGGATGTTGCCACACAGATTAATGATTGTTTAAACTCTGAATCACAAGTAATGTGCTGTGCACTTTTTTTTTTTTTTTTTTTATCTGTAGGTAGTTTCTTACTTAGATGTAGCTAAAACCAGTGATTTACTATTAAACAAGCTCACTCTCCCACATTGGCATCAGATTTTGTTTCTCACTGTATCTGACCCCCCTTTCCTTCATAAAATGAAAAAGGAAATATTTAAGATATCAGGATTTTAGCATGTTAGGATTGTTCTCATTGTGGTTGTGGCTAGTTGAGGTCTTTGAGAGGTTTAACCACTCATCACTTTATCTTGTCATGTCTAGCTATGACTGTCAGAACCGGTGCATGTTTTGTTTCATGTGTATCTCAGTTGCTTTACAACATTATCCAACTGATGTAATGGTTTAGTGAGAAGCCATCAATCTGAAGTTTTACTGATGTTTATTCTCTGTTTCTCTCTCTCAAGCTGGCCAAAGTTGATCTCATTGTTCTGGCTGGATTCAGACACAAATAAATCAAACGCATGCCATTTTGAATGAAAAGAGCTGTAGAACAGCTGAATATATCATTGAAACATTTTCAGCAAGGAAGATTTGCTGGATACAATAGTTTTGATTCTGGTGTTAATTTCGTTTAAATAAGACGTTGGATGAAACTGATCAGTTACGGCAGATCCATTTCCAGGAACTGTAGTCCCCCTTGACCAAAACCATCCCACCATTCCTGATGATTATTTAAAAGCTTGCGTGTGTGTTCATTTGTAGTGCAGGTCCATTACAGAGTGCTGCAAATGCTATTTTCTATGGCCACAAAGTCATGAAAATTGCTGAGTCATCTGGCGTTGTTCAATATTCAACACTGAAGTATGTCAGCCAGTTACCAGATGTGCACAAATGTGCAAGTCACTGAATGAATCCCAATTCAATATTTATCCATCCTAAATACTGTGTAAGATTGGTACATCTTACCAATTGTGCATCACAAATAATAGAGGCAGTAGAAAACAGCAATTCAAAATGATAAAATGATACTTTCTCTGCTGATTTTTTTCATTTATGTTTGTGTATGCATTTGAGATATTACTCTCAAGCCCTTGCACTACTGAGGATGAAGATTGTGACACGGGTAATTTGTCTTTACTTTCCAAAATGGCAATGAGTGCAAGTCAGAACAGTTTTTAAATGTCTAAAAGTTTATGACAGTTAGCTTAGCTAAATGCTAACATTCAGTGTGTGATTAAAGGGGTCTGTCTTGTACTTCCCCATCAACAGGAATGCATTAAAATTGATACTTTCATCATTTGACATTAACACCCACCAACCCATCCACGTGGGTGGATTTCAGCAGCAGTGTGTAACACAGTCACTCATACATACTTTGGCTTGTTGAATTTTAAATATAATACATTTTTCAATTGTAGTCTTTTAAAAAGGCATCTGAAATGATAAACCAAGTGCAATGTAGTGTTGTCAAAAATATCGATTTTTCAGTACATAACGATACTGAAATATCTGAAACTCTTCTAATACTCATTTTCCTCAGAATAGACATGATACCAGCTGCTCTTTCTCTCTCTCTCATCTCTCCGACAGCGAGTCGACACACAAACCCTCCTCCCCTCACTCACTCGTTTCATTTGCTCTGGATGAACATTGTTGGTGTTACAGGGCTTGAATTTCACTGTGGGATTGCGCGTATTGTGCATAATTTTACTAAATACGAAGTAATTTTTACTAAGTACTAAATTGTTCTTTCAGTTCTTTTTCGCTGCTTATTGTGCTTAAACAGTCAAATACACACAATATAATGTCCAAAATGCCGGTCTTGACGAGTATTCAAGTAAACACAGTCTGTTATGTTTTAAGTGAACATAAACAGTTGAGAAAAAACGCATGTGCAACCGTATAATGTATCTGTGAGTTATCTCAGAATTCTGACTTTTTTTCTCACAATTTCTTCATAATTGCAAATATATCTTGCAGTTTTGACTTCCTCGCGGGCACCATGTGCAAGCTAAGTAAGAACTGCGAGAAATAAAGTTTCACACAATTGTGAGAAAAAAGTCAGAATTGCAAGAAAAAGTCAGAATTGTGACTTCATATCAAGCAATTGCGAGTTTATATCAGAATTCTGACTTTATAACTCGCAATTGTGAGAAAAATGTCAGAATTGCGAGGAAAAAGTCAGAATTGTGACTTTATATCACGCAATTGCGAGTTTATATCTCAGAATTCTGACTTTTTTTCTCACAATTTCTTCATAATTGCAAATATATCTTGCAGTTTTGACTTACTCGCGGGCACCATATGCAAGCTAAGTAAGAACTGCGAGAAACAAAGTTTCACACAATTGAGAGTTATAAAGTCAGAATTGTGAGGGGAAAAAAAGTCACAATTCTGACTTTATATCACACAATTGCGAGTTTATATTTCGCAATTCTGACTTTATAACTCGCAATTGTAAGAAAAAAAAGTCAGAATTCTGAGGAAAAAAAGTCGCAAGTAAAATTTTTAATTTTTTATTTAGTGGCGGAAACGGGCTTCCATAGTTTCCAATTTGCTACGTCAGTTTAAAAAAAAAACAAAAAAAACATTCACAGTTCAATTCTGATTGCCTCAACCCTGGTGCTATTGTATTTAGATTTCAACTTTGTGATATTTTATCCAAAAGGAACTGAAGGTTTCTCCCCAATTTGGTGGTAAATAATACTATTAAATACCATGAAAACTGAACAATTATGTTCAGTAACTTCTCAAACATTTGTAGTTAGTTAGTAGAAGTCAGATTTCAACATGTTAAAACATGTTTGTTGGATACTTGTCCTGTGCTGAATATTTTACTTGATATTGTGGTAGTGTCATCAGGCCTCTCTATGTGTTTGCATACTGAGTGAGTCATGGCGGATACTTTTCACAGTGAATTTCACGGCTGGTTTTGGGGTGGCCCAGAACAAAACACATTTTCTGCTTGCGAAATTTCCCAGCAGTCCCCCTGCTTCAGAGGCGAAAAGTCACCCTGCTTTGCCAAGCCCCATTCTCTTGTTTTCCCACACACAATCTCACACACAGTGGGCCTCGGATATATCTTTTAAATAAGCACAATTACCATTAAAAGAGGAAATTATATGACATGTCATATGATTCCTTTTTGAGATGCAGTTTGGTTAACAGAGATGGAGGATGTTCTCATGAACTTTCTGTGGCTGCTCACACTCTTGGGGTGGACTCAAAATCACATTTTTAGATTTCATGATGGCAGTTTATCATAAAGTACGATAATGATCACAAAAGCTCAAGACCACACAAGTGGTCAGAATATCTGCTTTAAGGTTTAGATGCATTGTAGCCTCTGATCTTGAAAGTACAAGAGCAGAATCATCTCCAGTAAATTCAGTAAACTTGTAAACATGACCTTAACTGCATTTGTCAATGTTAGCATCTGCAGTCATCAACAGAGGGAGGGAAGTCATCCAAGGTTGACAAAATGTACAGTTCACTACTAGATTAGGACAAAGCCAGCATCAACCAGCCTAGGTCAGCATTGAAATTCATTGCAGAAAAACGGCTCCCTGATAACCTGATCAATTTCTTTTTGTGAGACTATTATGGACTGGGATGTTTCCCAGTTCTTGCATCACACACTGGGAGCTGTGGAGAAGTGATGCACATCTAAGACAGCTTTATGGTGTTGTCTGCAGGGCCTCCTGTATATCAGAGTGTGATTGGAAAGTCTGGTCTCATATGGACGTCATGTTTCTCCAGCTCGCGTCTACAAACATCTGCTTCTCATCTCATTGTCATCTTGCTCACGCAAACACAAGAGTCCAGTCCTTCTCCTAACCTCACTGCTCTCATATCCAGCTGAATGTTTGTTCATCTCAATCCTCATGATTCATAAGAAAGACATTCCCCATTAGCAGTGTTTGTATTAATCATAGTTTTTGACAGAAATGTCCTTTATGCTTAGTCAGTTTTCATTAAATCCAATAAAATGCAATATTTTAGTTGATCAAAATAACATTTTTGCTGTGTTGTGGGTTTTCCATGTAATTTTCAGATTTAATGCAGAAGTTTATTTTGTGAATATAGCTCAAATTCTCATATAAATATGTTTGAAAGCGCTAACTGACCCACTAGCAATGCGGCTAGTTTACGTTCATTTAGCTCTTTCAGCACAGGCTGCTCAATTCTATGCTAAAAACATTGTTAGCGCATTGCTAATATCTTGCATTGTTGCATCATATTTTTGTCAACAGGTTGTTATAATCACCTAGAGATTTAAATTCTGTCATCATTTATTCACCCGAATTTTGTTCCAAAACCGCATGGCTTTCTATCCTCCATAGAACACAAAATTCGGACAGAAAACAGAATTTGGACTGGAGCTTAAAAAATGATGCATATGAATCAGCTTTGTGTGAAGGACAGAGCAAACTGTAAGTTATTATTCACTATAGCCTTCCACTCCAGTTGTCTATGATCACTGAGTTAAACCGATAATCAGAACGATTTGATTTATGAACTAATCATTCAGACTGATTTTGTGAACCAATTCATTGAAAAGATCTGATGGATGCTCTTGAATCTCTTCAGAAGATGTAACAAGTCACATGCATTTATGATACTTTAATGATCTGTTTGCATTTTTGCACTTGAAAACCTCCAGTGTCCAGCACATTTTTCAGAATTTGTCCCTTTCTGTTCCATGCTGGAGGAAAATAAGCACTTTCATTTATTTCATTGAACAAGATTAAGTCTGCACATTACTCCAGTTTCTCCCTCTAGCTTTCTTTCTCTTTTCTCTCTCATTTACTCACTCCGAGATCTACTGCACTTCTGCCAGACGCTGCATATGGCAGGCTTGGGAGTTTAGACACGGTTGTGTGATGCCAAAAGTCAGGGGTCAGGGCGGAGGTTGAAAGTCCCCAGGTTACAGGGGGATATGGAGGATGAAAGACAGACAGTGCTTTACTGTCGTCTCTATGGCTGTCATATATCTATGTGCAAAAAGAATGCTCTCTCGCTCTTCATCTCTCCTTCTGTTTTTCTGCAAAAGAGCAAGTGGTGTCCATATGTTCGTCGGTAGCTCTGTGTTTGGAAATTGTAAGAAATGTGTTAACTTAATAGTGTATTTAGGTTCTGAATCATCACAGAACGCCACCGTTCCCATTGAGATCCTACTTTACAAATGATATCATCTGTTTCTGATGATCTCAGTCTGATGTCACTTCCAACTTTAATTCTATGGAGTGTTGTGCAATGATGCATGATTTCACCGCCTGAGGGAACATGCAGTATGTGTGCTTTGCCCTGCAGCCGTAGAAACATCTGCAGTTTCACATTTTTGTGGACATATGGATCTAGGACACACGCTACTTCCAGATGTGAAAACTTCATTCTTAACTGTGTTGTTTACCAAAAATTGAGACACAATTTTTCTGTTACACAAGCTTTCCAGTAATTTCCGGACCGTTTTCGTGCTTAAAATGAATGCAGTCACTCCCATCAAACCCACAATAAAGCTTCAAACAGTGTTCAAACCTTCGGTCACATGTGCTGTATTTCCATGTTTCGACTGGGCTCCACTGCATGTAAACAGTAAATCGAGTCTGGGCCCTGCCTAACTGAGGTGTATTGTGTATGGTATTGTTCTGATACCATACCCTGGTTTTAGGTGCGTCCCATTCCTGGACAAGGCCCCACAGTCACTTCATGCGCCTGGCACTCACTCAACCCCACGATGGCCCTTGAGTTGGAGCCAATGGGGCAGGTATTGTCCTTCAGGAGTGATTTAGTGTGAAGGTTGAGGAGATGGGTCACAGGGAGCATAAGGGAGGTGTGCATCATGGGAGTTTGAAGGGTGGATAGAAAAGGTTGAGGTTAGGGTTGAATTATAGTACTTTAGGGTTGAAGTTCTGTATTGTAAATGTGTCATGGCAGAGAAGAAAGAAGATTTTTCTAGAAATATCTGAGCCTCATTCCCATTCTCATTTGATCTCATTGGCGCCAAGAAAAGGTTTGGCTTGGGGGGGGAATCCAAAGACATCTTTAGTTCCAAACCCGAATTCAACCCAAACCCAAAGCTATTCATGAAACATTAATCCAAACCCGACCCGGAACCCATGAGTTTTTCGGGACTCATCGGGCTCGGGTTGGGTAGCAGACCTCTAGTGTGTCATCCCTGTGGAGGTCTGGCCATTCATCCAGAGTGTTTCCCTGCCTATGGCCCAAGACTCTGGGATAGACTCCAGCTTTCCTTGTGGTTCTATTCAGAGAAGTGGTTTGGAAAATGGATGGATGGATCTGAGCCTGTCCTACCCTTACAAAAAGGTACATGATACAATGATGGTATCAGATGCTAAACTCATGATACATTGATACACAGTGGGCCTGAAATCCATTTGCACAATTTTGGGCACTTTTGTCTTTACTTTCCAATGAAAGTAAAGGAGAGGAGGTGTCATGTTCATGAAAACCAGAGAATAGTACTTGACATTGTATTTGTTGTAACACTGTAATGTCAGAGATTAATTTGGTAGTGGTAATGGTTTTTTTTTTTTTTTTTTTTTTTGTGCAAACAAAGCACTTGCTTCGCTTCATAAAACTGAGGTTAAAACCACTGTAGTCACATGAATTACTTTAATGATGTCTTTACTTCCTTTCTGGGGCTTGAAAACTGTCAATGGAAATACAGAAAGCTCTCAGATTTCATTAAAACAATCTGCATTTGTGTTTCTGAAGATGAACAAATGTTTTATGGGTTTGGAACAACATGGTGAGTAATTCTTGACAGAATTTTAATTTTGTTTGGCCTTGTTCGTTCTTGGATGGGGGGGTGGCATGATGGCTCAGTGGGTAGTACTATTGGCTCACAGCAAGAAGGTCCCAGTCCCTGGTTTGACTTTGGATTGAAGTTTCCCACACAATCCAAAGACATCTTTAGTTCCAAACCCGAACTCGACCCAAACCCAAAGCTATTCATGAAACATTAACCCAAATTTGACCCGAACCCAAAGCTATTCATGAAACATAAACTCATGGGTTTTGGGTCGGGTTTGGGTTATTCAGGACCCGTCTTGCTCTGGCTGGGTAGCTGACCTCTAGTGTGTCATCCCTGTGGAGGATTGGCCATCCATCCACAATTTTTCCCTGCCTATGGCCCAAAACTCTGGATAGACTCCAGCTTTCCTTGCGATTCTATGCAGTTTGGAAAATGGATAGATGGATCTGAGCCTGTCCTACACTTACAAAAAGATACATGATACAATGATGGTATCAGATGCTAAACTCATGATACAAACCCGATTCCAAAAAAGTCAGGACACTGTACAAATTGTGAATAAAAAAAGAATGCAATAATTTACAAATGTCATAAACTTATATTTTATTCACAATAGAATATAGATAACATATCAAATGTTGAAAGTGAGACATTTTGAAATGTCATGCCAAATATTGGCTCATTTTGGATTTCATGAGAGCTACACATTCCAAAAAAGTTGGGACAGGTAGCAATAAGAGGCCGGAAAAGTTAAATGTACATATAAGGAACAGCTGGAGGACCAATTTGCAACTTATTAGGTCAATTGGCAACATGATTGGGTATAAAAAGAGCCTCTCAGAGTGGCAGTGTCTCTCAGAAGTCAAGATGGGCAGAGGATCACCAATTCCCCCAATGCTGTGGCGAAAAATAGTGGAGCAATATCAGAAAGGAGTTTCTCAGAGAAAAATTGCAAAGATTTTGAAGTTGTCATCATCTACAGTGCATAATATCATCCAAAGATTCAGAGAATCTGGAACAATCTCTGTGCGTAAGGGTCAAGGCCGGAAAACCATACTGGATGCCTGTGATCTTCGGGCCCTTAGACAGCACTGCATCACATACAGGAATGCTACTGTACTGGAAATCACAACATGGGCTCAGGAATACTTCCAGAAAACATTGTCGGTGAACACAATCCACCGTGCCATTCGCGTTGCCGGCTAAAACTCTGTAGGTCAAAAAAGAAGCCATATCTAAACATGATCCAGAAGCGCAGGTGTTTTCTCTGGGCCAAGGCTCATTTAAAATGGACTGTGGCAAAGTGGAAAACTGTTCTGTGGTCAGACGAATCAAAATTTCAAGTTTCTTTTTGGAAAACTGGGACACCATGTCATCCTGACTAAAGAGGACAAGGACAACCCAAGTTGTTATCAGCGCTCAGTTCAGAAGCCTGCATCTCTGATGGTATGGGGTTGCATGAGTGCGTGTGGCATGGGCAGCTTACACATCTGGAAAGGCACCATCAATGCTGAAAGGTATATCCAAGTTCTAGAGCAACATATGCTCCCATCCAGATGTCGTCTCTTTCAGGGAAGACCTTGCATTTTCCAACATGACAATGCCAGACCACATACTGCATCAATTACAAGATCATGGCTGCGTAGAAGAAGGATCCGGGTACTGAAATGGCCAGCCTGCAGTCCAGATCTTTCACCCATAGAAAACATTTGGCACATCATAAAGAGGAAGATGCGACAAAGAAGACCTAAAACAGTTGAGCAACTAGAAGCCTGTATTAGACAAGAATGGGACAACATTCCTATTCCTAAACTTGAGCAACTTGTCTCCTCAGTCCCCAGACGTTTGCAGACTGTATGTAAACAATATGTAAAGTCCTTCGGAATAAAGGGGTAACAACCAGGAAAATAACAAATTATTTATACTGTAAGTATTTTAGAACTAAGGGGTACTTATACTATTATGATAGACAACAATCTTACGTTTGGGAGCAATTTAGCGAGAAAGTACACTGATTAAGTTGTTTCAAGGCAAGTAGAAAGAACTATTGCAATCTTTTTTAATACATGGGGAAATATACTTTTGTTTTATGTAGTTACAGGGTAAGTATGACATTGCGGGCTGTAAATTAAAGTGGTGCTTGTTACACTCTTGTTTCATGTAGTTAGAGGGTAAGTAATAAAAAAAAATAAAAAATAAAAAAGGCAAACAATCTGATATCACTGACTCCAAAACCTTAAAAAACAACTTAATTAAAAACAGGTCTACAACACTTATTATTATTTATTCATTTTTTAAAATCAAATTTTCATTTCACATTCTAAAGTCCTGACAGAAAGTAACACGTTTTTCCCCTTTTTTTTTGTTGTTGTTGTTGTTGTTTCTCTTGCTTGGCTTCTGATGAATATTAAGAAGGAATCCCATTGCTATTCTGTATTAAAAGAAAATACAGTAGCCTACACCCAGAAATTTTCTGGTTTAGGCTATTCATCTTTTTGCGTCCGACCGTCACCAGCGCCAGCGCCTAAAAAGAAAAGCTGAATATTAGTTTATAAAATATATATATTGTTTAAATTGTTACCGCCTTTAGTTATTATTTTGGAATAAATGTAAAAATGCGTAAAAACACTTACTTGATGGAAATTTTTACTTGGTTTTAATAAATAGCACATTACATAATGTAAAAATGCAAAACAGAATTGTATTTGGTCTCTCTTTTTATGTAATGTTAACTTAACCAGGAAAATTGTGTAACGGGGACATAAATGAGGACGTTGCCTCCTCATTTTAAAACACCACCGCACACCACAAGTTATGCTGTAAAATCGTTGTAATTACGCAGTACTTTCCGGGCTGTAATCTAAAGCGTTACCAATAAAATAACACAAAAACATGCCCAGAAATATCATGGTAATGCAATGGCAATTAAAGCTATTTATCTTCTTTTTCTTTCTGTAAGTGTGACCTTAATGTTGATGGTTCTTCATTGCTGATGTTTCTATATAGCATGTGTGATTACAGTATGTTCAGTTCCAGCTGGTAATAAATATGAGCAGGTTCCTAATGTTAGTGTGACTGTATGGGCTGCAGTTTCACATTCTGGAGTGCTTCTTTAGACATGTTGCCAAAGCTTTTTCATTTGAATTTAGTCCAGGTGTTCGACTACACTTTTGCACTGAGTGATGTTTTTCCACATTAAGTATGCTCACTGGACATCTGTACCTCCCACTGGGGCTGAAGTGGGGTCATTTTCTCCTTCAGCCTGCCTGAAAGTCCCATCACTACTGTACCTCAAGCAGAGCTAAAGATAGAGCCAGCTTTAGACCTGGAATCAGCAGTGTGTGTGTGTGTGTGTGTGTGTGTGTGTGTGCGCATAAGGGTATATGATGTGTTTTACTGTCTGTGTATGCGAGGAAGAATGAATGACTTAGAATAAGAGACATACAGGCTTTGAGTTCTATTTGTGCTTGTTTATCAGAAACTCAAATGTCTGGTAAAGAGACGTTCTTATTTTTCTTTTGCTCCCTGATAACTTTACCCCAGGAGTCAGGACAATACACTTATGTTATCTACAGCCAAAATAAGATACATTTTTATGAAATAAACGTGTGTGTGTGTATTTTTAAACTTACAAAGAAGGCAAGCAGTTTTGCCTATAGTCAGACTTCCTGTATTTTAAATAACCATTGCTAAATCCGAAGTCTGTGGTTCTGGATGGTTGTGTACGGATTTTTATGTAGGTATTGCTTTATGTAATGTACATTTTAACATCGACACAATTCTTATTTGCCGCCTTCGCTGCAATTGCGGTTCAACCCCTCTGAATATCTGTTTTGCTGGCAAGACAAACCACTGTTTACAGTCAGAATACTTTAGCCTCCATAAACAATGATGTTGAAATGTTCAGTTGAACTTTAGTTGGTTGGTTTTAGCAATTCATGTGAGAGAATGTGGCTAGCATTCATGTGAAAATAAATTCTATTGTTGTTGTTGTGTAAGTATATTTGTGTGTGAATATTGTGAGGTTGAATGTTCTCAAGGCCAAGTGGTTTTACAGCACACACAGTTTCTTCTAAATGAGTCCATTTCCCTCAGCTCTTACAGAGACACTGTAACCTCCAACTACATAGATCTCCACCACATTACTTCTATTGGCTCTCAGGCTCTTAAACCACATCCACACTGGAGCCAGAAGAATGTTAATTGCCTAGTCTGTCTTTTTTAAGAGTTAGTCTAACCTACAGTATAGTAGGTGTATTAGCCCCCCTCAGGTGTAAGTGAACAGTTATAAGCCAATTATAGATTTGAGGAAATTTTAGATAAAATATAAAACAGTGGTTCTCAACTGGGGGCCAGGGCCGCATGATGACTTAAAAGTTTTTAAATGTATAAATTATCATTCGTCCATCCTTCCTAGAGCTTATCCTCTATAGGGTCGCAGGTATAAATTAATAATTATATACTGAAATAATCAAACTCTGGCTTAAAGTTCTAAAAACACAAAATCAAAATTTAAACTGCAGTCATATTTGTTTACTTATATTTCTTTATATGGATCATTGACGAATAAGGTTTTTAAAAGTGTAAAAAAAAACATAATTGAGACATAAATAATTTTGGTTTTATTAAAATAATTTTGGTTTTATTAAAGTTTTATTAAGTGTTAACAATGAGATTATATGGTTTTTATAATCAATTAACACTGCTTTTGTCAAAATTTGACACCAAAAAAGTCATTTGGTTTTGGTTTTACCGAATGACACTTTTGGTTATACCGAATGACGATATTTTCAAACAATGCTAACAGGCTTATATCTAGCTAGCTGGCAAAAGGACAATCAAACATTTTATATTTAGTACAAGTTTTTAAAATATTACAACATTTGCCATGTTTTATAGCGGTTGTACCAAATGACCTGATGTTTCGGGACATGTGTATGAGCAAGTGAAAACATGAATTTTTCAAATAGTTAAGACAGAGTTAGTTACTTCGCTTCATGACCATGTGGCCCTTTGCAGGTGTCTGAATGATGTCACATCCTGTCACATTGACCACATGACTTGATCCAAAATGTTCCCTTTATACTGGTTACTCCGAATGACATCAATGAAATTCATTTTTCTGGACATTCTTTCTCATAACAAAGCAACGACTTCTACACATAATTTTATTACCATTTTGCACTATGTTGATATATGATGTTATAAAATCATGCCAGAATAAAAAAAATATATATACATTTATTTCATTTTAAGATATTTTAATCACAAATGAAATGGCTGTATTGGCCTTTGGATGGTTAAACTGAATGACCTTTTGACACTTCAAAATCTTTAAAATACATTTATATGTAGCAAAATATAATTAAAATCTTTTGGATTCAATAAAAGAGATCTAGTTGTTCTACTTTACATACTTTGGATGTCGTATCTTTGTTTTTTGTTATTATTATTAAGGCCTTTGGACAGAAAAATGACTTGTCACGTCATTGACCCATATATTGAATTTTATTGAAGAACATACATTTTTTAAATATCTAGAATCACTAAATGAACTCCCAGTTTGCAGGGTTTTGGACTCGAGTCACATGACTTTGACTTGACTTGGACTTGAGTCCCAATTTTGCGACTCGAGTTATGCCTGCTACAGATTTCGGCAATCATAATATAATTACAAATCACACTGTACCACATGGATCTAACAAACTTGGGTATGACATGAATGTAGACTGTACAATGATGACACCTATTGAATTGTAGGCTATGACGCATGTTAGTATAGAAGAATAAATTGTCATCAGCATGCGCTAGAGGTAAACAAATGGAGCAAGATGAATTGCCAATTTTGGTTTATATGTGTGCTGAAAAAAAAAAGAGGAGGAAGCGAAAGAGGAGAATATTGACACTTTCATGGCTAGGGAAAATAGGCCAAATTGACATGTCAATTTTTCAAATGGAGCTTGAGGTAAGTAGTTTTAAGTTTTAGCGCCACGTCGCGTTGATCAATATGCCATTTTATGTTGCATTTTTATTGGATAGTCAGTAGATGTAGGTCACAGCAGCAAACACACTGTGACATGATCATGTTAAATTTCTGACACTGTCAGAAAATTATCGCAGGCTATCTTTGGTTGCAAGACCGTGACAACAGCCCTCTTTGAACCTCTCTCACTGTACGACATGGGACCACCGTTTAGGAGACACGAGAGAAAAATGCAACATAAAATGGCACAGAAATCACCACAATTGGTCATCTTTTGTCTGGGACAGCCCAAAATCATACAATGTGTACCGGGCTTTAGACAACAATGACTCGCGACTTGATTTGGACTTGAGCCAATGTGTTGGCACATTATAGAGGTAACTGTAAAGTTTACTCTATTCATCTTTCTGTTTGCCAACTCACTTTCTTGTCTTTTGGGAGAAATGGAAGAATTCACATGTTGTAAATCCTACAGGCTCTGACTGCATGGTAGCTAGGGCTGGGACAATACATCGATTACCTTCTATACATCGCGATACAAGGAATCTGGAACGATTCTGATATTTTCCGATTGTATCGCGATTCTCTCTCTAATCGATTCTGAGCTTAGTTTTTAACAGCAGATAGCACTACGTGCTTTAGAAACACATGTAAAGTTACACTGCTTGCTTCCAGTTCCTTTACACACACCACTTAAACCTAAAATAATCATTCATAAAGTTCGAAAAGGTTGAAAAGCGAATTACAAGGGTGTTCGCAGTGGGCTGTGTTTACATTAATCTCGCGTCATTAAAGTATTCTGGGCCAAGGTGCAAGTGTATTTAACCACTTACATGACTCAGCTGAACACACAAGCGCTCTCCAGTACTCTTCTTCGTGAGCATTTGAGTGTGCGGTTAAAAACTAGCCTAGAGCGCCATCTGCTGTTAAAACTCAGCTCAGAATTGAGCTTATCAGGAAAATATCCAGATTCATTGTCCCAGCCCTAATGGTAGCGCATGTAGCCTCTAAACTTAGTGATCAACTGTGATGATCATTATAAACACAAAATACATTTACTTGCATATATTTGAGGATCTGAAATCATCTATTTTACATTCTAGTAAACAAGCTTAGGCTCTATATATATTTCGAATAAGAAAAATGAAAGAAAACCAATACGTCAGTCATACAACGCCAAGATTGCGAAGTGTCATGTGACACTTGATGCGTCGCCATGGAAATAGGAATGCGCGTATGTACCTCATCTCCATGACAGATTTTTAATGAAGTTTGAATAATGTATCGTCAAAACATGTTGAAAGAATATATTAGAATATAAAATAATATTGGCCTACAAAAAAACACTTTTATTCATCCATCCCTCAGTCTTTTAAATCCAGCTCATTTTCAGGAACATAATAATATACATAAAAACACACCAACATAAAGTCCTCTCTCGTCCTTCACTTTTATGCTTCCAGAGTTTGTCCGTAGGACTCGAGACCGGTGTGGCGTGCAGGTGACGCTCATTAGCACTCGCACAACCGGCCTGCTTGCCACAAATGAGCTTTACCTTTGGCTAACTCCATCCTGAATCTTTGTTACTCTTTGTTAATCTTTGTTGTAATTTTGTGGTATTATAAGTATTTACAGAAGGTTAATTGTGAGGTTGATGCCACTAGAGTGTTAGTGTTACTGATCTGTTGCCTTGTCAATGAGGCTCTCTACTGCTACCATAATGTTTTTTATTTATTTATTTATTTATTTTTAAAGCATGTGAATGTCCACTTGAGTTTAAAGTGGATTTATAGAGGCTATTTTAATTCCCCCAGCTCATCCGTCAATAATATCCCTGCACATAATCATAAGAGCTCTTCAGAGGTCAACAGGGATCAGTGTCATTCAGAAGCTATAAAGGAAAATTGCCATGAAGAGGGAGTAAAGATACTAAAAGGAATAGTGAGAAAATGGACTTGGTGATGGAGAGATATTAAAAATGTCAGCGGGTGAGAATTGAGAAAATGGAGAAGAGGGAGAGCTGAGAGAGGGAATAGGTCTCGGGTTCAACCTCCTGTCTGTTTTAATTTGCTTCTCTGCTTAGTGCCTAGCAGGACCTATTCGCTGGGTAAACCACAGCTCTGGCATTCCCATTCCTCCAGAATCCCTGTTCTGTCACTCTTCCGTGATCTGTTTTCTCATTGGGATATTAATGACAGGAGCAAGATCTTAGAGTAAGTTTATACACATGCTGGTTTGCTTCATGTGGGCTATTTCTAAATAAACACGCTGTATGTATATATATATATATATATATTCATATCACGCACCCAAACTTAATTGCCAAATGAATGGAGACCCATGATAATCTTATATTGACTTCTAAGGCCACTTCTAGAGGCGACCTCAGTGATTTTCTCCCACAGTAAATGCAAAGTCTTTCTACATTTGTGTGATTAGTTGCAATTAATTCAACTTATCATTCAATTAATTTAATTTTGTTATTAACAGTCATAATTAGGGCTGGGTAAACAATATCGATTTTTCGCTTTTGATCGATTCTCATTTTTACCGATATCGATTCTTAAATCTTAAGAATCGATTAGTCTAGTCTGTTTTCAGTTGATGAATGAACAGAACATGTAGCGCGCCTCCCATAAATCGCAATAATCTTTGTGCTTTGTTACTTTTTGATATTAAGCAAAGTCTCAGATTTCAAATGACGTCCATCTTATTATGAGATTCAAAAAATAAATACCGTTTTGGCGCTGTTTAATGTGACGTCACAGCGCCTCAGTCAACGGCTTTGGCCTCAGTTAAAGAGAAGCAGCAGCACGGAGCGCAGGTGAACTGATCCTCTCCTCCGCTTTAATAACAGTTACAGCGCAAATTAACATGACTGAACATCTGAAGGTATGTTAAAATATACTGTACAACTTACCGAAATCCGTATCATGTCTCTTGTAATAGCTCAATCAGTGTTTCAACCTCGGAAAAACGTCAATAAAACAGCTTGTAAACAATGTCACGTAACGTCACATTTACCTCAGAAAAACATATTCAGTGACCATAAACTAATTAGTCAGCTAGAAAAGTGAACTCTAGAAAGCAGCATTCTGATATAGCTATGCACCGTTACTCATTATAATGTTCTTCAATATTTAATGCATCTTTGAATAAATCAGTGATGACAGCCACGATTTAAATTAAAAAATAAATAAATAAATAAATAAATTGGAGTAGAAATATGATTATGTAATTCTAAACTTTATTTATTATAAAAATAATTGAGTGTAATTTAAGTGTTTGTAATAAGTTAATTTTAACCTTCATTATTATAGTAAAGTAGTACCAACTGACTAGTTTACAGCATTAGTTGAGAGATTTTTTCCCTTTAGAAAATTTGCCATGTACTGTAACTGATATACTTCATCCAATCGTAATCGAATCGATTCGAATCGCAAGCATGTGAATAGAAATCGAAAACGGATTATAATATCCATGAATAATTAACTCAAGAAAAGGGCACAAGTTTCCATGTTTGTTTAGCTGCACTGTGTACTCATGCTATAATTGGGCAATTGAACAATTTAGCTGATTCAGGGTTTTAAAGGCACCATATTACAGTTTAACAAGTGTGAGCGATGTTTCTAGATCCTTAAAATGTTTCCTGCTGAGGTACATTCAAATTAAATGCCAGAACTGTAGCTCTGAAGCCAAATTGTGAGGAAAGTTAAATGAGTTTTCACCAGTTAACACTGTGGTTAGTTGAGCTAGATGTAGTATAGAAACCACCGGAGAGGTCTGCATCTATAGACATGGCAAATGTTGTATTATTTTTACACAGTAGTGGTACTTTAATACATGCTTGCATTTAAATAAGTGCAATAAAATAGCTTTCCTGTAAGAATCTGGCTTATTTCCCAGCAGTTTGTATATATTTGCTCAATTCTGCCGCTGTTCACATGTACAGATCACCATTCAGTATACTGAGCTTTGTGACGGTGCTCGCACTAAAGGTGTGACCTTAACACTGCATTGATATTTTCATAGATAGAAACTTTCGTTCCCCACATCAATATTCCCCTCATGTTTTTCACACTCTTACACACGCAAAGTAATTTTGGTTCTCTTCACTCCTGACTAGTGGCCCCTCAGTTTTCCAGGTGTTCGTGCGCTTTCACATGTCATGTTAGTTGTTCACCACAGCTTTGTAGTTGAGGTCACGTCTGAGAATGTAGCGTGTGTGAGAACGGCAAGCATTCGTGCCGACTGTGGTTGAGCAGTAGATTCCATTAGAGATGTGAAGACCACACTTGCTTTTGTACAGTACCAAATACAGTTTGTGTAAATGTCAGCTTTAGCCTTTGTCTCACTACATACTGGCCTGAAAGCGTGAAGCCTTACATCTGCACATTGCAGGTATACAGATGTAAATGCTCCACTTGTACTGCTGTAGTTTCTCATGAAGTTTTATCACTTGAAAGTACGAATGTGAGCATGTATGTGTTTGATTAGATGTGATAGGGGTTGCATCTCAAAATATAGACAGAATTTTAAGGCATCATAGACACATTTAAGTCTTAACACACTTATGTGCACTTTGTAATAATGTCAAATTGAAAGTTTTACTTCAAAGTGCATTTTAAATAATTTTTTACAGTCTTTTTTTATGCTTTAAAGAAATACACTTATTCTGATGTGTTGACTAATTAAGCACATGTAAAGTATTTGATTTTGAGTTATTTATTTGATTTTTATTATTTTGATTATTACATTTCATATATTTTAAATGTACTAAAATGCAAATGTTTTTTTTATCATTTATAAATGTGTAATTTTAAATACATGTCATAAAGGTTTCAGTACACTGTAAAATCCGATAAGTTACAGTAGCTTAAACCATTTGAGGAAACCGATTGCCAAAAACCATTTAAGTTTTAAAACCAGTAAGTATGAGTACTGTAAACTCATATACTTTGAGTTATATTCACTTATATTTTAGTGTTGGTTTAGTCAATGATTAGTGTAAACTCAACTTAAAGATTTTAAGTTTATTTCATTCATTCAGTTTGAATTCAGGTAACAAATCTAACTAAGTCTTAACAACTAAATGACATTTGAAGTACATTTTAGCTGATCTTAAATGCTTATCAGTATATTTGGCAGTACCATTTTTCAAAGACAATAGAAGTAATTATGAAATTACATATAAAGGGGTACTTAAAGGGTTAGTTCACCCAAAAATGAAAATTCTGTCATTACTCACCCTAAGACCTTCGTTCATCTTCGGAACACAAATTAAGATAGTTTTGATGAAATCCGATGGCTCAGTGAGGCCTGCATTGCCAGCAAGATCATTAACACTTTCAGATGCCCAAAAAGCTACTAGAAACATATTTAAAACAGTTTATGTGACTACAGTGGTTCAACCTTAATGTTATGAAGTGACAAGAATACTTTTTGTGCGAATCTTTTTTTTCGAATCAGTGGTTCGAAGCGCGTATCAAACTGCCAAAGTCACGTGATTTCAGTAAACAAAGCTTCGTTACGTCATAAGTGTTTCGAAATTTCAGTGGTTCACCACTGAGGGGCGTCACTTTGGCAGTTTGTTACATGCTCCGAACCACTGATTCGAAACAAAAGATTCGCAAAGCTTCATGAAGCAGTGTTTTGTAATCGCCCATCACTAGATATTGTTGAGTAAAGTCGTTATTTTGTTTTTTTGGCGCACAAAAAGTATTCTCATCGCTTCATAACATTGAGGTTGAACCACTGTAGTCACATGAACTGTTTTAAATATAACTTTAGTAGCTCTCTGGGCATCTGAAAGCGTTAATTATCTTGCTGTCAATGGAGGCCTCACTGAGCCATCAGATTTTATCCAAAATATCTTAATTTGTGTTCCGAAGATGAACGAAGGTCTTACGGGTGTGAAACAACATGAGGGTGAGAAAGTAATAACAGAATTTTCATTTTTGGGTGAACTAACCCTTTAAGTAAGTTAAAAAAAAAAAAAAAAAAAAAACACTCTTTAAGTTCAGCTAATTGCATTTAATAAAAAAATCAAATATGTCTTCATTTATTTGCAATTAACATGCAGTTAAATGTCTGAAAACATTACATTTAGTTCACTGTTAAGTATATTCTTTTAAAGTATATAATAAATACCCTTTTTAACGTATGCTAAAGTGTTTTTCACAAGCATGTAAGCAGCATTTGGTTTTGGAACCCAGAGTCAATAGTGAGACATTCCATTTTTGGACATGTGGCTTTTTGAATGAGCTATAGTACCCTAAAATGCTGTCTAGATAAGCAGATCATGAGGTTTTGAGATCACAAGGTTTTTTTTTTTCTTTTTCTCCCCAGTACACACATAATGCATTGCAATATGCTTAGTAAAAAAAGAGAGAGAGAAAAAAAAAAGATGGTGAATGAGGTGAGAAAAAGAGTTCTTATAAAATCCTTTTTAAACATCCATAAAATCTTGATTTATAGTTACTCAGTTTAATCTAAAAAATTTGTGTTGTGTATTTTTATGCTTAAAGTTGTTTTGTTAGCTTAGCAACATGCTAAGGTCACATAGTCAAATGAAAACAATTGTGAGTTCATTCTCCTGTACAGAGTACTCTTGTCAAGTTGCTGCCTATGTACAGTTTTTTTTTTTTTTTTTTTTTTTTAATAAATGAAATTCCATATCAGTTCAGATGCTGCCTATGTAGGCAGGAGATGACTTGGAACAGAGCCTACTGTAGGTGTTGTCTCTCAGCCATGAAAGGAAGAAGTGTACAGGCCTGAAACCCACATGGAAGACCACAGTCACTTTCGCTGTCGCTCAGTCACGCCTCTCACTTTCATCCTCTCTTTTATCCTCCTTTCATTTCCATTCTCATTGTTATGCGCATTATCTTACATTCTTTTTCCCCTGTTGTATGGTTTTTCTTCTGTACTCCTCTCACACTCCCTCTGAGTGACCTTCGGATGGTCAGTAATTATAGTCTTCAGTTAAGGAAGTGGTTAAACGCTGCTTACACTACCACAGTCGTCACTCACTGCAGTCTTCAGGCTTAATGGGGGGTCAAATTCAGCTAAATGTTAAGGACATTGAAGAGAGAAACTTCTCTACTATAATACTTCTCTACTATATAGTATGTGAAAAACAGTACTCCAAAAGATTAGCATGTCCAAATACCGAATAGTACCTACTAGGCCCTGTTTACACCTGGTATTAAGATGCATTTTGGTCGATCAGATCACAAGTAGACAAGGGAGACACATTGCCGTTTACACCTGGTGTTTTAATCCGTCTCTTTTGTCCACTTTCAGCCACTTCTGTCCTGATTTCTTCAAGGGGAGGGTCTATGGCCGGGTAAATGGTTTTTTTTTTTTTCATATCTTTCGATGTAATGGACAAAATAAGCTTGCACAATTTACACATGAACGCGATCGGAGACCATGGAAAAACATACGGAGAGCAGCAGCTTTGGTTTCTGCTCTGTCAGCCGCAAGACAGACCAAACGCTGTGAGAGTGTGTTAGAAATCAGGAATGGTGAGAGAACATTGTGCTTGGTACATTTTTCATCTTCAATCCAAACTTGGGTCTTCAGCTGACAAAGTTTAAATCCCGTCTGGCTAGCGCGCTTTCCATAATGTTTACGCGTTAGGTCAGTAGGTGGTCTTTTGTGGCTGTTCGATCACATTCGACCACATGAGCGTTTACACTACGAAAGCAATCTGGTCAAATGCGTTTCAACTACCTTGGGAAGTGGTTGAAAGTGGACAAGCTCAAAACATTTTACACCCCATTTACACCTGTATTTAGTGGCGTCCGCTTGTAATCTGATAGACCAAAACACACACCGAACACACTGAACCTCTCTCTGAAATTTGGGGTCATGGCAAAGCTGAATTTTCAGCATCATTACTCCAGTCTACAGTGTCACATGATCCTTCAGAAATCATTCTAATATGATGATTTACTGCTCAAGAAACATGTCTTATTATTATCAATGTTGAGAACAACTGCTTAATATTTTTGTGGAAACCGTGATACTTTTTTCAGGATTTTTTGATGAATAAAAAGTTGAAAAGAACAGCATTTATTTTAAATAGAAATCTTTTATTAAACTGTAAATGTCTTTACTGTCATTTCAATGCACCTTGCTGAATAAAGTTACTTTCTTAAAGAAAAAAAACTCAACTTTTGAATGGTAGAAGCTTTTTCGCTAGTGGCGTCAGAGTTTTGGGTCCCATGTAAAGCAAAACAAAAACAAAACACACAAAAAAGTAATCCTTAGGATATACAGACACAGAGTTCCAGGAAAAAAAGGAGGAGTTTAAATTGACTGGAAAGTGACCCAAGTCTCTGTGTGCCAGGGTTGCGGTGTGTCTGTGTGTTTGTGTTCACACCGCTGAACCCTGTAATTTGCAGAGGGAGACAGACTGCTGCGAGACAAGCTTACATTCAAAAACTGCACTCTCCATGATGCTG
This sequence comes from Ctenopharyngodon idella, assembly GCF_019924925.1. Lineage (NCBI taxonomy): Eukaryota > Metazoa > Chordata > Actinopteri > Cypriniformes > Xenocyprididae > Ctenopharyngodon > Ctenopharyngodon idella. The sequence goes on along the minus strand of NC_067239.1, from coordinate 4,053,854 downwards.
CTGCTCACATTATGTTTGGACTTTCCCTCACTGCCAGAACGAACACACACACGCACACACACACACAGGTTTGTTTTGCTATCTTATTGAGGACATTCGGACGTAATGGTTTTTATACTGTACAAACTGTACATTCTATCCCTCTACACTACCCCTAAACCTACCCATCACAGAAAACTGTCTGCATTTTTACATTTTTAATAAAACATTGTTTAGTATGTTTTTAAAGCTATTTTAAATATGAGGACTCATTAAACGTCCTCATATTTCATGTTTACGTCATAATACCAGTGTAATACCCATGTCATTATACAAATTTGTGTCCTTATAAATCACAAAAATGCGCGCACACACACACACACACACACACACACACACAATTTCCTATTGACTGAGTCAGGGTGTTCTCCTCCACATGCTGACAGCATACATCTCACATAAATAATTCTGCTAAGAGATGATGGTTTCAGTATACAGTGGGATCCACATTGAAAGAGTTTTTTCCCTCATTTATTCCTGAAAATAAAAAATATTATCATTACTGCTAGTTTACATTTAATTCAAATTGTTATGCTGATATTATATTGTGATGGAAAAATGTCAGACATTTTCACTAGTGGTCTTGTTGTATTATGCACATTAAGTATTCATAATGTATAGTACACATTGTTATTCTAGTATTATACACAATAAACACAATTAAAATGCACTGTAAATCTTTTAGACCTTTAAATACATTATCAACAAGATTAAATAACACATAAAGCTCATTGTGTAACTTCCTTTTTCTTAGCAGCTCAGCCATTTCCACAAAGGGTGTTAGAAACAGTTGATGCATAAAGCCATAAGTGTGTTATTTTATTTTTAAACTATCCTTTTGTCAAAAAATACATGAAAACAAACTTCAGGAACTATGTAAACAAACATAATGATCGTTGTTAAACCCCCCTTTTGAATACCCCTTCATCATCTATAATATTCATAACCTAACAGATGTGCGCATTATATTTTACTGATAGAATAATCTATTACAATATAATTCTAAGTGGAAAACAAAATAAATTTGTCAAATAATATCTTACAAAGCAAATACATAATTAATCTAGTAACTTGATCTACATGATCTAAACATGATCTACGATACATAAAAAAACAATATTTAGTATGGCTCCTGCTTTAAAGTTATACCTGTGAATAAGTATTTTAAAGGATTAGTTCACTTCAGAATTAAAATTTCCTGATAATTTACTTACCCCCATGTCATCCAAGTCTTTCTTTAGTTGAGAAGAAATTATGGTTTTTGAGGAAAACATTCCAGGATTTTTCTCCATATAATGGACTTCAACAGTTACCAATGGGCTGAAGGTCCAAATTGCAGTTTCAGTGCAGCTTCAAAGGGCACGCATTACGTAATCACGATGGAAAGGTCACACGTGACGTAGGTGGCAGTAGGTAGGGTAGGGCGAAAAACTCCATCTCATTTCATTTTCAAAATTGTCTGACATCATTGTTTTACCTTTTGTAAAGAACGTTTGACTTAGTTTTTGCCCGTTTGTTTTGTAGACACTGGATCGGTACTTCCGCCTATGTCACACATGACCTTTCCAACATGATTACGTAATGCGTGGCGCATCACAGAGCAGTGCAAGATGAGCATTTGTGGTTAAAAAGTATATAATTTTTTTTTTTTTTTTTTTTTTAGAAAATGGCCGATCGTTTCGCTAGACAAGACCCTTATTCCTCATCTGGGATCGTGTAGAGCCCTTTGAAGCTGCACTGAAACTGACATTTGGACCTTCAACCCATTGTACTCCAGTGAAGTCCACTATATGGAGAAAAATCCTGGAATGTTTTTCTCAAAAACCTTCATTTCTTTTTGACTGAAGAAAGAAAAACATGAACATCTTGGATGACATGGGGGTGAGTAAATTATCAGAATTTTAATTCTGAAGTGAACTAATCCTTTAATGTATTACAACTGTGGTTAAAATTATTTGTACATACTGTACAACAGAGGAACTTATGAATATCTTTTATCATGCAGCTTTTACAATGTTTTGAAATAACATTACCAAAATGAACTTCAATTGCTTTTAAATACCTTGCTACTGTATCTCTTGGTATTTAAACTAGTTCACTATATAAGGAAGCGTCGGACTGTATAGAGTACATTAGCAATTCTAGCAACTTGATTAAAACTCCAGAAAATCTCCAGGTAGTTATTCGCTGTCTGAGCCTGTCATAAATTCTTGAGCAAGAGTAGCTAGATGCTGATTCCATCTGCTCTGTTGTGGCAGCTGGGTGTTCATGGGTAATGTGAGATTTTTGATACCTGTCACTCGTCATCTACAGGAGTCACATAATATTAAAGTTCTCTCTTTCATTTGTGTCTCTGTCCCAACATCTTTCTGGATTTTGAGTGTTAGTGTAACCCTGAATTCTCCCGTCTCAGACTTCCCTTTTAGTTGGCCATCCCGGGAATTTGAACTGAGTAAATGTGTGCTGTCTTTCCAGTGTGGGCGGGAGATATGCAGTGAGTCTGGTGTGATTTGACAGCCACTTCTGAGCCAGCTCAAGCAGTGCTGAGTTAGCAGATTGAGGTTATTAAAATCAAGAATGGAGTAAATATTTGAGGACAGACTGTTTGAATGTAAACCTGTTTATTTGAATCTCTGCAGTTGTACAGCTATAGGGAAGATGTTCCAACTCTGCCACTGTGTCCAACTATATCAGATAACAGGTTTGTCCTCTCACTGGTCACCCCATCAGTTTACTGCTTATTTACATAAAGTTGAGCTCTTCACTTGAAAAATAAATGTTCCAAAATAGGGTTTTCACAGTGAGGGTGTTTACATGCACCCTCATAATGGGATTATAATGGGATTTTGGCAATATTGCGATTAAACTTTACCTCATGTAAACGCAATACTTCGATCAAATCGTTTAAGCTCTTAATCATAGTAACTTTTTATAATCTGGGCTGGGCTTAGTTGTTTTCTTTTTTAATAACAAAAAAGTTATTCTATTTTTGGCCAATGCAAAGGCCCTTTCACACCATAAGTGAAATGAATAAGCCTCAGGCTGAAGGAAATGCAAATTCACACCTGTACAGTAGAGGGCGCAGCTCAGACAAGAAAGTTCAGCAGTTCAACAATAATAAAAAAAAAGAAACACAAATGTTATGTTTATCTAAAGTCATTTTTGCTAATTAGTATGGTTGAATTGGATCATTGAAGGTCAGCAGCAAAGACATTGGTTAATAAAGTGAGATTAAATACATAAAGTATATTTGTGTAATTTAACATTTAATTTGTGGAGGTTTGCGTAAAATTCTGAGTTTGCATGTCATTGTTTTTATTCATTTTGAGGAATACTGAATCTGTTTTAGTAAATGCCTGCTCATGTTTAGTCTAGAACTACAATAACCATCATGTTCACACAGCGCACACAACACCTCTGCACTTTATTTCCCTCAACATGGGGACTGGAGAGCTGTCAGTCAATAAATAGGAAAACAAAGTAACTTGCGTTACTTATTTGAAAAAGTAGTTCCTTTAATAGTTACTTGGAAAAAGTAATCTGATTACGTAACTCGCGTTACTTGTAATGTGTAACCCCCAACACTGCTGCTACTCAATGAAACAAGTAGCTTGTTTTGAAACTATTCACTATTTTGCTGTTCATGCTACTGGATTCCCTAATTAAGTCAATAATTGATAGCTCAACTGGAAAGTCTTCTGTCAAGGTCAATAACCTGTGGTTTGTGCTTGTACTGTGCTGCCTATATTTTTTTTGGAACAGTGTGTTATGACTGACAGATATTTTTTTCTTCTTAGATAACTGGAGATGTTACTGGTCCCTTAATCCTCCCCTTATGTGTTTGACCTTTCACTTCAGTGCAACAAGTCAAAGGTTAGAGGTGAAAGACAATCTGCTCTTTTTTTCCTTCAAGAATGCCTCTAGGAGTGTCACATAGATGTGCAGTGAAGTGTCTGAGCAAGGAAACCTCCAAAATAATCATGTGACCATTAGGTATTTTTTTAAAACAAATCACTAAAACCACCTAATAAACACATACTGTGCTTCATTTTTATTTTACAGCTGTAAAATGACACATTGTACATGCTGTATACTGTATCTTGGTTTTGCTTATGATATTTGACGATTATTGGCATTTTATAAAAAAGAAAGTTTGCTGCCCCACTGTTTACTTTCAAACACACACGCATTCCCATATGCCACTAATGTTTTCTTCGATAGTTCTCTGTTATAATTTTTTTTCATGTCCCCCACGATGGCCTTGTTTGTGCTCTTTATTGTGGCTCTGAAAAGGCTTTAAAATGTGCGAGTCAAATAAGGAGGGGACTTTTTACCACCACACACCAAAATGTTATGCAACAGTCCCTAAGCCACACTCCCATGTGTCCACATGGACCTTTGAGAAAGCAAGCGAGTGAATAATAGGACAAGATGATCAATATTAGAAACAGATGTTGTGGATGAGAGTCCTGCTGTGGCCGTTGTGGAGGTCACTGGAGGTTTTGGCTGTGGCTCTTAATGTGCAGGAGGACACTCAGAGAAATATACGGTCAAGTGGTCAGATCTGCATTTCTTTTATGAGTATGGTATGCTGGTGAATCACTCTGCTGTGTATTTTGTGTCTTTCTGGAGAACTGATCCAAGAGGGAAAAAGTGTGATTTAACATTCATGAATTATGTTTTTTTGTGGATCTCTGATGGGAAATTTTTCTTTAGCCCACAGGTGGTGTTTTTGATTTACTTGGATGCACTTTGAGCCAAACTTGTTGGAAATCCCCAAATTATTATTTGCTGCTAATGAATGTAGGTATTTTTATTTTATTTTATTTTATTTTATTTTATTTTATTTTATTTTATCTATCTATCTATCTATCTATCTATCTATCTATCTATCTCCCCCCAGAATCACTACAGCTGGTCATAAATGTTTCTCATTTGATGTTATGAATTATTTTATTATAGAGAATAGTTCGAACAAAAAAAAAAATTCTCCCATCATGAGATACATATGGAATAGCATTTCAACCTCAGAGTACAAATAAAACTAATAATTGAGAGAAAGTTTAAAACAAAATGAAAAATCGCAATTCAAATGTTCGGTGAGATTTTTTTTTTTTTTTTTTTTGAAAGATGTCTCTTATGCTCAACAAGGCAGCATTTAATTTGATTAAAATATAGATTTGATAAAAATTATGAAATATTATTGCAATTTAAAATAAGTTATATTATATAATAATATATTTTAAAATGTAATTTATTCCTGCATGGAAAAGCTGAATTTTCAGCACCATTACTCCAGTCCTCTGTGTCACATGATCCTTCTAGAAATCATTCTAATATGCTGATTTGGTGTTTAAAAAATATTTCTTATTTTTATCTATGTTGAAAACAGTTGTGCTACCTATGTTTTGTGGAAATTGACATTTTTTTTTTCCCATTTATTTAAAATAATTATCATGTCTTTTACTATCACTTTTGATAAATTTATTGTGTTCATGCTGAATAAAAGTGTAATGTGTAAGTAAAGTAAGCTAAGTAATTAAGTAAGTACTGACCCCAAACTTTTGAATGGTAAAGTAAAAATTCCCAATTATTAAAGGCTGAAACTGGAAAAAAAAAAAATAGTTGCAATTGTGATTTATATATAATGAAGCACATTAAAGCAAAGCGCTGTAGGTCAAAATGAAGTGGTTTAGGAGACACACTGCGTGGCATGAAAGTAATCCCAGAAGCATGTAATTGTGAGCAAACAGTGTTTCTCAGCGTACAGCTACAGCAGGGTATTTTTCCACTGACAGGCAGGTCAGACTGTAGGTTAAAGGAAACAATAAGAGATGATAGAAACCAACGGAGTGTTTTTCTAGAGGCGTGGACGCACAGTTAAATAGGTGAAATATGGTGGCCTCAGCAGGTGGGGGGGATCTAGGTTATATCTAATAGAGTGAGAGATTGAGGGAGACAGACGGGAGGGAGTGTTTTCCCCCCGCTTTCGCCTGTCTGGGTTTTTCTTTGAGCTCAGCAGGACTGGTAGAGTCCGTCTGCTAATTCGCATTTCACACATACCAACAGGAGGCCTCCGACAGATGGAGAGAGGAGAGGGGGATTGTGGGAAGGAGTGAGGAAAGGCAGGACTGTACCGAGGGAAAGTGTGAACGGAAAGACGACAGAGATTAATGGAAAATTTGTAATAGTAACAGTGTGAAAGTGGTGGATGTGCTGTGGAGGTCAGATGCTGAAAATGTCGATCAGTAGAAAAGTCGGTCAGTAGGTTTGGTTTTAGCTGGCAGATTCCAGGGTAACGCCAGTTAAGGTGCCAGGCTTTGGCTCTCTCCTTGATACTTTTTTCTACTGTGCTGTGCTGTATCCTATTACAGCAAGACAGAAAATGTATTTATTAATTAGTGAAGAGGGCCGTGCACAGGAGATGCCCTCGCAATTTAACAGATCTGGAATGTTTTTGCAGAGAAGAGTGGGAAAATACTTCCATGTCTAGATGGAAGTATTTTCTTCAAATACAGTAAGTATTACCTCAGGGGTGTGCACACTTATGCAGTTAATTATTTTAAGTGTTTTGTTTGTTTGTTTGTTTTTTTACATTTTTAGTGTTAAGTTGAAACTTTTCAAATGTTTTCAACATTATATGAAACCAACAATAAAGGGATAGTTCACCCAAAAATGAAAATTCTGTCATAAATTACTGAAACTTTGATGCTTCAAAAAGATCATAAAGAGATTGTAAAACTAATCGAAATGAATTGAGTGGTTTAGTCCAAATGTTCTGAAGAGGCTCGATCACTGAACAGATTGAATTTAGACTTTTATTCACATAAACATTCATCAGCTCACACATCAGTTGTGGTAAACCGAAGCTCAAGCATGTTTGCTTGACGTGCAAGAACCAATGAGGTTCATTCTCCTGTTACGCAGCACGTTTGAGCTTCCGCAAGAACCAATGAGGTTCATTCTCATGTTACGCAGCATGTTTGAGCTTCCGTAGAACCAATGAGGTTGAGGATTGTTCTCACGCATCAAGCAGGTTCGGTTGAGCTTCTGTTTATGTTCGCTGATCAATGTTTATACGTGAGTAAAAGCCTAAATTCAATTTGTTCATTATATGCGATCGAGTCTCTTCAAAAAATGTGGACTAAACCGTTCAATTCCTAGGGATTCGTTTTATCATCTCTTTATGAACTTTTTCAAGAGTCAAAATTTCAGTTGCGTATCTGTCTATGAAGGGACAGAAAGCTCTCAGATTTAATCAAAAAGATTTTCATTTGTGTTCCAAAAATGAACGAAAGTTTTACGGTTTTGGAACAACATGACGGTGAGTAATTAATGACAGAATTTTCATTTTTGGGTGAACTAACCCTTTAATGCAAAAAGTACAGTTCTTTTTCTTCATCATGGATGCACTTATTTATCATTGACCTAAGCCCTTTTATACACACACTGGAGCCCAGGCATGCACATTCATGTATAAAGACCAGACTGGTATCATCACTGCTTGATCATGTCTTTAGATAACTGGATTTCAGGATGAAGGCTGTTTGGATTATGGAAACCTGAGTCAGAACATTTTCATATGTATTCACTTCACCTATCTGTCCATCTCCCTCTTCCTTTGGTTTGCGTCCAGACGCTTGCTGTGTTGCATCCAGACGCTCGGGCCAAGTAAGAGCTGTTTCGCTGGAGGACTGTGGCCGTGAGGGATGTTTTGTGTGCTGTCCAGAGGCTGTAAATACCAGCAGAGCAAGAGTGGTTTATTTACTTTGGCTGAGACCTCAGCAGCTCAAACCCGAGACACAGAAAGAAGCTCTGATAATCCTACTTCTCTGGAACATTTGTGTCTGTGACTGAGCTTTTGGTTTCTAGATCCAGCCCTAGAGGAACAGAGATAGAGATGAGAAGTGATAGCATGATGAATCTGGACTGTCTCTCTCTGTCTCTCCGTCCTGAGGAGACGCATGACTGACAGCAAATTCACAGCTGTGAATAGAGCTGATTTATATGGTGGGGACAGAGTTTTACAGAGACCGTCATCACACTTGTGTATATAATCCATCAAAGCGCTTCCCCCTTTATGAACTGGGAGTTTTTTGTTGAAATGCATTTAATATTAATATGCATTTAATTTATTTATTTATTTATTATTTTGTCCAATGATTTAATATTATTGAAATAGGACTGTCAAAGTTAATATTAAAACATGATTAAATGTTTAAAGTGTATGAATTTTTACACAAAACACAAAAGCAAGATATTTTGAAGAATATGGGTATATATTCAGCAGAAGAAAGAAATTCATACTGGTTTGGAACAACTTGAGGGTGATTTAAATAATGATCATTTAAATTTTTGGACGAATTATCTCTTTAATGTACATTAAGTACAAAGACATTGTACATTATAACTGGAAAACAGATCAGTGCCCAGACATCTGTGGACAGACCTGCAGGAGTGATGGATGGGAACCTGCCAGCTGATTTATGTAAGAGAGGAAGGGGAGGGGTACGTCTACATTAAACGCAGGTTTGAACCCTGCCAGAGGCTCTGCCGTCCCCTGGATCTTTGAAGTCTTGAGGGTAAGTGGTCTTTAGGGACCCTGTTTGTGGAGGCAACGGTGTGCCTGGATCTCGCAAAGGGCCATTGGGGGGCGTGAGCATTAGAAAAACATGTTTTGGACCATGAAAACATTTTGATTTCTTTTGTGACATCATATTTGGCTTTGTGTGAGTCTTTTATTTTTATCAGTAGACTTGTCATGGGTGTTTTTACAAATTTCATCTTTGTTTTTAACAACTCTGTCCGAGAGTTTATGAATGTGCTGTGCTCCAGAGTTGGGTCGAGCAACCATCTTCAAGTAATCCGAAATTCATCAATCATTTTTATTTGAAGGATTGGTTGGCCCCACCGCCCAACCCAACAGTGCATCATGAGATTGTTTCCATTCTCTCTTTCTTCTTCATCCATGGCAAATGGCTATGGAAAATTCTAGCCTAATTACTGTGATTTATGTAAAATGTCAACTTTCTGTCCATCTGGGAAAATATCAGGATCTGTTTGTGGAATCTGGAGTGGATTTTTCTGAAGGGAAATGTGGCAGAGAAATAGGTGGAGAACGGGGAATCACTTACACAAAAAGATAATTTTTCATCTTTAGAGACAAAGGAGTACAATGCAAAGGATATCCAGATGCCTTCTTAGTCATCTTTGTGTCACAGTAGTTCACTGATAAGTTCATGTTTCTGTTTGTATGTGAGGAGAGAAAGAAAGAGATCAAATGACTGAATACAGCTCAATTTATGTAAATAGATAAAATAACTATTTTCTGTTTTGAAGTGTAATTTATCCCTGTGATGGCAAAGCTGATTTTCCAGCAGCTATTACTCCAGTCTTATTCAAGATGTAGAACAAAGTAAAATGTAATAACATAGTATATTAAAACATATTTTGATTACAAATTTATTACAAATATTATGGTATATTTAAAAAAAAAAAAAATCATACAGTTGGGGTTATATTACAACCCGAATTCCGGAAAAGTTGGGACATTTTTTAAATTTGAATGAAATGAAAACGAAAAGACTTTCAAATCACATGAGCCAATATTTTATTCACAAAAGAACATAGATCACATAACAAATGTTTAAACTGAGAAATTTTACAATTTTATGCACAAAATGAGCTCATTTCAAATTTGATGCCTGCTACAGGTCTCAAAATAGTTGGGACAGGGGCAGCATCTCCTCTTCTTTTCAAAACAGTTTGAAGATGTCTGGGCATCAAGGTTATGGGTTTCTGGAGTTTTGGTGTTGGAATTTAGTCCCATTCTTGCCTGATATAGGTTTCCAGCTGCTGAAGAGTTCGTGGTTGTCTTTGACATATTTTTCGTTTAATGTTGCTCTAAAACTTTGGTACCTTTACCTATACCTTTCAGCATTCATTGTGCCTTCCAAAACATGCAAGCTGCCCATACCGTATGCACTTATGCACCCCCATACCATCAGAGATGCTGGCTTTTGAAATGAACGCTGATAACACGCTGGAAGGTCTCCCTCCTCTTTAGCCCGGAGGACACGGCGTCCGTGATTTCCAACAAGAGTGTCAAATTTGTACTCGTCTGACCATAGAACACTTTTCCACTTTAAAACAGTCCATTTTAAATAAGCCTTGGCCCACAGAACACGACGGCACTTCTGGACCATGTTCACATATGGCTTTTTCTTTTTGCGTGATAGAGCTTTAGTTGGCATCTGCAGATGGCACGGCGGATTGTGTTTACCGACAGTGGTTTCTGGAAGTATTCCTGGGCCCATTTAGTAATGTCATTGACACAATCATGCTAATGAGTGATGCAGTGTCGTCTGAGGGCCCGAAGACCACGGGCATCCAATAAAGGTCTTCGGCCTTGTCCCTTACGCACAGATTTACTGTACTAAGAGTCATCTCTGTGATTTATCCTTTCCTGTTTTGTGACATTGGCTTCTTGCATATCGGTTACATCACAGTGAATTACATTTAGTGGACACACTTTTTCAAATATTAACAAAAAAAAGAAACTCCACTACATATTATTCTTTTTTTCAAGAATCGCATATGAGACTTCCTCAGAACAGTTATGCCACCGAGACATTTTGACCCCAAAATGAAAATGTCATGAATGCCATCTATTAAGTATCCCAGAATGCCTCATTTTCAGACAGTAATTGCTAAACGCGTCAGACACAGGCTATTTCATGCGCTAATCTCATCCCAGTTCTCTGGAAGTGTGTGGGAGGGTGAGAGCACCGGAAAAGATTTACCCAGAATATCCCACACCATAATTAGGCATTTTGATATTGTTTCCAATCCTGCTGGTGGTGTTGCAATTTAATATTGTTAAATCATCTGAGACATGTTTGGGGGCTGACACACATTTTAATGGCTATAAAAAGTAAGTCAATTCCTGAGAGTCTGACCTTGTTTTGGAGGGTTTTAAGGTGTTATAGATAAAACATACTGGTGGTACTTTTATTCTACAATGTGCTGTGTATTTGTCATATTTTCATGGTGATATTGCTTATGACTTTTATTGTAAAAGGTCTGGTCTATCTAGACTACGTCTATAATACCTGCAGAGAGCTATCTGTTAGCGTTTCCATTCAGTCCCAATGGCAGTTGCTCATCTGACCCTGGAAACATTATTAGCAATCTGCCTGTAGCGAGGTTAGCAATTCAGGGAAGGAGGCAGGAACGAATCCTGCCAGGCGGCTCCAGTCTCATTGCAAAATTGCTGACATGGATTTTGTTGAGAGGGTAGCTGCACTTTATGTGCTATGGAAGGCTGAAATACGACGAATAAGCTCAATTTGCCGGCTTTAGCTAGCTTATAGTCTCTACAGTGCCTTTCAAAAGTATTCATACCCACTGAACTTTTCCACATTTTGACATGTTAAAACCACAAACAAAAATGTATTTTATTGGGATTTTATGTAATAAACCAACACATAGTGGCACATAATTGTGAAGTGGAAGGAAAATGATAAATTGTGTCCAGCATTTTTTACAAAGAAATATCTGACAAGTGTGGCGTGCATTTGTATTCAGCCCCCCCGAGTCAATACTTTGTAGAACCACCTTTCACTGCAATTACAGCTGCAAGTCGTTTGGGGTATGTTTCTACCAGCTTTGCACATCTAGAGAGTGAAATTTTTGCCCATTCTTCTTTGCAAAATAGCTCAAGCTCAGTCAGATTGGATGGAGAGCGTCTGTGAACAGCAATTTTCAAGTCTTGCCACAGATTCTCGATTAGATTTAGGTCTGGACTTTGACTGGGCCATTCCAACACATGAATATGCTTTGATCTAAACCATTCCATTGTAGCTCTGGCTGTATGCTTAGGGTCGTTGTCTTGCTGGAAGGTGAACCTCCGCCCCAGTCTCAAGTCTTTTGCAGACTCTAACAGGTTTTCATCTAAGATTGCCCTGTATGTGGCTCCATCCATCTTCCCATCAACTCTGACCTTCTTCCCTGTCCCTGCTGAAGAAAAGCATCCCCACAACATGATGCCGCCAACACCATGTTTCACAGTGGGGATGGTGTGTTCAGGGTGATGTGCAGTGTTAGGTTTTGCATTTAGGCCAAAAAGTTTTTGGTCTCATCTGACCAGAGCACCTTCTTCCACATGCTTGCTGTGTCCCCCACATGGCTTGTCGCTAACTGCAAACGGGAATTCTTATGGCTTTCTTTCAACAATGGCTTTCTTCTTGCCACTCTTCCATAAAGGCCAGATTTGTGGATTGCACGACTAATGTGCAGCTCCTCCAGAGTTACCATGGGCCTCTTGGCTGCTTCTCTGATTAATGCTCTCCTTGCATGGCCTGTCAGTTTAGGTGGACGGTCATGTCTTGGTAGGTTTGCAGTTGTGCCATACTCTTTCCATTTCCGGATGATGGATTGTACAGTGCTCCGTGAGATGTTCAAGGCTTGGGATATTAATTTATAACCTAACCCTGCTTTAAACTTCTCCACAACTTTATCCCTGACCTGTCTGGTGTGTTCTTTGGTCTTCGTGATGCTGTTTGTTCACTATTGTTCTCTAACAAACTTCTGAGGGCTTCACAGAACAGCTGTATTTATCCTGAGATTAAATGAAACACAGGTGGACTCTATTTACTAATTAGGTGACTTCTGAAGGCAATTGGTTCCACTGGATTTTAGTTGAGGATATCAGAGTAAAGGGGGCTGAATACAAATGCACACCACACTTTTCAGATATTTATTTGTAAAAAATTTGGACACCATTTATCATTTTCATTCCACTTCACAATTGTATGCCACTTTGTGTTGGTCTATCTCATAAAATCCCAATAAAATACATTTTTGTTTGTGGTTGTAACATGTGAAAATGTGGAAAAGTTCAGTGGGTATTAATACTTTTGCAAGGCACTGTGTGTGTGTGTGTGTGTGTGTATATATATATATATATATATAGCTCAAATTGAGTAAAGATTGTTTGTCCGACCTCCTCGCTCACTTTCTTTCAAGCAAGATCTTTTTTATTCCTGTTTCTATAAAAGTACGAAGCTGTATCGTACAGCTCTGATTATTACGGAACGAACGCGGCGCCAGTTCCGTTTTTTCCGTAAGTAGAATAGGGAAGGCGTAGGACATTTTAGCGTAAGCTTTTTGAAGAATACGGAATCACGTTCTGGTGGAAGCACTTGTGATGCAATCATTTGTGCCTATAAAGCATATACATTTTGATTTTTTTTTTTTTTTTCACTAGATAAGACCCTTATTCCTCGTCTGGTATCCTTTAAAGCCATTTGAAGCTGCACTAAAACTGTAATTTTGACCTTCAACCGTTTGGAGACCATTGAAGTCCACTATAAGGAGAGTAATCCTGGAATGTTTTCATTAAAAACCTTAATTTTTTTTCGACTGAAGAAAGAAGGACATGGACATCTTGGATGACATGGGGGTGAGTAAATTATCAGGAAATTTTTATTTGAAAGTGAACTATTCTTTTAACGCTTCATTCGCGTCTAGTGGAAATCGCAGATTTTTTTTTTCTGACCTGAGGGAGGGGTTCTAGCAGACCAATCACAGCCGCGTAGAATTGACGTGTTGTTACATTTTTTTTGAGAGGTGCACATCAGGCTACGCCAAGACAAGCAAGTTTCTAGGTCTGGAGTTGAACCGAACTTTGCGGCCTGGGACCCCCTTTTCTGCAGTGGACATGCACGGAACGGTTCGAGAACGGACACAGGCCTGGAACATGACATCTCGAACAAGAAAAATGTAGGTCAGGATTTGTTTTTGTCCATCAGGAATTGATTGCATGGTTGTGATTTGCTATTGGTCGATCTCATGTGATTGACAGATTGTCCCGCCCTCATGCCAGTAAACGTCATCAGAGATATGTTGCTGAAAGAGGGAGGGGAGGTTATTTTGGTAACACTTAAAGCCTTTATGTATAAAATGCATTATATTAACTTATATTAACTTAACTTATATTATTTTAACTTTGGTTACAATTATTTATGCAAAGATATAATGCATTATAACGTATAACGAATACTCACAATGCATTATAAGGGCTTTAAGTAAAGTGTTATCGTTATTTTTATTTAAAGATTATGAGGGCATGTGAATAAAAAATAAAATAAAATGATGTGCACAGATAAATCATTTATAACAAATAATGCAATATTGCATAAAAAAAAATATAAGAATTGGTTATTTTGATTTCATGGTAACTTTATCATCAGATGCTTAGTTACTTTCGAGAGTCCCTCATAAAAAATGAAATAAAAATATTTAATTTACTTCTATCTAACAAACTTCAGTTCTTTAGATGGAAAAACATTGACTTGAAATATTCTTTTCTTTTGTATTTCGACAAGATGTCCAGCCTGTGCAAATGAAAAGCAGCCCCGCATTATTACTATGCACAGACGTCACCACCATACTGTAGGTGAGGGCCTTTTGAGGTGTGCCTCATTTAGTCTACATTTTCACAGCTGACCTTCAGGGAAGGAGAATAATAATTCCTGGAAAATCTGGAAGTTATTTTAATGATTCACAGATAGAGGTCAACTGTAAAGGAACAGTCAGTGTTGTTATTAGAGTCGTTGTTTTTTTCAGTGGAGTAAAGCCAGAGTTTCCTCAACACAGAGTGTGAGAGTTTTCTTAAGTATATTTTCTTTTATGCAAAATGCATTTATGAGCTCACACAGCATACATGTTTGGGTCAAATATGGGTTTGTCAATATTTGACCCAAACAACAACCCAGCATTTTTTTTTTTTTTAGAGTGTAAGTGCTTATACATAAATATAACAGAACTACACTTGACTGAGCTGAATGAATTGTGTAGTGGAAAATGGGCAGAATATTTTTCCCAGCAGTGCAATGTGTGGTGAGTGAGTACAGTGCCCACATCAGCTGTTGTTGAGTCATCCAGAGAGTTTGTGCTAAGAGAAGAAGTGAGTACCTGTGTTATCTAAATCTCTAAATGCAATGATTAATTTACTCATGCATGGTCACACTTCTAGACATGTTTTGGCTAACCTCACTTGGTTTTTCCCCTAAACTCATCTTTTTTCTTTTTTTTTCTTTTCTTGAGAATAACACTAGTAGTCATGAATAAAAGAAAGCAGCAACCTTAATCTAATTTTGTGACCATGTGAGGTATCACCATGTCTGGGTATTTTGATTTCCCTATCACATGCACTAAAAACACTTTTGTCTTTGTCTGTTTCCTCTTTACCAACTTCCTGTCTCTGCAGTTTAGGTACCAGAGACAATCTATGTTTATAAAACAATGACGTGAACTTAAGATCAAATATATATATATATATATATATATATATATATTTTTTTTTTTTTAAGTGCCTTCTCAGTTAATATGAGGTCATAAACTGTATGAATAATCTAGAACTTTGGCTCTGTTCCAAAACTTTGTTGGTTACACTTTAGACATTTTACATGTCAACTCTAATAGGAGTTTTAGTACACTGTAGTAGACTCTTAGGTTAAGGTTAGGTGTTAGGGTTTGGATTAGTAGATTAAGTTGACATGTCACTTTAAGACAAGTCATTTCACTCGGCGGCCATCTTTGAAACGCCTCTCTGGCATGCAAGTGCAGCTCCTACCTCTTTGAATGGGGAAACATCAAATTCTCCAAAGCTGTTTGCCAAGCTTTTGATTAAATTTCATATTTGAAATCACCAATGAAATCTGACAACTGTCTCAACAACAATAAATTTTGTTTCTAAACACTCAAATCATGACAAAAAAAAAAACTGTATTTTTCAGGCTGGATCAAGCTAATGCGCATGCGCAGTCCTATAAGTGTGCGTCTCTAGTGTCTCATTTCGGAGGCACGCGTCTGACTGTTTACCAATCACGATTGGCTCTTATTTAGAAGGCGGGACTTATTCCGCCATTTTGTGTGTTGCATTTTCTCCCATTCAAAACAATACGAGTGACGTCTTGTGTTATTCTATAGTCTTTGTTAATAGTCAGTAGAATGTCTGTTGGGGAGCATCAAAATAAAGTGTTAGCAGACATTAAGCAGACAGTCTACTAATACTCTAATGAAAGATGCATAGAGTTAATAGTTAGTAGTCTCAAATGGACCAGCAGAATAAAGTGTTTCCCTTTCTGAATATATCATGTGACAATGCAGGATGCAGCTATCACTGACTGACATGTCATACCAACTACCTTAATAAAGATTGATGAATGTCAGCAAAAGAACAGTATAAGAGATTTGATTTTCTTTTCTTTTTTTGCTGCTCTGTTACTTTTTTTCATTTGAATCATTCCGCAATGAGGAATACACACTTTTCATTGGCAGGCAATTTGCATTCTCTGGCTCTGAGACTCCCAGCACATGTCACAGTTGACTTAGAGAGTCAGAGGTAGAGAAGTTCATATCTCAGAGTGTTGCTAAACACAGGCCAGTCTGGCAGACAGTTTTTCTCTCTGTCTTATTCTCACTGTCGGTTAATTTGTCTATCCACTGTTTTTCCGCTGCTCATTTAAAGACACATGCACACTAATCACGGTATGGATCGGACTACATTTGTGCAGACAGTTTGTCCAAAGACCAGAGGCAGACACACCTGTGCCGCATGAAGACGGCAGACAAACTCAATATAACCTTTCTGGAACACATCTAATACAAGTGAGCACATACGCATGTACAGATGCAGTAATTTCCACTATTACTCAAGATTACGCATGGAGAGCTTCATTACAAGTGAATCACCAGTGAAAGTTGCTTTCCCTCCTACTTTTAAACAGTGCCTTGGGTCAATTACCAAAGCGATTTTTAAAGGCAAAGTTCACCCAAAAATGTATTATGTGATAATTTGTTCACCTTCATTCTGTTCCAAACCTGTTTCAGACTTTCCAGTTTTTTTATTTTTTATGCAGATACATTTAATGGGGACAGGACCATAAAAGTAAAGAAAGTAGATAAAGCTATCAGAACAAGCCAAAATTTAAGATGTTGTCAAGTCTTGTGAGCTGTTATCTGTAGTGACCAGATTATTGAATAAGTGAATTTGAAAACAGGATCACTCTGATTTAAGAATAAATCATTTGTGAATCAATTAAACAGTTCACTGAAAAGATCTGACTCAAAAGAAGAATAGTGTCACTAGTGTACTTCTGAGAGACCTAAAATATAGCACATGAATTATATACGGATCACTTTTATGATACGTGTATGGTCCCCATTCTCTATATGTTTTGATTGTATGGAAAAGAGCAACATGAACATTCTGCTAAACATCTACTTTTGTGCTCCATGGAACCAAAAAAAAAAAAAAAATCTTTATTTTGTTCAAAGTTTGGAACAAGATAAAGGTAAATGATTGTAATTTTCAACTTTGGGTGAACTGTTTCTATAGTCTGGTTTTATTACGCAAATTGCATTGATCTTAGATGCGTATGTGTGCTCAATTTGTGAAGTGTTTTCAGTCACATAATTGGATTTTGTCATTTCTTTGTGGCTTGCTGTTATATGAAGCCTTTGGTAAGAAGCTTGTGAACTTCCCAAAGTGTCATAGACTGACGAAGTGCAGAAAACAAACACACACATACAGTACATGTAACCAGATTCACATGCTGCATATGTTCCACATTTGCATGTTTGGCATCAGTCATTTAATCTCCTCAGTATTACTTTAGAAACATCATTGTTCAAAGACAACATACTGGAACTCTTAAATGAAGATTTTAAAACGAATTAAGGCTTGTATTTTTCTTTTTCTCTACTGGGCAAGCTGAGAAACAAAACAAAAACAGTTTCTCAGTCAAAACAGCTTCGGGTCTGATTACAGCTTCTCATAAACATGAGTTTCTCTGCTGTGTTTTCTGCTGCAAAGAAAGCAAATATTTGGATCTCTCATTGTGCTTATATCATTCTCTTTTTTGTCAGCTGACTGTTGGATGACATGACTGTATTTTAAGGGACAGAAGATTAAAGGCAGTGGGAGAGAAATAGCAAGACCTGAGTCTGTGTGAGAATGTTTTCAATGTGCTGCTCCGCCATGTGGCTGCTGTTGGTATTGCATTGGGCACGTATGTACTGTAATATGTACAATATGACATTCATTACTCTAGGCTCTGAGATATTATGTTTGTCAGTCATGAGGGAAAAAGTTTAAAAATGTTTGACCAGAAATCTTTGTATTCTTTCCAGTTTTTCTGTTTCATCATCAGGTGATTACTTATCCACTACTATGCATGGGAAACTCATTTGTCTTATTTCCAGTGAATTTTTGACATTGTAGATTTATTTTTGAAAATCTTGTCTACATAAGATTAAAAAAAAAAAAACAGATTATTGCAGTATGTTTTACAATAAAATACTTCAGTCTTTTTGTTTCAAAATTGTAGGTTTAATTTAATGTGTTTCTTGCTGTTTCTTCTGTAATTAATTGTCAAATTTACTAGCAATTTTTGAATGAAAATTGTTTCCTATACCATTTTTTTTTTTCTTCAGTATATTATAAAACACAAACCAATTCATAAAACACCAAAAATGTAATAGGTAAGGTACAGCTAGATACAAAATAGATGTTATATCTGAAACTTGATCTGCTCGGATTGCTGACGGACAGTTATTTGGGCAGTATTTTGAGTATGTGTATGTTTTGTATTGTTTTGTTTGGGTGTAATGCATTAGTAAGTAATTAATTACTGTAATTTAATCACTTTTTTTTCCTTGAAAGAGTTAAGTAGGGGATTACTCTTAATTTTTCTGTAATTTAATTACAGTTACTGAACAATTCCATAAAAAAAATGGATAAAACATCAAAATCAAAATCGAATTTCTAATGATAAAAGGTTTTTATGTTTTTAATGCAACCTTCTCTCTTTGGTCAGTTCAAGAATAATTTATGAAATTTTAATATTTATTTGAAAGACTTTTTCTTGCAGTTTCTTGTCTATCTTTGTATTGTTCAACTAGTCAAGGTTGATAAGTAATGCAATACTATAAGTAATGCAATACTTATTTCCATCCATCCATCAAATCTCTATTTCCATCCATCCATCAAATCTCTATTTCCATCCATCCATCCATCCATGTTTTTTTGATCACTGTCAAATATTTTCTCTTTTTTTTGTGTGTGTGAAGCAGTACTGCCCTTGCTTTCTTAGAGGAAACACAGTAGACACATCTTTCTCCTCTCATGCCATGTGAGCCACAGACTCTGATGGTGGAAATGCGTCTCAGATCCACTTCCACTTCAGAGTGTGAACTCTCGCCAGCGTCTACCTCACTGTAAGCACAGGAACAAAACACTTACCCACACTGTTAAAAATAACATGTTAAATATGTTACTGTTTTTGTTTATGCAGGAAATTTAACTAAGAATCATTGTCATATGTTGCTGGTTACATGAAGGGAAGAGACTGGATGTCCAGCATCCTCCTCCGCTTCCGCAGACACGCCTTGCCTTGACGTCTCTCAGGTCCGCATTGTGTTCTGAAATGTGAAGTGTTTACTTTTTTCAATCTTGGCAAGGAATAAGGCTGTCCATCTGAATTGAACACTAGTGCACAATTAGATTATATTGGTGAAATACAGATCTGTTTACATTCCCTTTAATTCATTTGTCAGACACTTTAATTCAAAGTGATTTGCGGTATGTTTTTACGATGAGGAGAGTTCCCCTGGAGCGACTTTGGGTAAGGAACCTTGCTGGGAGCTCATCAATTACCTCTTCTGGGGTTCGAACCTACAACCTATCAGGCTTAATATGTGGCTTAACCACTAAGCCAAAGTTGCCTCACTATTCAAACCATCTCTGAGCAAAGTTTGGCAGCAAACTTCTACACACACTCCATTGACATGTATGTGTTAGAAAGCACTACGATTTCCATTCAACTCATATTTCTTTAACTAACAAACACTTCATCTTCCATTTTGCTCAAAATCTTGTGGTTTCTTTACAAGCTGGAGAGCTGTGCCAGAGACTACATCCTGTGTTTGTACTCTCTTCTTATGGAAAAACACTTTGTTTTGTTTTTTTTACTGTAAGCTTATTTGTGTGTTTGTGTCATTGGGAAAGACAGAAAGGGTGGGACGCAGAGAGAAAGACTGTACATGCCAATCCCTGAGAATTTCGTAAATACTGTGACTTTTACAATGACAGTGTTGTAATGGAAAAGAGTGCATGTAATATTCCAAGAGGTATTGATGAGTGCAGGAAATATCCCACGCCCTGGATGCATCTGAGCAAGATGCAGTAAAAGAAAGAGGTAAAAAAAAAACAAAGAGCTTATTCACTAAACCGTTACATCACTTTTGCACACAGTATTTCAGCTCAAAGACCTGCATCTTGTATTTGTACGTTAAAGGGTTAGTTCACCCAAAAATGAAAATTATCCCATGATTTACTCACCCTCAAGCCATCCTAGGTGTATATGACTATCTTCTTTCAGACAAACACAATCAGAGATATATTTAAAAATATCCGTAGTCCTCTGGCGGAAGCTAGTTATTTGAATTTATGAAGTGTTAAATATGGATATTTTTCTTACAAAAACGCATCCCTTCGCTTCAGAAGGCCTTTATTAACCCCCTTGAGCCGTATGGATTACTTTGATTATGGATGGATGCATTTTTTGTTTTTTTGTTTGTTTTAAAACTTGGCCCCCCATTCACAACCATTATAAACCTTGGAGGACTAAGGATATTTTTTTATATCTCCGATTGTGTTCATCTGAAAGAAGATAGTCAGATAAATAACATGTATTTTTTGGGTGAACTATCCCTTTGAAACTATTCATCTGGCACAATTAATGCAGTGCTAAAAAGATGCTTGTTCACATTTTTTCTATTGATCATGACATCAGCAAATATTAATCAAATGATGGAGAAAAGCATTATAACTGGCCATCTATCCAGATTTGCAGTATAGAAGCTCATTTTTAGCATTTTAAAGAGATGATTTATGTGTCTTGATCAAATAAAGCATGGCAGATAGCCGTGGTCTGCTGTATCTTCCACAATCTTGCACTCAGAATCGACCCACAAGATCTGGAATTGCGGCCAACACTATTGGAGACCATTTCTTCTAGACTATATAAGACAAACAAACAAATTATGCTTTGGTAAATCATGATCATCACATAAAAAGTCATAATTATGAGATAAAAAGTAAAAATGATGAGATATGAAATAATTTTTAGAGAAGAATTTGAAATTGACAAATTATGAGATAATGTAAAGTTAAGAGAAGTCAAAAATAAAATATTATGTATAATGCCATAGTCATAATTATGACTCATGTCATAATGACTTCTAATGATTTTGACTTGTCATAAAGACTTTTTATCAATTGCAACTGTATCTTATAATCAGTGTAAGGGATAACAAATAGTGTTGGATTAACTTCATTTACTTAAGTAAATTGAACAAGCATCAAATGTTATTTTTGGCCTACTTAATTGAAACAAGTTTTTTTTTTAAATGAAAATATTGAGTTGAGCAAAAACGCAACTGTTTCAAGTCAGTTTAACACAGGGCAATTGTTTGAATAAGAAACCAAATACAATGGTGTTAAATTAAAAAAAAATTTTTTTTAAAGCTGCAGTCCATAAATTTTGCCTCTTTGTCGCCATCTCTGTTTGAAATCTGCAATTGCAGTTATTTGCGGAATTATCATCTTTCTGTGGGTTGTGCATCGGCACGGCTCCTCAGACCGGATGAATCTAATGTTTGCTGTCAGTCACCGCACCGGTGGATACTGTACTTCGGAATCACAGATTGTAGTCTTGGAAGTATTACCAAAATACTTATACTTTGTTCTCAAATTGTTAATGTTAATAACATTAGCATTGTGTGTATTTAGTGTGTATTAGCGTTACCTGTCATAATGACTTTTTATCTCAATTTCAACTTATAATCAGTGTTAGGGATAGCACATTACAAGTAACACAAGTTATGTAATCAGATTACTTTTTTCCAATTAACTAGTAAAGTAACATTACTTTTTAAATTTACAAAATATCTGAGATACTTTTTAAAATAAGTAACGCAAGTTACTTTGTTTTCCCACTGTTTGCAGTGAAATGCAATCTCAGAATATTATGCAAAACAGCAATAATAAAATATGATGAATAACATGTATACTTTATGTATTTAATCTTACTTTATTAATCATACAGATGTGAATTTGCTCTTCCTTCAGTAACGTAAAAAGTAACGTAATGCATTACTTTTTTAGGGAGTAACACAATATTGTAACACATTACTTTTAAAAGTAACTTTCCCCAACACTGCTCATAACTGACAGTATGCTACACTTTTTACTTTTTGTGTAATAATTATAATTTGCCAAAACGTTTTTTTTTTTGTTTGTTTGTTTTTAATTTGGTGGAAATGTGCTTCCATACATCACAGAGTTTGTGAGCATATTTGCGACATTACCTGGCATATTATCTGTAGAGAACCAGACACTAAAACAACTCAAACAGCATGTGGAAATAAGCAGAGAGAATAGAAGAGAGGATCAGCCAAAATGTCTCACTCGTTCTTTATTTATTGTTTTGTGATCCATTTTAGTTACAGCATTATTGTAGAAGAGAGGTTCTCAATAAAAACCATAAAAGTGTCAATCTCAGAGTAACATAAAGTGGTTTTACGGGTTATTGGACACACAAGCGGATTTAAGTTTGCTCTCTAGAGTGAGTATGTGTGTGTGAGAGAGAGAGAGAGAAAAAATAAGCCGTAGCAAGGATTTCTGCTCCATTGTTGTACCTCTAGAAACCCTCCATGAGAATGATATGAGCTTAACTCACTCCTGAGATCCTGCAGTGCCGAACGGACCATGCCTCTTCCTGCAGGATTACACAGTGCACATCTAGTTTAGTGTGGCACACTTTTATGTATTGTCTGTGTCAAAAGGAGATTAGCTGACAAAATCAGTCTGTGACACAATGCCCCTGAGACAGGCGTGATGTCCTCCTGTCTAGACTGCCTGTCTTTAACTCTGCCATGATCTCTCCAGTAACAAACACACACTGAAAAAAGAGATAGGACGTCACATATTTTCAGTTTCAGCTTTTAACCTAGTTTTAGAGACTGAGAATTTAAAGTATAGTTCACCCAGTTCATCATTTATTGACCCTCATGTCATTTCAAACCTGTATGTCTTATCTGAGGAGGATGAATGGATGGATGAAGGGATAAAAATTGTGATAGGAAGTCTGGATCGATGGATGCACCAGATTTGACGTGTCATGACAGTTGACATTTTGGTACTGCAGACTAAAGGAATGTTGCAGGATTACCTAAATGGAGAGGTTGCCGTAAGCCACGGGTGTTTTGGAGGAATGGAGTCCATCTGGAGGATAGCCATCCGAGCATTTCCCCTCAGTCCATGTGGCTTACATCGCAATGTGAAGAGTCCATTAGCAGAGCTCACAGCAAACTGACAGAGTCAATATTAGCATAGAACACACACAGACACACAAGGACGGACAGCTGCACATGAGGCGGCCCAGTGTGCCTTATTGATGAAGAGTAAATACAGAGACGGTAAATGTTAATTCAGTGCAGTTTTCATTAGTCCTTCATGCTGTAATTATGCCAGTGAATCTGGCCAACAACCAAAAGCTTTTGATTAATGATAATGTTTAAATGAACTAATAATAACTTTCCTTTTCTGTTAGATTGCTGTCTTTTTGTGGTAAAGATTGATTTTGACTTAACCCTCATTTTCTGGGTTACTTCATTTCGATGGACATGAATGGGGCTGTTCTATAAATGTTAAAATAGTTAATTATTTAAATAGTAGAGCCGCAAGGCAAAAAATACTGTATGCATGTGATTTTAGCACAAAACTCACTTACATTCAGTCCATCCATCCATCCATCCATCCGCAACTCACAGTAGTCATCCATCCATCATCCATCCATCCATCCATCCGCAACTCACAGTAGTCATCCATCCATCATCCATCCATCCATCCATCCGCAACTCACAGTAGTCATCCATCCATCATCCATCCATCCATCCATCCGCAACTCACAGTAGTCATCCATCCATCCATCCATCCACAACTCAGTTGTCCATCCATCCATCCCCAACTCACAGTTGTCCATCCATCCGTCCATCCATCCATCCATCCATCCCCAACTCACAGTTGTCCATCCATCCGTCCATCCATCCATCCATCCATCCGCAACTCACAGTTGTCATCCATCCATCCATCCATCCATCCATCCATCCACAACTCAGTTGTCCATCCATCCACAACTCAGTTGTCCATCCATCCACAACTCAGTTATCCATCCATCCATCCATCCATCCACAACTCAGTTGTACATCCATCCATCCATCATCCATCCGCAACTCACAGTTGTCATCCATCCATCCATCCATCCATCCATCTATCCATCATCCGCAACTCAGTTGTCATCCATCCATTCATCCATCCACAACTCAGTTTTCCATCCATCCATCAATCCATGCATCCATCCATCCACAACTCACAGTTGTCCATCCATCCATCCATCCATCCATCTATCCATCATCCGCAACTCAGTTGTCATCCATCCATCCATCCATCCACAACTCAGTTATCCATCCACCCGCAACTCAGAGTTGTCATCCATCCATCATCCATCCATCCATCCATCCATCATCCATCCATTCATCCATCCACAACTCAGTTTTCCATCCATCCATCCATCTATCCATCCATCCGCAACTCACAGTTGTCATCCATCCATCCATCCATCCATCCACAACTCAGTTGTCCATCCATCCGTCCATCCATCCGCAACTCACAGTTGTCCATCCATCCATCCATCCATCCATCATCCATCCGCAACTCACAGTTGTCATCCATCCATCCATTCATCCACAACTCAGTTGTCCATCCATCCATCCATCCACAACTCAGTTATCCATCCATCCATCCACAACTCAGTTGTCCATCCATCCATCCATCATCCATCCGCAACTCACAGTTGTCATCCATCCATCCATCCATCCATCCGCAACTCACAGTTGTCATCCATCCATCCATTCATCCACAACTCAGTTGTCCATCCATCCATTCACAACTCAGTTATCCATCCATCCATCCATCCATCCACAACTCAGTTGTCCATCCATCCATCCATCCATCCACAACTCAGTTGTCCATCCATCCATCCATCATCCATCCGCAACTCACAGTTGTCATCCATCCATCCATCCATCCACAACTCAGTTGTCCATCCATCCATCCATCCATACATCCACAACTCAGTTGTCCGTCCATCCATCCATCCATCCATCCGTCTATCAGTTGTCCAGCTGTCCATCCATCCATTCAATCATCCAACCATGCTTTACATTCTTCTGGTTTCTAGCAGTCATGCTGCGAGGGCCTCATCATGTGTGAGTGTTTTTGTGTAAGAGCATTTGTGCATAATCTACTCCCCCAAATGCAAGACCCACAGAGGTTCAAGGCCAAACCACAGCATCACCACGGTATCTATGATTTAGCACCAGCCAACGGGGAGGCTCCCTAAGGATTACATCACTAGGGCTTTAATCGCTGTGGTTACTGTAGCCAAACTGGCAGAGCTCCAGTGAAGAAAAAAAAAAAAAAAACCTATCAGCTCTAATGACTAGTGTTTGCTGGCACAAACTAGAAAAACAGTTTCATAGTCTATTTTTTTCAACACCACACTTTATAGAACAGAGTAATGGGCCTTTAACACACACACAGACAATCACTAGGTCACACGAAATGTGAAAGGAATTTTTGGACTAAATGATGTTATAGAACGTTAGATGATGAAAGACAGAATGATCACAAACACTGCAGTGTTTGGCTCAGTCATGCATTCCACAGATTGAGATGTTCGTAGATCAGTAGAACTGCAGAACCCATTTGAAGATAGGAAATTTAAATGGGAAAATCAAGCAGAAAACAGATCACATAAGTCTATCATACTCTTCATTATATAATGACAGACTGGGGCCGGTTGTACCAGTTGTGCATAAGTTACAACGTAGCCTAGTTACGACCTAGTTACAACGTACACACTACTAAATATTTTTGAGTTGCACCATTAACCTTGAAATGTAACTCTATATATAAACTAAATCTTTAAATCTTTATTTCATACATATTGAAATTTCATAATCTACATAATCAGCATATGTGACTAATATAGTGAGATATCATCTGCTGTGGACTATGCAGGCTGGGATAGATGTCCTGGCTGTTTGTTTCTGAGTCCGTCACAGGAAATGCCCAATAAAGCCCTGTTGTAAAACCACAGTAATGAACATCCTTTCTGCTTATAGCTTTATTACACTTTTTTTTAAGTATTTCAATTTAATATGTTTAACAATAAATGCTCTCTCACCACTGTGGTCGGCTGTGGTATGTAATCCACTCAGTTCATTCCACAAGGTTTTTATACCGCTGGAAATATTTTTCCGTCTTGGCTGCATTTTACGAGATGTCCATGTTTGACTTTTTTCCCAACCAATGACCTTTTGATTTGAGGAAAAGTTATGATGTTTACAGGGAAAAATCATCCAAACACTTGAGGGCCGTAAACATGAAGAGTGAGGAGAGGCTTTTAATGTGGTCTACCTAGTGTTTGTGTTAGACTCTCACATGTGTTTAAAGGACATCAGAGACTTTGAGCTGGAGCGGGTGGAGTGCTGAAGCACCATAGAGATGAGAAATATGAAGTCTGTCTTCATTCATTCATTTTGCCGTTCATTTAATTTTTTATTTTTCATTCATTCATTCATTCATTCATTCATTCATTTTGTTGTTCATGTAATTATTTTCTGTTTAATTATTTTTCTATTCATTCATTCATTCATTTTGCTATTCATTCATTTTGCTATTTATTCATTCATTCATTTTGCTGTTCATTGAATTATTTATTTATCTGTTCATTCATTCATTCATTCATTCATTCATTTTGCTATTCATTCATTTTGCTATTTATTCATTCATTCATTTTGTTGTTCATTGAATTATTTATTTATCTGTTCATTCATTCATTCATTCATTCATTTTTCTGTTTATTTAATTGTTTTTTCTGTTCATTTATTCATTCATTCATTTTGCGGTTCATTTAATTGTTTATTCTTCATTTATTCATTAATTTTACTGTTCATGTAATTATTTTCTGTTCATTTAATTATTTTTCATTCATTCATTCATTCATTCATTTTGCTGTTCATGTAATTATTTATTTTCTGTTAATTTAATTGTTTATTTTTCATTCATTCATTCATCCATTATTTTGCTATTTATTCATTCATTCATTTTGCTGTTCATTTAATTGTTTATTCATTCATTCATTCATTTTGCTGTTCATTTAATTGTTTATTTTTCATTCATTCATTCATTCATTCTGCTGTTCATGTAATTATTTATTTTTCTGTTCATTTAATTGTTTATTATTCTATTCATTCATTCATTCATTCACTCATTCGTTTTACTGTTCATTCAATCGTTTATTTTTCTATTCATTCATTCATTCATTCATTCATTTTACTGTTTCTGTTTGCTCATTCATTAATTAATTCATTCATTCATTCATTTTGCTGTTCATTTAATTGTTTATTTTTCATTCATTCATTATTCATTCATTCATTCATTCATTCTGCTGTTCATGTAATTATTTATTTTTCTGTTCATTTAATTATTATTCTATTCATTCATTCATTCATTTTGCTGTTCATGTAATTATTTTTCTGTTCATTTAATTGTTTATTATTCTATTCTATTCGTTCATTCATTCATTCATTCATTCATTCACTCATTCAATTTACTGTTCATTAAATTTTTTATTTTTCTATTAATTCATTCATTCATTCATTTTACTGTTCATTTATTTTTTTTCTGTTTGCTCATTCATTAATTCATTCATTAATTCATTTTGCTGTTCATTTAATTGTTTATTTTTCATTCATTCATTTTGCTGTTTATTTTTGTTAATTTAATTGTTTATTTTCTGTTCATTCATTCATTCATTCATTCATTCATTCATTTTTCTATGCATTTATTTATTTTTCTATTCATTCAATTATTTATCTTTTATTCATTTATTTATTTTTCCATTAATTTATTTACTTTTCTATTCTTTTAATTATTTTTTTCTATGAATTTAATTATACAGTTACAGGGCTAGGATTATGGTTTGAGTTATTCTGTGGTAAATATATTGGTATAATTATATTGGTATAGTATATACATTTTATTCTGATGGTCCACTTTAGACTTTCAAACTATAAGTAACTTTGCAACTACATGTCAACTAACTCTCATTAGAGTATTAGTAGACTGTTAAGTTAGGGTTCAGGTTAATGTCTGTTGGGGACCATCAAATGTGTTTAAGCAGACAATCTACTAATACTCTAATGACAGGTATTTGACATGTAGTTGCAACATTACTTATAGTTAGTAGAATGTCTAAAGTGGATTATTGAAATAAAGTGCTACCATTATATTTAACGTTATTTGAGAAAAAGGTTTATCTGAAGGTTTAAATCAAGTTGATATTCAAGTACTTGTGCTTGTTGTGTAACATTTATCATTCTTGTACAAAGTCATATTTAGTTTTGCAACCACAAAGACTTTGACAGAAACAATGTAAATAAGTTATGCTCATAATGACTTTCAGCTGTTTAAAACAAAAGGATTTTATTATTTCAGTGCAATGCATTAGCATGGCTGCTTTGTTCTATTGACTGTTTATATTTTTGATTGTCAGATATTTATTTTTCAGTGAACTTCCCTCTATAATATACATGTTTAGGGTTAGAGCCACAGCAGATCGAGAAACATATGTTTAACATTATGCAAGCTCCACAATTTTAGACTTTTACTGCAACAGGAACAAATTCAGTAGTTTTACCGACCATCTGGGCCACATTTTTATATTTCTTTATTCTTGTTACTGTGTCTTTAAAGTAATTAGGCTAATTGACACTCACATGTTACCTTGACTTGTATTATTAGTAGTTTACTGTGTTAATATAGTACTAGGATGTGACACGCAGAAAGCTGTGTGCGTGTTGTGTGTGAAACTGACCTGCCCAACATCAGCATTTGTGCTATAAATGATGAACTCTAGTGTATATCTGGAGGCTCTGAAGCATATGTTGTAGTTTAAGTGATATTGCTCCCAACTGTACCATACACCGGCCTGCCATTACAGCAGTAGAGCGACAGACCATGATGGATGGGAGGAATTATCTACACCATTACATTATGCCATCCACTCCATTTGCCCCACTGGGTCCATCATGTACAATTTCGCAATTGTTCTCCAGACATGCTGTCTCATAAAACTACCCATCATGCACAGGGAATTCACGCTTCATGTCCACACATTTCTTTCTCATGCTCTCTCTGCTCTTTGCTTTCTCACACTCTTAATTGCACCATCATTATTCCATTAGATACTTGTTGTTTACAAAAAGATGTCCCCGCCAAATGTGTGAAGTGAATGAAGAAGTGGAAAAATGAAAAACACGAATCATCTGTTATCAAATGTGCACACTTAACAGAATAAGGGGCCGTTTACACTACATCATTTCCAACTAAAAATGGAAAACTTTTTATGCGTTTTGGCCGTTCATTTACATAACAACAGCTTTTTGGCCTGAAAATGCAAGCTTGTAAAAATGAGATTGCAAGTTTTTGAATACGATACCATTATCGTCTCTGTGTAAACTACAAAAACAATTTTTTATGAATACAGTGACGTCATGTGCATGCATATTACGAGTTCAGTCTATAGGAGCGTAGTTTTTCTTTACAAAGTGACATCGCCAACTACTGGCCTGGCATGCACAACACAACCTTGTGGATGGGGATCATTTTGACGACGTTGTCGTCTGTATGCGAAAAAAAGCAAAGGAAAAACTATTTCAATTTTAGTACATCTTTGTTGTAAAAGCCATTTGGTTGCGTGCATTAGGATCTCTGAATTTTCCCTTAGATAACCTCTTATGGAAGCTTGTTTCCACCATGTAATAAACAAATTAGAGGTATATCTCACAATTCTGGAAAAAAAAACAAAAAAAAACAAAAACAGAATTGTGAGTTATAAACTCACAATTGAGAGAAATAAAGTCAGAATTGTGAGATTTAAACTCGCAATTGTGAGAGAAAAAAAGTCAGTTTATAACTCACAATTCTGCCTTTGTTCCACTCAGAATTGCGAGTTTATATTTCACAACTCGGACTTTATAACTCGCAATTGTTTATAACGAGATATAAACTCGCAACTGTTAAAAGTCAGAATTGTGAGTTTAAATCTTGCAATTCTATGTCTTGCAATTATCTTTTTTCTTTTTATTCCATGGCGGAAGCAAGCTTACACAGTTTAATTCATATCAAAGTAAGATTGATTGCAAAAAAAATGTTAAAAACAGATTTTACTGTTAATATGAAGGGTTTTGAGCTTGTTGGGGGACAAAATGTTTGAAGGGGAAAGATATTAAAACTAATTTAGCTTGATTAGATCATGTAATATGCTGATTATGGTTAGCGTGTCGTGTTTATGTATATAATGGTACGAATATAGTATACACATGGTTGTGTGTTAATTTTGAATGTTAATGTGTGTAGGCAAAAAAAAAAAAACTGTTTACAATAATGATCTTTACAATCTTGTGTGCCAGAGCCAACTAGAATTTTATGCTCCGTGATTATTATTCTTGGTCTCTATCTATAGATCCATATTTCTAGGCATACAGCTGTGGAGGTCGTTTAATCCACACTCCAGATCAGCCAAATAAACTGTAAACAGTGGTCCAATTATTCACTAAGCCAGTTGGAGAGAAACGGTGATTAGGAGAACTGTTCCCCGTGTGTACACTTGCGTCTTTTTATGGGAACTGCACTGCCTTTGATTACAGCAAAGACATCCACAGAAAGTGGAAACTCATTTCCCTGTGTAAAGTCAGTTAACCCATGCTGCAGTCAGAAAGGCAGTGCTTGACTTGTGTTGTGATTTTGCGGTGGGTATTTTTACTTGTTCATCACTGGGCAATCAACCACAAAGTTCCATGCAATGAGTTTTCCCTGTATGTGATGATGTAATGGCTGGGAATTTTCTGTCATAGTGTTCAAAAGGTTGATTCAATTATGTGTTGATTGGACAATTGGACTCCAATCTTCAGTGTCACATGACCCTTCAGAAATCATTCTAATATGTTGATTTGCTGCTCAAGAAACATTTCTGATGATCAATGTTGTGCTGCTTAATATTTTTTGTGAAAATATGTGTCCTGTGTTCCAAAGACTGGGCAGAAATAATGGGGTTAATCACAAATTAATTTATTCTATTGACACATAAAATGTGATGATTTATTAGAAATTAAATATAAATATTTTCCAAATAATATTTTGCACATATTATATTATTTTTATTTTTCACAGTATAAATTTGCCTATATTTTAGGAAGGGCTCCATGGCATCAAGTTTTAACATTTCTCAGTTCCTCAACAAATATCAGATGTTATCATGTGTTTGAATGATACAAAACAAAGAAGTACTTCAAACGTAATATATAGTGCTTTTATACATACACTAGAATAATACAATTACACTGATATTTTGATATTTACATATTTTGTTTCCCTTTTTTCTCATGCAGGACTAGAACCGCATGAGGATTAGTAAATGATGAAACCCTAAAAAGTTCAGTCTTGGGTAAAATAATGGAATCCTTTGAAACGAGCTGAATACGACACTAAAGTAACATTTTGGTGGTGAAGGCTAAAAGCCGCTTTGGTTCTTGAACTGTAAATCACATCAAATCCAGGTTCAAAATATATTGTTTAATGCAAAATGCATGTTCCACTAACCTAAAAGACGACCAAATGCTAGAAATCCAATTCTTCAGTACATTTAGATTATTCACGCTCTCTCAAAAAGGCCCCCTCTCTTCTCTCTGTGCATACTTAGAGGTATTTCAGATGCTTTTAGAATAAAAACATTAGTATGGACCTGCCCTGAAGGCACCAACATGCCAGCAGGTTCCATGGCACCCCTGTTTCTCATTTTAGATAAATACAGCCATTCTGGACACCGACATATGGTTCACGTTTGAGAAGCACATGTTTCAAGAGTCGTTGAAGCAAATGCCCCACCGGAGATATCCAAAACAATAGTTTTTCAGATGGGCCTATGCTTTTTGAATGTGCTGATGAGCAAATGATGTGTCCTGTTTTGGGAATACTCATCTTGTGATTCAAAGCAGGGAGATTTTGAGGGATTGGGGAGCTTTGGGGCGCCCAAATTTTGTTTTCGAAATGAGAAGTTCTTGTCGGAGCCTCAGATGTTGTTTTTGTTTTTCATGGAAAATGCAGAACTTTTTTGGCAGGTGCAGAGTTTTTTTTTTAACCATGACACGTGTTGGTTGGGCTTCTGTTCTAGACCAACATTTTACATCTAGCCCCTTCAAATAATGCCAGACAATGCTTGTAGTCTAAAGATCAAGAAAATGGCTTCGGTGCTTCAGATGGTTTAGATTTCAGTTTTTGTTTTTCTCTCAACTGATGGATACAGTAGATCCTGAAAAGATGGCATATTGAGTATAATGCTCTCCAAAGATAAACCTGTTTTATTTTCGATGTAGCCAAAGAAGCCTTGGTTTAAGACTCAGCATTTCTGTATCATTAACAATGTGTCTCTTAAAGGATTAGTTCACTTTCAAATGAAAATTACCCCAAGCTTTACTCACCCTCAAGCCATCCTAGGTGTATATGACTTTCTTCTTTCTCATCAACATAATCGGAGAAATATTAATAAATATCCTGACGCATCCAAGCTTTATAATGGCAGTAAGCATTACCAAACATACTGTGAATTTTAGTAAGCATTACCAAAGAAAGTGTCTCCATCCACATCCATCCATCATAAACGTACTCCACACGGCTCTAGGGGGTTAATAAAGGCCTTCTGAAGCGAAGCAATGCGTTTGTGCAAAAAAAAAAAAAAAAAAAACATATTTTATGAACAAGCTATGAAATAAAATATCTAGCTTCCGCCAAACTGCCTTCCATATTCTACTTACGAAGAAAGTGTAAAACTCTAGCAGTTCAAACAGCTTACGCTACGTCCTACATCTTCCCTATTCAACTTACAGAACTGATGCGACGCCAGTTCCATTTTTTTCATAGTTTGAATACAGAAGGCGGTCTGACGGAAGCTAGATGTTTTACTTCATAACTTGTTAAATATGTTTGTTTGTTTTTTACACAAGCGCATCGCTTCAGAAGTCCTTTATTAACCCCTGAGAGCCGTGTGGAGTATGTTTTTAATGGATGGATGTGGATGGATGCGTCAGGATATTTATTAATATTTCTCAGATTATGTTCATCAGAAAGAAGAAAGTCATATACACCTAGGATGGCTTGAGGGTTAGTAAAGCTTGGGGTAATTTTCATTTGAAAGTGAACTAATCTTTTAATCCAGACATTTGACTATCGCTATAATCAGGGGTGCACATAAGTGGTACGCTTGTGCGCATGCGCGGTAAAAAATAAACGATGCGCACCAGAAAACATGGAGGGAAGCGCTTTTGAGTACCAACATTTTTGAGGACCGGTTCACAGGGACACGTTTACTTACTGGAGTAAGATTTTTCATCTCTGGTAAGATAGCAATCATGACGATAAGTGTGTTCTTTAATTATTAGGTGTGCAACGGATCGCAGTTACTCCGTGATCTGTATGGATAAGGTCCAAAAGTTCGGCATTCGGATTAACTGCTAAATTTAACCATCATAGAGTGAAAGTTTATCATTTGGACGTGTTATGTCTCGCCAATTAACAGATTCAAATGATTTTAAAAGCGGAAGAAGAGGCGAAAATTGGGACTCGCGAGACAGTCAGACAGCGCTCGAACACCGAATTAATTCCTCTTTCGTGCTTGCTTGCGCTTGAACGGCCACATACACACACAATTATGTCAAAATACCTGTCTTGGCAAGTATTCTCTGTTATGTCATTAGTGAACAGTTGAGAAAGAAACCAGATGTGTGTCAGTTATTCGGTCCGTGCTTTCCTTCTTAAAGTGACAGCAGCCTAATATTCTTGCTGTTGTCTGTGTCATTAATGTTAGTAAAATTTAAAAAAAAAATCATTATCATCATCTACCATGTTTGAGAGAAAAGAAGATAGTGAGGAAAGCAGTCAGGAGGAAAGTGATGAGGACAGCTTTTAGGATAAGTGTGTCGCGTAAAGTTTAATTACCAAGCAACATCTCCAGGTGCTCCCTTGAGAACAAGACCAAAAAAGCACCCCTGGCTATAATGTCTGGTGCATATTGTTGATTTTTCTGGTCACAAGGTTTCAACT
Organism: Ctenopharyngodon idella; assembly: GCF_019924925.1. Lineage (NCBI taxonomy): Eukaryota > Metazoa > Chordata > Actinopteri > Cypriniformes > Xenocyprididae > Ctenopharyngodon > Ctenopharyngodon idella. Next base: position 4,019,461 of record NC_067239.1, on the reverse strand, counting down.
TCTTTTTAACCTTCAAGCTTTGCATGACTTATTCATTCATTCATTAACTATTTCAGTCGTATCCGACTCTTGGTGATTCTGTATGCAATCTCTTGCCATACATGAGAGATTGTCCATGAACTGTTTTTTTTTTTGTTGTTGTTTTTTTTGGGGGGGGGCGATGTTTTTTTCCAGGGTAGGTCTCCAGGTCTTTCCCCAACCCTCCCCATTACATGGCGTGGGACTTGGGACACACACACGCATTCACACCTATAGACAATTTAGCATCTCCAATTGTTTTTGGATTGTGGGGGAAAACCCACGCAGACACAGGGAGAACATTCAAACTCCACACAGAAAGGCCTCCCGACTCAGCCGGGACTCAAACCGGGGACCTCCTTGCAGTGCTACCACTGAGCCACTGTGCTGCTAGTCTCGCGAAGCTAGACCTTCAAACTGACAGCAGAAGGTCTGGACTCTACCGCAGCTTTCATTGGCCAAGGACCACCCATAGGCCGTCTGACTGACATGTAAAGCAACCAATCACAGTTTGTTTTGTTCAGCGTCATGTTTAGGGGTGTGAAAATGTAATGCTGATGTCCCTACAATAACTGACCGGTGTGTAAAACTCTTGGATGTATTTTAGTCTCTGCCGCAAACTTTACATACTTCACATACTTTTGAGAATCCTTGATAAGCGCTCATTGTCACAGTTGTAAACACAACGGCTTGCTTCTTCCATGAGGGGGTTTGGCATCACAACGACTTTGTTTCCAGGCAGACTGTTAAAGAACGTGACACACATGTCTCCCGGAAATCCTGTAGAGTTCAGATGACGACTTTGAAACTCCTGAAGTGTTTCCAATTTTGCGTGCTATATGCATCAGACGTTCAGTCAATGGTTCGTGGGCGTGACGTCTGAGGCTGAGACTACTGTGCCGCCCACATGACTTATAGGGGAGAGTAAATGAAATTAATCTTACCGCAAAAATACATTAAACCGTTGAAAAGTTTGGGGTCAGCAAGATTTTTTAACATCAAAAATGTCTCACTTCAACTATAAAGATCTAATTCCATGAACACCAACAAAATAAGATAGTCTTCAAATTGGAGCTGTTTCAGTACTCGCACAATCCCCGCCACATCCCCTTCTCATAATTCACAACGCAAGTTAAGAGTAGCTGGACCAAAACATGTGCCTGAGGGCTGTTCTGGCCCCTCAGACTCCAGGGGTGCAGAGAAATTGGATGACCAGTGAGGAGGTCTTTTCTTGTTAGTGAGATTTATTGTTTTTTTCCGCTGAGTAAATGAATCAACAAACATGGCATCTCCCCCTGCGAGCAGTGGACTAAGATGAACCCTGTAGAGTGTTGGTTTAAATTTCGTTCACTGCTTGGATTTCTGGGTCACCAGCTCAGGAGGATATTGGGACTTTCATTTGTCTTTCAGTTTCACTAAAGTGGTTCAGGTCTTTATGCATCCTCTAAATCTGAATACTGATAACTCGTGGTTTGGTATAGTGCCTAAAAGTTCTAGTACTTTATCAATTTAATTTGAACAAGAAACAAAACCTCCAAATATGAGATTTGGCAGGTATACAGGTTTGGAACGGTTTGGAAATGATGAGGAAATGTATTGTAAAGTTGGAAGTGTATAGTGTGTCTATAATCAGGAAAAATAATTGTATTGTTATCAGGGGCATTTCCTCCGAGGAGGCAACAGAGGCATTGCCTCACTTAAAAAAAAAAAAAAAAAAAAAAGCATCTCTTGTGCCTCCCCTGAGCCCATTGATTTTTAACAGACCCCCTAAAGCATATTGGGGGTTTGGTGGGTATTACTGAGAATAAATGGGGAAAGTCATGTAAGAGGAGGCACTGCCTCCATCGCACTATGGGTGCTTATCAAATGGAATATCTCAGCTGCCACATCGTCAAGCGCCGCTGAAGGCCACCTCAATTTGAAGGATTCTTGGAAGGCAGCCTTTGTTTTGCATCCTTCATTCAGCTCATTTTGAAGGATGCATCAAGTGTATCCATCGTGTCCTCCAATTACCCACAATCCTTTGCACACATTCCAATTCACGAAAAAGAGCTGACAAAAAAAACAAGTTAGCACTGAGCTTGTCTGAGTTCATTATGAAATGTAAGACAAAAATAATGTTTTGAGAAATGAATGCATGGTATCTTTTGTTTTGTTGTAAATTAATCATTTAACACTAAACTGCCACTGGGAGACCACAGGCGGTTGTCGTTCACTGTATTGCATTACAGTTTTTCTAAATCGCTTTGGCACAATTTTTTTAAACAATCTTAACATTCTCTAAACTGTAAGTGCAATTGTCACAACTGTTTGCTTGAACATCTGAAATCTATTGCATATCTGCAAAATGTAGTTACTCACCCAAAACATTTAATTCATGCTTCAAAACCTAGTTAATGTGTCAGTAAATTGGCCAGTGCCACCAAAATAAAAAGTGTTTTTATCATTGTGTGAGCCACACTGCTCAAAATGTTAAGATGCATTTTCATCATGGAAATATTTTTATATACAAATTTCATGTGTTTTCTACTGTTTTCTACACTATACAAGAATGGCAAGAATTGTCTAGCTATCACACTGAGCTGTTTAGAGACAGATTTCAGCCATAGATTTCTAGTGTTCTACAGTATTGACTTTTCCATTTACTAGGAAAAGTCAATACTGTAGAACACAAAAAGAAAACTGACATTTGGTCACACTTTATATAAGGTGTCCTTAACTACTGTGTACTTACATCAAAAATTAAGCAGTGTACTTATTGTGTTCATGATGTATGTAGTTGTGCAAAACACTTGTGCTGCTATTGAGGTGGGATACGAGGTAAGGTTAAGACAGGTTTGGTGGTATGGGTAGGTTTAAGGTTGGGTTAAGGGGTAAGGGAAGGGTCAACAGATTTAATTACAGCTCTAATTACATGCAGGTATTTTTTTTTTAAAAATATGCAACTGTGAATTTTCAGTTTACACATGTAACCCCTCAGGCCCTGCTCAAGCTGCTCTGTGCAGGCTTCGAACCCGGGTCTCTGGCATGGGAGGCAGGCACTCTGACAAGGAGGCTAGTCTCTAGCATCAGTCGCGTGTAACGCAGACAATCCTACTAGCTACTTTGGTGGGTTGAATTTTATATATAATATATACATTTTTCAATTGAAGTTTTAAAAAGGCATCTAAAATAATAAACTAAGTGCAATCTAGTGTTGTAAAAAATATCGATTTTTCAATACATATTGATACTGAAATACCTGAAACACTTCCAATACTCATTTTCCGCAGAATATACACACAATACCAGCTGCTCTTTCTCTCTCTCTCATCTCTCCAACAGTGAGTCGACACACAAACCCGCCTCCCCTCACTCGCTCATTTCAATTGCTCTGGATGAATATTGTTGGTGTTACAGGGCTTGAATTTCTGTGTGGGATTCTATGTGCATATTGCGCATAATTTTACTCATTCCCGCAGATTTTGTGCTCATACTCAAAGTGCGCACACATAAAGCCCCCTCTCAGTACTAAATTGAGTGCGCTTAAACAGTCAAATACACACAAAATAATGTCAAAATGCCGGTCTTGGTGAGTATTCACGTAAACACAATCAGTTATGTTTTAAGTGAACGTAAACAGTTGAGAAAAAAAAACGCATGTGTTACAGTATAATGGATCCATGTGTCAGGTGTTAAAGTGACAGGAGCCTAATATACCTGCTGCCAAATTATGAGATAATGTTAAAACTATCTATATGGCAGTTTTTCCCCATGCATCAATGTCAAAATGCAGTGAAAATGCTGAGTGGCTAGTAATGGAAAACCAGTAGCCACAGTGGCTGGTGAGCAAAAAAGGCTAATGTCAAGCCCTGGGTGTAAGTAATGTTTATTTAAAATGTGTCAACATTAAGTGTAACTGGAACACGAATTTACATAATAATAATAATAATAATAATATTAATAAAAAAATAAAATAAAATAAAAAACAGTGATGTTTTTGCCTCATTTCAGAACACCACTTCACGCCACTGATTATTTTGTGTTTGTTTCTTTGTTTGTGTGAGAGAAACTGCAATTTTTTCCTGCTTTCCTTTCTGCATAAAGCAGTTTGATCATACTTCGTAATACAAGAGGCCCACTTTCCATATGCCAGCCAGAGAACGGTATAAACACGATCGATTTCATGAGGCCCCTGCAGCTTCCACAGCTCACACACATGAGGTCAGCGTAATCAGCCCACCCTCGCTGTCTCGGTTAACTCTTCTCTGCCTTCCTGTCAGTGGACTAGACTCAGTGGCTCTGATATGATAGATGGCTCCTTGCTGACTTTGAAAAACTTTCTCTCTCTGACAGGTGCAAACTAATATTATTCCTCTTTGCCCTCTAACTGATACCTGTGCCACATGTGGGCTGCTTCGGTGTCTTGTAACATTGGCTCTTTTAGCTCCGGTCTCCTCCTGCATTAAAGGCCCCTACTGTAAACCTGCTAAAGACAGCCAGAGGGAAGACGGTAATGCGAGAGTGTGTTAATAGTTGCAGAGATAGAAGAGGAGGCGATGGGACACTGGCTGCAGGCTCAGCATAGCACACTGTTTATACTAGAAGACATCAGAGCTATCACATATAGTGTATTGGACAGTACACAATAGAACTAATTATGAAATTAATTATATATAAATATGTACATAAGTGGGTCAAAAATCACTCTAAAGTTCAACTAATTGCATCTATTATGAATTTAAAATAGAATACATTTTCATTTAATTGCACGTAACATGCATTTAAGTGTCCGGAAACATTGCATTCAGTTTGCACTTAAGTACAGTATATGGAAATCTGAGGTGTTTTAAAGTGAAAGTTTTGATTGAGCTGCATTCAACATAAAAATTGGCTTACTTAAAGTTATCTCTGTACATTAAATGAGGATTGGAAAAAAAATTCCAATGTAAACAAAATAAACAAAAACTTTCACATTCTTGCAAGATGACTGTTTTTTATCTCAGACATGAAAAATTTGTTCCTTGTTTCCAGACTTAGGCGATTCTTGTGGGAATCCTGCTTTATGCTACAATGTTTCAAATTCAGAGTAAATTAAGCAAAGTACATGGTTTGTTCTCTGTCTAGAGCAGAATACTGCAATCAGTCTGGTAACTCATATGTCTCCACACCCTGCTAGTTTGGGAAAAAAACATCATTGCCCAACCCTTCAAAATGTCTGGCAGACATCCTGATTTTTCATCCCTCAACTCTGATTAATCTCTCCTAGTGCTTTTATGTAAAGATGAGGGTGTTTCTGGCACTTCAGGGTGCTGAATTGTTAGTCAGAGTTGCTGACTATCCAGCCCATGTGTCACTCAGACTGTGGCATAGGGACATGCTACTAGTGTTCCTCAGCTGTGGTCATCACGTAGAGAAACTGAAAGGAGACCGCATATCATTTAATGTCATTTAATGTACAGTAAGAGGACTACTTATGATGCTCAAAGATACACTATGAAAGCAACCAAATTACTGACACATATGTTCAATAAGGTTTTTTTGTTTCATCAAACATAATGAAAATGAAACTAAAAATTGAGTAAATTAGTTTAATAAATCTAAAAATAAAAAAGACATGTAATAAACCTGTAATAAACATGTAATAAATTAAATGTTTTAAATCATAGTCAGTAATGTTGGAGATTGACCCACTTGAGCTGAAGCTGAACAGTGAATGAACAATGTTAAGTGTGATATTTCCCCCCCCAAACTAGTTAAGGTCAAACTTCTCCCTGCAGTCTATTTGTAAACTCAGTCTCTAATGTCCCCAAATTGTGTGTGTGTGTGTGTGTGTGTGTGAGAGAGAAGTTTTAGCTCAAAATATCCTACAGATTATTTTTTATAGCAAATTACCACTTTTGGGGGGGTGAGCAAAAAACGCGCCATTTTTGTGTGTGTCCCTTTAAATGCAAATTTGCTGGTGCTCCCAGCCCCCTTTCAAGAAGAGGGCGACACACTTTGGCATACCAGCAACAACAAAACAATACAATCTCACGCACTGAAAATGTCAGAAACTGTCAGTAGTGGTGTTCAGCCTGCATAATAAATGCGCGTTTATGAATTATGCAGATGGTGAGCATGGCGGGATAAAAATAACGACAATACTCTGGTCTTCTGGTGCCTTCATGTGTTATTAGAAATTTCTTAATTCTGACTTCTGAAGTCTTAATTCACAACTCCAGCTGCTCCAGCGAGGATACAGAAATGGTGGACTCTGTGCTTCTCACTCAGAGCTGTTTCTAATAAGTCAGATCGTCACCGGCTGTGGGCGGGGCTTCTCCCTATAATGACATCATTGTAGGGGGGAATCTGAATCACCGCGTTTGAAGAGACTGCTTTTGATTTATGGGAATTATAAAAAAAATGAGTGAGTGGATTATAGGCTGGTTGTTCTCACACACAACGGACACACATCAGTGTTCAAACACCTTATAAAATACCCACAGCAAGACAATATGAATATAATTTCACTCACCTAGCCTATCACTTGAAATCCTTCCTACTGCCCTTTTAAAAGTCTGTGTTAAAAAAGCACGTTCGGCCATTAGTGAAGCTGATTGCTGTAGCCTATATCGAACTTTAGGCATGGAGTCTTCCTTCATTTTTTAATTTGTAGTACCGTCAGACTTCCTTTAGCAGTTTAAGTATATCAACAGATTTGGCGTGCTTGGCAGTAGTTTTGGCTTCAGTAATATTTTAAGTTGTTACAGTGGTGAAATTACAAACAAGATATAAGCATTCTGAGACATGAAATGAAATGAATAACTGGGAATTTTATTAACATTAAATCTTCCTTCTCCTATTTTCACCTCAAAATTTTGGGTAGGCTGTGCCTCCCCAGACAAGCTGCCTTACTTAGTTTGACATATTGGTCATAGACATGAGATCATTCAGCCATGACATCCACATCCGTGGTGTTACGCTGAGAATTCTAACCATCTACCCTCCACTTAGTGGTATTGAGGGTTTAACCACAGAGCCACAGAGTGACTGAAGCATCCTGTGAGAAAACCAACTGCTCTGTCACTATCTACAGGTCAATGAAATCTCCCATTCATGGAGGTCTAAGCAGCAGACCCAAACCAAGAACACCTAATGGGATCAGTTCTGCTATTTTGATTGTATGAGAGCTGGCCAGGTGAGATAATGTTTGGAATCAGACTTGAATGCAGTGTTTTGGGTTGTGAAAATTGTTGTATGAGGTTATGGATGATGAATGGTAGTGTGCAAAGGGTTTCCTGTGGATGCAGGACGAGGGTGAAAAGTTAAAGGAGGTGAAGGGGTACTGGGGCAAAGTACATGAACAATAATAGTATGAGGAAAGATTTAAGATGTATTTTTGGCATCTTGTTTGCTACAGTATGTGATAGAACGCTCTGTTCAGTGTTGGTTTTTATAATGAAATACCCAGAGACTAGATTTAAAAAACAGGACAACAAACACACCAAAAAGCACATGCAGTACTGTATATACACAAAACTTGCACTGATAGATTGCATATTTTGTTTAGGTTTATAATCCGGGAGTGAGACTTATAATTTGGCATTTTAAAATTGAAAATGATTTCAGATTTAACTTTGTTTATTTTTCTTACTTGCGTGATTATGTCCATGTTTTTGCCTGAATACGCTCAATTTCACAAGCAGCTACAAAAACAATTGTGTGATAAATATGTACTTAAAATCCATCATCCCTGACAGGTCTCGTTTTTTTTTTTTTTTTAACAGCCTAAGTTAGATGCATAATTTATGTTTCTAATTTCACCACAGATGTTGATCCATTGCACATCCTATGAAAATAAAGCTGAGAATAATGTAAATAGCATTTATGGGAAGTTTTACTACTCTAGATCAGTCTGTTGACATATATACTCATAGTGTACACACAGTGCTCCTTTATAATTGATAATTTCAGTTCCTCTCCATGAATCTGTCATTTGATTGGGCCGGGTCCGGAAAGCCCTGCATCTTCTATTCATAAGACCCAGCTGTTTACCACAGTGTACACATGGTCTAGTAATATTCAGGAACATCTTGTACAAGACTGCCAGCGGTGATCAAAACAAGTAGAAGCAAAACACGGAGGTCTCATCAACACCTTTCAGCTGCACAAACAACAAAATGGATATTTCAGTGACAATGGCGGTCTTTTGGAGACAGTTAGATAAAGTCATGCCACATGTAAGATCAAACAGTCCAGACCCTCTTCCCGTTCTTTAATCTTACATGGTAGCACTAAAGCTGTTTCTCTATATGCAACATTTATATCTTCACTTAATAAAGTAGTGATGGGAAGATTGAATTGCGAATCAGTTCTTTTGAACAATTTGTTTCAATGAACCACAATTCTTTTTTATGTAATGGTGTCATAATGTAGTCCCTGACTTCCTGCTGTAGCACATTAAATGGTCTATACAAAAGCAATATCACACTGGTAGCCGTGTGATAAGGCTGTATACCAGTCCTGTATATACAGCTATCACATGGCTATGAATGTGATATTGCATTTATACAACAGTTCGACGGCACAAGTTAGTAAATAAATAAGAAACAACAACAGAGTGTCTTTAAAAACCCTCTTTTGTGCAGAACTACTTCCTTCCGCCATGGATTCAAATCTCAAGTTGACAGTTTAACAGTTGAGCCCAAGCCTTCGTTACTAATTCTAAAACATCACTTTAGAACTAATAACGAAGGAACGTTGAGTCATTGAAGCTTATTGTATTATGTACATTAGAGTATTATGGAATTATGAGAGAGAGATCGACTAAACGAGAGTATTACCTGCATTTAATATAGCATTCATTCTTCAGGGTGATGTCCATAATATTATATCCATTATAAAAAATCAGTTTGAATGTCCACTGAGGAAAGTGATATCTTTGTCTTTGTCCTTTTAAAGATTTCCCATGACCGCGCTAAAACAACCAGTTCCTTTCAATTTGCTACTGACTCACTCATAAAGACAGTCTTTCCCATCATCTAATGCTATAATAATGTAACTTTCATTGAAGTCGAAATCACAATCACTAAAAGACCCTTTCTCAATACCAAATATGGCATATTATTTATAAAAAAAATAATATTGAACAATAATATTTAAATTAACAATAGCCATCAGACAATAGGAAATAAACACAAGCAAACAATTCAGTCAAATGTACAAAAACATAACTCCAGTACAGGATTTATGTTAAATATAGCCTAAATATAAAGTTCTGAAACTTAATTCTCCCCTTAACCCAAATCGATTTGCATCTGGAACAAGTAATAGATTAATAAAACCAAAGATTGCCTTTTTGATATACCCAAAATGAATTATATATCATGTTTAACCACTATCTACATAAGAGCCAGCGGCAAATTCCCGAAGGACTGGCAGAGATGAAGCTGTTCTCTGCGGGTACATGAGCGCTGAATGGCCGCTGACGGCCTGGAGCCCACATCTGTGAAAGCGTCTAAACAAATTGTAAAATAGTCGCTATGTTTATATATGAGTCACATATTTGAGGTCTAAATAACTACATTCTCGCCTAAAAACTACATTCCCTGACACAACAACAATAGTATTTGTAAAAAAAAACCATGGTGGATTTGCTCAACAGCCATGACATACAAACGGTTCGAGTGCTGATACTGGGGGAATATCGCAGGGCTCTCAGCCAATCAGATTTGAGATCCAGAAAGAACTCTTGTATAAATTCCAATAAAGCCATATACTGTATAGGCACATATTGCTATCATGACATTTATAATACATTTCATTATTAAGAGTGTTTGTGGCATTTGCATGTATTTGAATATAATGCATTTCCTTTCAACAATACTAAGGTTTACATTTGGCCAAAAAAGATTTTGCTTTTTTTTTTTTGCATGCTTTTTATTAAAATTGTTTTGTTTGCAAGTTGATCAAATTTGCAGTAAATTTTATTTGTAATGTCAAATGGTTTCTAATATTCATCTACCGAAGTAACTTTCTTTGTCTTGAGTTCTGTAAAGGTTACCTCAAAGTTCCAAACCAACTGTTCTCACACAAATGTAAATGAAATATTTGTACAATCAAGACACAAACTCTTAATCTTAAAACATTAAAAAAGGTTAGCGTTTTAAACGTTCCCAGAACTTCATGCAAATAACGTTTTCTTAACTTAATGAAAGCACTAGGAAAACGTTTTTACAACAAAATTGTTAGCTGTGATCATTCATCAAAGTAATTCTTCAAAGTTGACTTCTTTTGACAAATAAGAAAAGTCTGCTTTCCTGGAAAATCGTGAATCATATTGTGAACACGAAAGCCGTAATCCTTGTATAGATGCGTCAGGCAGACAGCAGTGTTGTGAGCTGTGTGTGTGTGTGTGTGTGTGTGTGTGTGTGTGTGTGTGTGTGTGTGTGTGTGTGTGTGTGTGCGTGCGTGTAATGATGTTTTACAATTAGAATGAGCTGGAGTCTTCCTGCTCAGTCACCATATGGAAATGTTTTAGTGAGCAAGGTATCAAAGTGAGACACCTGTAAGACATTAAGGGCAAAGTTCTGCACACTGATGAGTTGAGTGTGTTTTGGTTGATGAAGGAGAACTGCGAAGTGTACATTGATGTGTTTTAGTCATACACCTGCGATAAATTACACGCAAGCACAGCACATACACACATGACAGACACAGTTTTATATCAACAGAAAAATAAAGCAATGCAGTCCAACCCCAACAAGGTGCTGAAGAGACCTGCAGCTGCACTGAACAGTGTAAATAAAACCCTAATTTCAGCTCACTCCTGACTGTCCGTGACAGCGCTTCCTGTCTCTAAGAGGGCTGTCAGAACAGGGTTTACTCCACCATGAGGGTTGAGATGGTAGTATGCATAAGCTTTCACCTTTGGAAATGACATAATTACTAGTTTCTCTAAAGTACAGGAAGGAAACCAAGTTTTTCATTTACTGACTTTAGAAAAAAAAAAAAAAAAAAAAAAACATGGAAGTGTCTGACACATGGCACATACAGTACGTTATAAACATATTTATACAAGAAGGTGGCCCCAAAAATATTTGGACGCTTAAGTCATGTTTAAAAATGCATGAACGTCTTTGCATTAAACATCAAACCAAGTAGCAAGAGCTTTCAGAACTAACTTCACATTTTTGCATTGACTTTAACTGGTGTCAGTGTCATTTTTTTTAGTGGAGGTATGAAGTCAGTTCACCTCAAGTTCATGCAGGTGTCCTAGCAGGTGTAGTTCATCACATTAACTGTGAACATGTTCCACTTATGTCCAGATACTGAACAGAATATCTATTGTTTTACAGTTTAAAACCTATCAAACATTTGTGAAATGTTTTGTTTAAAAAGTCTGCTTGTGCTAAATCTCTTCAAAAGTAAATGCTAAAAATATTTTGTATCTAATGAAAGACATTTTAAAGTGTGTCTTAAGCGTCCAAGTACTTCTAGGGCCATTGTAAATACACTAGCCATGAAGAATTGAGATTTATCTCCAAAGCTCACTACCATTAGTTAGGCTTTAGTAATTCGCCTTATCCAAAGAGCTAAATGTCAACTCAGTGATGTTGTGGTTTTTCTTTTTGGCATTACTGAACTTGGTAATTTGTTTTACATTCTGTTACAATATAAGTTTGTTGATGTTTCATCATTCTGATTTTAATTTCTTTTCCACATAGCAGAGGTTGATCAAAACAAAATGCTGGTAATTACAATCATATATTCATTTGAAAAGAATATTAGAACTCTAAAGGAGAAATAAACAACATGCTGCAGCTGTCCGCTTTGAGCGTTATTTAATTGGGGCGGCTTTGTGTGTGTGTGTGTGTGTGTGTGTGTGTGTGTGTGTGTGTGTGTGTGTGTGTGTGTGTTAAGGGGGAGGGGAGGGGAGGGGGGGGGGGGGGTGTTAACGTAAACCCTAAGTTAAGGGGACAAAATGTCACCACAAAGATGGCAATATCCGAAATCCTTGACCTTGTGGGGACATTTTTGGTCCCCATGAGGGAAACAGCTTTTAAATCATAATTATGTTTTTGAAAATCTAAAAATGCAGAAAGTTTTCTGTGATGGGTAGGTTTAGGTTTAGGGGATAGAATATACAGTTTGTAGAGTAAAAAAATCATTATGTCTGTGGAAAGTCTCCATAAAATATGAAAACCCAACACGTGTGTGTGTGTGTGTGTGTGTTTGTGTTGAATGCGAATGCTCAGAGGATATGAGACATTGATGATATCAGGGCAGACAGCCAAACGATGAGCAGAGGTTCCTCTGGGTTCCTTTAAAAAACAGGAAGGCCTGCTGATTGACTACGGCCTGGGGAGTTCAGAGTGTGTATGTGTGCCTGTGTGTATGTGTGCGTGTGTGTATGTGTGTTCTTATGAGGACACAAATGTGTATAATGACATGGGTATTACAACGTAAACATGGTTTATGAGGACACTTCCTGTGTCCTTGTAAACCAAATGGCTTAAAAAACATACTAAATGGTGTTTTTTGAAATTCAAAAAATGCAGACAGTTTCCTGTGATGGGTATGTTTAGGGGTAGGGGTAGTGTAGGGGGATAGAATGTACAGTTTGTACAGTATAAAAACCATTATGCTATGGAGAGTCCCCGTAAACCACATATACATGTATGTGTGTGTGTGTGTGTGTGTGTGTGTGTGTGTGTGTGGCATTTCTGTATTGATTTTTATGGAGTTTAAGTGAGTAGCAGCAATACTTCACGTGGATAACGTATACTGTAGCTACACCGATCAGACATAACATTATGACCACCTTCCTAATATTGTGTTGGTCCCCCTTTTGCTGCCAAAACAGCCCTGACCCGTCGGGGCATGGACTCCACTAGACCCCTGAAGGTGTGCTGTAGTATCTGGCACCAAGATGTTAGCAGCAGATCCTTAAAGTCCTGTAAGTTGTGAGGTGGGTCCTCCATGGATCAGACTTGTTTGTTCAGCACATCCCACAGATACTCGATTGGATTGAGATCTGGGGAATTTGGAGGCCAAGTCAACACCTCAAACTCGTTGTTGTGCTCCTCAAACCATTCCTGAACCATTTTTGCTTTGTGGCAGGGCGCATTATCCTGCTGAAAGAGGCCACAGCCACCAGGGAATACCTGTTTCCATGAAATAGTGGTCTGCAACAATGCTTATGTAGGTGGTGCCTCCGCCGGTTTGCCTTCTTCCCATAATGCATCCTGGTGCCATGTGTTCCCCAGGTAAGCGGCGCACACGCACCCAGCCATCCACGTGACGTAAAAGAAAACGTGATTCATCAGACCAGGCCACCTTCTTCCATTGCTCCGTGGTCCAGTTCTGATGCTCACGTGCCCACTGTTGGTGCTTTCGGCAGTGGACAGGGGTCAGCATGGGCACCCTGACTGGTCTGCGGCTATGCAGCCCCATAGATGCACTGTGCGATGCACTGTGTATTCTGACACCTTTCTATCAGAACCAGCATTAACTTCTTGAGCAATTTGAGCTACAGTAGCTCGTCTGTTGGATCGGACCACACGGGCCAGCCTTCGCTCCCCACGTGCATCAATGAGCCCTGGCCGCCCATGACCTTGTCGCCGGTTCACCACTGTTCCTTCCTTGGACCGCTTTCAATAGATACTGACCACTGCAGACCGGGAACACCCCACAAGAGCTGCAGTTTTGGAGATGCTCTGACACAGTCATCTAGCCATCACAATTTGACCCTTGTCAAACTCGCTCAAATCCTTATGCTTGCCCATTTTTCCTGCTCCTAACACATCAACTTTAAGGACAAAATGTTCACTTGCTGCCTAATATATCCCACCCACTAACAGGTGCTGTGATGAAGAGATAATCAGTGTTATTCACTTCACCTGTCAGTGCTCATAATATTATGCCTGATAGGTGTACATACAGCTTATTACTATTGAAAATGAAATCATAATGAGGACCCCTGTAGACCCTCATGAGTGTGTGTCAGACTCTATAGGCCACGTTCACACTGTAAAGTTTCAGGAGTGACAACCGCATTTAATTATGGGAGTGAATCCCCTAAACTATCATTCCATGTGTTTACGGAACATGGCTCACTCCTGAAATCATAATAATAGACACCGCGGCAACTATATATATCTAAAACACCATCTACAGAGCGGTCATATCTTGTATATGAAGTTTATGCAGTAATGTAGTCTAGGCAGGTGTGGGTATATATATATATATATATATAGAGAGAGAGAGAGAGAGAGAGAGATGCACCGATGTATCGGCTAACAATCGGTATCGGCTGATAAAAGCTATTATTATCACTATCGGCCATCGGCCGATTGTTTAAACTTAAAGTGACGTTAAAGCAGGCTCTTTTTGACCCTATGAAGCACCCGTAGTTCAAGCCAGGGTTGCCAGGTCTGCGTTTTTTTTTTCCCTACATCAAATATTATTTGTAGCACCTCCCATCCAATAATCGCAAAAAGATTTGTGCTTTATTACTTCTGACAAGAATTAAAGTTTAAGTTTTCAAATGTTGTATATTTTATCATGAAACTCAAACAATAAATGGCGTTTTGACGCTTTTAAATGTGACGTGTCAGATCGCTGTAATGCTTCAGTTCAGGCGGCAGCGCGGAGCGCGAGTCTTTTCTTCTTCTTCAATACAAGTTACATCTCGAAAAACATGAATGAACATCAAAGGTATGTTGAAATATATTGTACAACTTACCACAATCATGTCTCACGTAATCACTTTATTTGTGTTTCAATCGCGGAAAGACGTCAATAAAACAGTTTGTGAACAATATGTCACATCATGTCACGTTTACCTCAGGAATGTTTTCCAATGTTCACAGTTCCTTAGCTATCTACATATAAAAACACACTAGAGAGGAGCTTATTTACTGTTAATTACATGTTTGTGCAAATTTGCCATGAAGACAAGTGCTACCTTATATGATACTAAGTTTTATATATTTCAGTTTTTATTTGAGTGTAATTATCTGAAAATAAACAGCAGCTGAATATAATACCTCTGCTGTTAATTGTAACCTCTAATATTGTAGTGTACCAAATGAGAGGGTTCCCTGTATAGTTTGCAACATTATTTGGGAGAGATTTTTTTTTTTTTCCTTAAGAAAAACCAAACTATCGGTATTGGCCGATATCATTCTGAATAATCGGCTATCGGTGCATCTTTTTTATATATATATATATATATATATATATATACATACGCACAGTAGACAGACATTCTACTGACTATAAGTAACTTTGCAAGTACATGTTAACTTTTTCTAACCCTAACCCTACCAGTCTACTAGCACTGAGAGTTAACATTACACCTACATGTCTGCTACTGTAGGTGCAACCTTACTTATAGTAAATAGAATGTGTAAAAGGGACCATTAAAATAACGTGTAACCATATTTTTAAATGCAGTTGTGGATCCCAAAAGCATGGTCATGGTGTACAAATGAAAAGCATGCTTTTGTTTTCAGTAGCAGTATCAGAGTTCCTCAGCTCTCTGAGTTCACTATAATCATAATACTTTTCTTGGCTGGAAAAAGGGATGAAAAAGAGGCCTAGAGCATGATGATCGTACCTGAGCCTCTTTGTCTCTGTCCCCTGTAAGACTAAACCATCGCTCCTAGCAGGGGCTGTTTTGGTTTGGCTGGCACAGACCTCTGTGCAAACAGGAAACTGGTGCGCTGCTGTAAATCTTGCTGTTGCCGCAGTGACTGGGTCATGACCTTTGACACTGACATTGGATAGGCTGTACAGAAGCTTAGGATGTGGAGTGTAAATGAGAGACGATTGGTCAAGTGATCCGGTCACCGTCCGTAACATCATTAGTGGCATGTGACGACTGGAATACTAAAGAAGGCTTGATGTATTAGATTTAAATGCATCTAAAACATTTAAACGTTTATTTATTATTAAATTAAGTAAGTTTCAGAAAATTTCCACTATTCCCACAAAGAAGCAAAAGCTAATGAAGAAACAGTCAGACAGGTAAATGCTGTTGTGAAATATAAATGTTCAAGCTTGTTTTATAACACTGAATGATTTGATGATGCAAGTCAGAACTTGCGCAAGTAGCTTTCGTTTTGAAGTATTATAAAGTTAATCTTGCTCTTAAAATGGTACAGGGGTATCAGTTGATAATGCCATGGTACTTTTGTTATTATCACTGAATTATTATCATATTCATAGGATTTTTTTCTGATGAGATGCTCATGACAGTTTCAATTTGTCACTGCAGACCTTGATTCAGTGTTCTGATCAAAATGCGTATTTTTGTTTCTTTAAAAAGGCTCATGCTTTATATCTTTTAGCGCTTGCGGAAGAATGTAGGAAGTCATGATGACAGACAGAGTCACATAATTTCTCTGAGTAATGCTTCCTGCCGCAGCCGATTCAAACTGAGCAGCGTGTCCAATCGTTCTGTTTTCTAACAGACTGAGCTATTGTGCATGTCATCACTTTGGAATTCTGAATGTGAAGTAAGAGGCATGGGAATCTCTGAGCTAATGATTCATTTTGATTCACTTTCCTTCAGGCGAAAGTCTTGAACTGTGGAATATGTTGCTTAACATTTCAGATGCACTTCCTGATGTTCCAGCATGTTATATCACTCATTCCCAGAACATAGTGAAATCGTAGTATGTTTGATTCTACAATACTTTACTTGAATCTATCGTTCTTTCCATCCATCCATCCATCCATCTATCCATCTATCCATCTTTCTTTCTTTCTTTCTTTCTTTCCATCCATCCATCCATCCATCCAGTGTTCTTTCCATCCATCCATCCATCCATCCATCCACTGTTCTTTCCATTCAACCATTGTTGTTTCCATCCATCCACTGTTCTTTCCATCCATCCTTCCATCCATCCATCCACTGTTCTCCTTCTATCTATTTTTTTCTATCTATCGTTCTTTCCATCCATCCATCTATTGTTCTTTCTTTCTTTCTTTCTTTCATACTATCTATATCTATCCATTAATCCATCCATCCATCCATCCACTGTTCTTTCCATCCATCCATCCATCCTTCATCCATCCACTGTTCTATCTATCTATCTATCTATCTATCTATCTATCTATCTATCTATCTATCCACTGTTCTTTCCATCCTTACACCATCCATCCATCCACTGTTCTTTCCATCCATCCATCCATCCATCCATCCATCCTTCCATCCTTCATCCATCCACTGTTCTATCTATCTATCTATCTATCCACTGTTCTTTCCATCCATCCATCCATCATCCACTGTTCGTTCTATCTATCTATCTATCTATCTATCTATCTATCTATCTATCTATCTATCTATCTATCTATCTATCCACTGTTCTTTTCATCCTTACACCATCCATCCATCCATCCACTGTTCTTTCCATCCATCCATCCATCCATCCATCCATCCATCCATCCATCCTTCCATCCTTCATCCATCCACTGTTCTATCTATCTATCTATCTATCTATCTATCTATCTATCTATCTATCTATCCACTGTTCTTTCCATTCAACCATTGTTGTTTCCATCCATCCACTGTTCTTTGCATCCATCCATCCATCCATCCATCCACTGTTCTCCTTCTATTTTTTTCTTTCTATCTACGTTCTTTCATCCATCCATCCATCCATCCTTCATCCATCCACTGTTCTATCTATCTATCTATCTATCTATCTATCTATCTATCTATCTATCTATCCACTGTTCTTTCCATCCTTACACCATCCATCCATCCATCCATCCATCCACTGTTCTTTCCATCCATCCATCCATCCATCCATCCATCCTTCCATCCTTCATCCATCCACTGTTCTATCTATCTATCTATCTATCTATCTATCTATCTATCTATCTATCTATCTATCTATCTATCTATCTATCTATCTATCTATCTATCATCCACTGTTCTTTCCATCCATCCATCCATCCTTCATCCATCCACTGTTCTATCTATCTATCTATCTATCTATCTATCTATCTATCTATCTATCTATCTATCTATCTATCTATCTATCTATCTATCATCCACTGTTCTTTCCATCCATCCACCCATCCATCCACTGTTCTATCTATCTATCTATCTATCTATCTATCTATCTATCTATCTATCTATCATCCACTGTTCTTTCCATCCATCCATCCATCCACCCATCCATCCACTGTTCTATCTATCTATCTATCTATCTATCTATCTATCTATCTATCTATCTATCTATCTATCTATCTATCTATCTATCATCCACTGTTCTTTCCATCCATCCATCCATCCACCCATCCATCCACTGTTCTATCTATCTATCTATCTATCTATCTATCTATCTATCTATCTATCTATCTATCTATCTATCTATCTATCTATCTATCATCCACTGTTCTTTCCATCCATCCATCCATCCATCCATCCACCCATCCATCCACTGTTCTATCTATCTATCTATCTATCTATCTATCTATCTATCTATCTATCTATCTATCTATCTATCTATCTATCATCCACTGTTCTTTCCATCCATCCTTCCATCCTTCATCCATCCACTGTTCTATCTATCTATCTATCTATCTATCTATCTATCTATCTATCTATCTATCTATCTATCTATCTATCTATCTATCATCCACTGTTCTTTCCATCCATCCATCCATCCATCCATCCATCCACCCATCCATCCACTGTTCTATCTATCTATCTATCTATCTATCTATCTATCTATCTATCTATCTATCTATCTATCTATCTATCTATCTATCTATCATCCACTGTTCTTTCCATCCATCCTTCCATCCTTCATCCATCCACTGTTCTATCTATCTATCTATCTATCTATCTATCTATCTATCTATCTATCTATCTATCTATCTATCTATCTATCATCCACTGTTCTTTCCATCCATCCATCCATCCATCCATCCATCCATCCACTGTTCTATCTATCTATCTATCTATCTATCTATCTATCTATCTATCTATCTATCTATCTATCTATCTATCTATCTATCTATCATCCACTGTTCTTTCCATCCATCCATCCATCCACCCATCCATCCACTGTTCTATCTATCTATCTATCTATCTATCTATCTATCTATCTATCTATCTATCTATCTATCTATCTATCTATCTATCTATCTATCATCCACTGTTCTTTCCATCCATCCATCCATCCACCCATCCATCCACTGTTCTATCTATCTATCTATCTATCTATCTATCTATCTATCTATCTATCTATCTATCTATCTATCTATCTATCATCCACTGTTCTTTCCATCCATCCATCCATCCATCCATCCACCCATCCATCCACTGTTCTATCTATCTATCTATCTATCTATCTATCTATCTATCTATCTATCTATCTATCTATCTATCTATCTATCATCCACTGTTCTTTCCATCCATCCTTCCATCCTTCATCCATCCACTGTTCTATCTATCTATCTATCTATCTATCTATCTATCTATCTATCTATCTATCTATCTATCTATCTATCTATCATCCACTGTTCTTTCCATCCATCCTTCCATCCTTCATCCATCCACTGTTCTATCTATCTATCTATCTATCTATCTATCTATCTATCTATCTATCTATCTATCTATCTATCTATCTATCTATCTATCATCCACTGTTCTTTCCATCCATCCATCCATCCATCCATCCACCCATCCATCCACTGTTCTATCTATCTATCTATCTATCTATCTATCTATCTATCTATCTATCTATCTATCTATCTATCTATCTATCTATCTATCTATCTATCTATCTATCTATCATCCACTGTTCTTTCCATCCATCCTTCCATCCTTCATCCATCCACTGTTCTATCTATCTATCTATCTATCTATCTATCTATCTATCTATCTATCTATCTATCTATCTATCATCCACTGTTCTTTCCATCCATCCATCCATCCATCCATCCACCCATCCATCCACTGTTCTATCTATCTATCTATCTATCTATCTATCTATCTATCTATCTATCTATCTATCTATCATCCACTGTTCTTTCCATCCATCCTTCCATCCTTCATCCATCCACTGTTCTATCTATCTATCTA